>NC_143585.1:143315391-143622225 GCF_048544385.1 Mastigoproctus giganteus | reverse complement strand
GAGGAGGGAATGCCTCAAGGATCAGTTTTAAGTGTTACGCTTTTTGCCATTAAAGTGAATTCCACTACAGAACAATTTCCTCCAGTTGTAAATAGCACCCTCTAAGTTGATTACTTTAACATATATTCACAGTCATTCAACATGTGGATTACTGAAAGACTACAACATGCTATTAATCACTTGAATACCTGGCCATTGACAACCTGTTCAATTAATGCAAATGGTCTTTGGCCACTGCAAAAGACCATTTGCATTAATTTTTGTTGCAGGTGCTTCACCCTGAACATGACTACTTGCACTGGTGCAGGTCCCAGATATACACATAAATAAATAAATTTGATGAATTTGAGTTATTGCTCAAAACATCAAAGGCAGATATTGTTGGGATTTCAGAGACGTGGTGTCACACAGATATAAGGAATGCAGAACTGGAATTTGGGGAGTACAATGTCTACAGAAAGGATAGACAGGATAGGAAGGGAGGAGGGGTTATGCTATTAGTTAAGAAACACATAAAATCCAATGAAGCCAGTCGACATCACTGGACAGTGCAGTGTCGAGTCAGTTTGGTGTGACATAAGCATTGGGAGATCAAAATTGAGAGTAGGAGTGTGCTATAGGCCTAATGACTCTGATGAGTATAATAAGAAACCGTACAGAGAAATAGAGTGGGCCAGTAAATCAGAGAGTCTTATAATGGGGGATTTTAATTTCCGAGATATTGACTGGAATTTGGGGGCTGGTCACTCACACACTAGCAAGGCTTTTGTGGATTTATTGGATGATTGTTTTCTACATCAGCATGTTCGGGAGGCAACTAGAGGGAGTAATACTCTTGATTTGATTATCAGTAGTGATTCTTCATGCATTAAGAATCTGCAGATAAATGAACCACTAGGTGGCAGTGATCACAGTGTTCTGAAGTGGGAGTTACTCAAAGAGGTAACTACCATTAGGGGTAAAGGGAATGGGTATTGCTTTCGTAAAGGCGACTACAATGGACTGAGACAGTATTTAAATTCTATACAGTGGGATCAACTGATGATGTTACCAACAGCAAATTCAAAATGGGAAGCATTCAAAGAACTTATCTTGCAAGCTACTAGGCTTTACATACCAACTAAGAAATATTGTTCAAGGTTTTGGCCTAAATGGATGTCAGATGAACTGACGAGGCATATGGCAGAGAAGAAACATGCATGGGATACATACAAATTAACACGTGACACAGAAGCCTATGATAGATACAAGTTGATCTGTAACCAAGGAGGTTAGGCAGGCGAAGGCAGATTACGAGAGATCCTTGGCAAGCGATGCAAAGAAAAACAGCAAAGAGTTCTTTACTTATGTAAACTCTAGAAGGAAGGGGATGGATCAGATTGGTCCACTTGATATTGATGGGTCAACTGTTGATGACCCTGCTCAGGTAGCTAACAAACTAAATGAATATTTTGCATCGCCATTCACAGATGAGGAGTTATTCAGCGAGGGGAATGCCAGAGGTGTATTCAACTCTAGCAGTAAGCTAGAGAATCTTGTAATAACTGAGAGTAAAGTGGAGGAGAAATTGTTGAAGATAAACACAAGAAAGGCACCTGGGGTTATATTAAAGGAGGCAGCAAAGGAAGTAAGCAAACCCTTAGCCATAATTATGAGAGCTTCCTTGGACTCAGGGGAGGTACCCATGGACTGGAGATGTGCAAATGTGACCCCAATTCACAAGGGAGGATCAAAGGCTGACACAAGTAATTATAGACCTGTGAGTTTAACTTCTGTTCCAGGAAAATTAATGGAGGCACTGGTTAAAGAAGCACTGCAGAATCATCTAGACAAGATTTCAGTTATAGCTCGGACACAGCATGGTTTTGTTAAGGGGAAGTCTTGCCTGACCAATTTGATTGGATACTATGATGCAGTCACAAAACAACTGGATGCAGGGAATAACTTTGATATTATATACTTGGATCTTAGAAAGGCTTTTGATACTGTTGCACATGGAAGACTGCTGCACAAATTGGAGCCAATAACACCCAAATCAAACAAACAAACAAATTGGAGCAGTGTGGCATTGGAGGCAAATTGCTGCTGTGGATAAAGGGGTGGCTGAGGGGGAGAAGACAGAGAGTGGTAATCAATGGACACTGCTCATCGTGGACTAATATTATTAGTGGAGTCCCTCAGGGCTCAGTGTTGGGTCCATTATTGTTTTCTGTATTCATAAATGATATTGATGATGGTATATCAAGTTTAATGTCAAAGTTTGCAGACGATACAAAGGTAGTCAGGGTTGTCAAGGACACTACTGACACTATGCTGCTGCAACAGGATCTGGAAAGGTTGAGCAGATGGGCTGAGAGGTGGCAAATGAAGTTTAACGTTGACAGATGTAAAGTACTACACATGGGAAACAGCAACCCCAGAGCAACGTATCAATTCTGTGGTACTACACTGACAGTGGTAGAGAATGAAAGGGACCTGGGGGTGGTTGTGCAGGCAGATATGAAGTTCTCTGAGCAGTGCAGATGGGCTGCAAGAGTAGCTCATGGTGTATTGTCAATGATATATAGGAATTTTTTTTAGCAGGGATAAGGAGGTGATTATTCCCTTGTATAAGGCAATGGTCAGGCCACACCTAGAGTACTGTATACAGGCCTGGAGGCCTAATTTCAAGAAGGATGTAGAGCTGCTGGAACGAGTACAGAGAAGAGCAACAAGATTAGTGAATGGAACAAAGGGGTGCTCTTACGAAGAAAGGCTTAAGTTTTGCGAATTACATTGTCTGGAGACTAGGCACCAGCGAGGTGATCTGATAGAGGTGTACAAAGCCTTGAATGGTTTGAGCATGCTCAATGATGATGGGATTCTTCCTCTTGCTCAGAATAATCACCTGAGAGGGCATAAGTTCAAATTGAGGAAAGACACATGTAAGATAGATGTGCGGAAATTTGCCTTTACCCAGCGGGTGGTTGGTAGGTGGAACAGACTTCCATCCTTTGTCGTGGAAGTTGATAGCCTAAATAAGTTTAAGGCTCAGCTGGACAGGTATTTTGAACAAACAGAGGGGTGAAGTGGAAGTGGTTATTTTTTATTTATTTATTTTACTTTATTTTTTTTTTGGCTGATGCTGCATAAGCTTGCTTTCTTGCATCAAATGCCTCTACTAATGCTAAATGCTAATGCTAAAAATGCTAGTCCTTCGACAGTTGGACTCCATCCACCATCAGGCTGTCCATATTGCTACTGGAGCATTTTGAATATCTGTCCAAAGTCTCTACATGGAAGCAAATAATCCATTGTTTTTGCTTAAACAAAAGCAACCGTATCTACAGTATGCTTACAAACTGAAATCCCTCCCAGACCATCCCACGTGGACATTTGTTTTTGGACTGTACTGGACAAATCTCTATAACAGTGGTTTCCAAACTTTGTTACTACACCCCATTTTAAAAAAAAATCTAATCTTGGCACCTCACCCCCTTTTATTTCATAAAATAATATAGACATTTTTAAATGGTAAATAATGTATTAATACAAAAAATGAAAAAAACGTAATTGACAGAATAATAATAAGATTTTACTATATATGTGTTCATTTTTAAATTTGTTTTTAATGCAATGGATGTGCTTGTTTATTAGCACAAAGTTTATTAAATCTAGGTGTCATTGAGGAGAGTGCTACTTGTAGCTCTTTTTCTACTACTAAACGGGCTCGATATTTGTATTTCATTGCAGCTAATGCAGAAAATTCTGTTTCGCATAAATATGATGTTACGAATGGCAGCAGTACTTGCATTGTTTTGCTTGACAAAGTATTATATTCTTCACTTCGATTCAACCAAAATTGAACTAGGATTTCACTCTGAAATTTTTGTTTCAGTGAAGTATCGCATGATAATTCTATCAATTTTTCCTTTTCAATAGTTGTCAATCCAAATTCATCATCTTGTTCATCAACAAATGGATTCTGTATCCATGCGAACTTTGTAAAATCAAGATCTTCGAAATAATGTGAAAACTGCATTAGCAAACCATCCAAGTGTTCAGTAAATAGATTTTTGTTTGCTTCAATATTAACTCTGGCGCAGAAATCATTCAAAAGTGGAAACATGTCAAACTTATTTTTTTGTAAATTTGATTTCCATAGCTCCAATTTTTTTATGAACTTTCACTTTGTCTTTTTGAATCAGTGAATGCATTTGTGGTCCTTGCATTGATTTATTCAAAACACTCAATTTTCCAAAAATTTCAACCAAATAGATAAGTTTAACAATAAAGTTGTCATTCCTAAATAAATTTGCCTCTTCATCTTGATTTTCATCAAGAAAAGTTGCAATCTCTTCAAATTGCAAAAATTTCAAAAATTTGCAATTTTTGAGTTCAAACACCCTTTGAATCACTTTTGCACGAGATAGCCAGCGCACTTCACAATAGTATAGAAGTTAGGTATAATTCATATTTTCACACAGCTTCCATATCTTCACACAGCTTTGCAAACAACCTAACTTTTAAAGGACTGTTTTTTATGTAGTTTCTAACTTTCATAACTTTTGTAAAAATGTTAAGTTCCTTGCTCATATTTTTTGACACAAGAGCAGCTCTGTGAAGCATGCAGTGCATCCAGATAACTTCAGGTGCTTTCTTTTTAGCTAATGCTTGAAGATGTGCCTTGTGTCCTGACATTGATTGTGCTCCTTCAGTACAGAGTCCAATGCAGTTATTCCACTTTGTCGTTTTGATCAAAAAAAAAGTGCCAATTATATTAAAAATTTCATTGGATGTGGCCTTTCCAGGAATGGGGTTGCAATATATCCTCCATTATATTAGTTTCTGCAACATATTGAACATGTGCAATTAATTGAGCATCTTTAGCTACATCAGTTGCCTCGTCTACTTGTATGGCAAATTTCGAAGTACGCAGTTGAAAAACTAACTGATCGCAAAGATCTTCAGATATATAATCAATTCTTCTGCCAACTGTATTATCAGCAAGCGGTATTTGTCGCAACTGTTTCGCATATGATTCGCCGAACATTATTTTAACCATATCAATAGCTGCTGGAAAAACTAGAGTTTCTCCTATTGTTTGTGGTTTTTACATTTCGCAATTCTGTAAGAAACTGTAAGAAGCTATGCATTTGATGGAACAGAAACTATTTTTTTGAAAGTTTGCTTTTGTTTATTAAACTCATCTAATTTTCTTTGAAAAAATTCTACGGGCTTACCAACGTATTCAGAATGCATAGTTTTAAGTTGCCGTTTTAATTTGCCTCGTCTCATGGCACCTCAATAGCGAGGTGGGCAGGAGCAGCAGTGCATAGCACACACTTCTTGATTAGACCGGGGTTCGAGCCCGTAACCACCAAATACAGAGGATGCGGAAAGGTCAGGGAATGACCACCGCATATCCCCGGAGCAATATGGCCTTAGTTGCTAATGCTCCTAAAAACCAAATAATAACAACAACAACAGCCTGGGCTCATACTATCTGCAGCCAAAACTTTCGTACAAAACAAACACATTGGTTTTTCCAAGCCATCTATAATAACACTTGTGAATCCTAATGATAAAAAGGATGAATCGTATTTTCTTGTCTTCGGAGTTCTACCTCCTTGTTCCCTGTTGCTTATGATCTCAGTGCTTATGTCACACCAAAAATACCAACATTGCATTGTCCACCAATATCAATTGGATGCACTTCCTTAGATTTTATGTGTTTCTTAACTAACAGCATAACCACTCCTCCCTTTCCTGTCCTGTTCATCCTTTCTGTACACATTGTACTCCCCAAATTCCAGTTCTGCACTGCTTATGTCTGTGTGATACAATGACTATGATATCCCAACGATATCTGCCTTTGATGTCTTGACTAGCACTTCAAGCTCATTAAATTTATTAACTATACTCCTAGCATTGGTGTACATGCAAGTATACATGCACCTGTTTTTACTCTTAGTAACCCTAACACAGCCCATGTATTTACTTGTTCAACTATGACTCCCAGCAGTTCTGGAAATCCCCATTTCCTTGCTTTCCAGGCTGTGCTTAATTGCATTTAAATAGAAGTAGTGCAAGAATCACTTTTACCTCTGCCAGCAGCTACTTTAATCTATTAGTCCGTGTATCCCCACGAGCTAGCAGTTTTCCGACCCATCTAACTCTCCCTCGATAGCATCAGCAAATATTCTTGCACCCTTTCTATTTAAGTGTATCCCATCCCTGTAGAAGCAGTCTCTCCTGTTAACAAGCACAGACCAGGCTGAGAAAAATTCTACCCCTTGAACCTTGCACAATCTGATCATATACTCCCTCCTATCGTGTCTGGGCAGAATTGCAGACACTTTCAAATTCAACCCTAAGTCACAGCTTTTTTTCAGCATTGACTTGTACTTGTTAAGTAATTCCACCAGGCTCCTACTCTTAATATCATTAGTGCCAACGTGTACAACAGTATCACCCTTTGTGCTCTTAAAAGATGATATCTGCTCTACAATGTCATCAACCTTTACAGATATACCCTGGTCCTCTTCCATCTCTCCTTTTTTGCACAATATGTTCCCCATTTCCCCTGACAATAGAGTCAGCTACATCAACTATTTCCTTTGGTACCAGTGCATTCTGCCTTGGGGTTTGCTATTGTGTTGCTTGATGTTCAAGTGCAAGCTCTGGCATTGATGTGGGCAGCTGAGAGCTTGATGGGCCCCTCAATTTAAATCCTTTGAGGGTATCCACCCTGTCCTTCAAGCTCTCATATAAGCCCATAACAATGCTGAGTTGGCGCCTGATTTCCTCGCACTCTTTACATTGCGCACACACAAAGACGTTCCCCTTGGAATGTCTTTGTGTGTGCATGTAGGTAAAACATGTTACTTTGTTAAAGAGTACAGTTACATAAGATACTATACCTACAATTTAGGTAACTTCCAACAGGGTCAACCATCCAAATTTAGAGAAAAAAACGTTTCTCTGTTTCTACGATGACCAACATGTACTATGGCAAAATCAATTTTAAGGTTATATAAAAAATAATAGAATTTAAGATTATATAAAATATTAATAGAAATTAAGAAATTTTAAATTTGTATAATGCATAGTACACATTGATCATCATGGACTGCACAGAACAAGTGATATAAAGCTAAAATAAAACATGTGGTATAAGCAGAGTTAGCATTAGCATTAGTAGAGGTATATGATGCAAGAAAGCAAGCTTATACAGCATCAGCCAAAATAATAATAAAAAAAACCCCTTCCCATTTCATCCATCCATTTGCTCCAAATGTTTGTCTAGTTCTGTCTGGAATTTATTTAAGGCTGTCCGCTACTATGACAGATGGAAGTTTGTTCCAGATATCACCCACCTGCTGGCTAAAGGCAAATTTCCACATATCTGTTCAACAACTGTCTTTCCTCAATTTGAATTTATGTCCCCTCAGGCGAATAATCTGGGAAAGAGGAAGAATCCCATCAGCATTGAGCTTCCTCGAACCATTCAAGCCCTTATACACTTAAATCACATCATCTTGCAGGTGCCTAGTCTCCAAACACTGTAATTTGCACAACTTAAGCCTTTCTTCATAAGAGCAACCATTTGTTCCATTCACTAATCTTGTTGCCTTTCTCTGAACTTGTTCCAGTAACTTTACATCCTTCCTAAAATTCAGCTTCCAGACCTGGAGGCTGAATTTTAGGAAGTACTGTATACACACCTTGAGTACTGTATACAGTACTCAAGGTGTGGCCTGACCATTGCCTTAAACAATGGGATAATCACCTCTTTATCCCTGCTAAAAAAATTCCTGTATATTGTTGACATGACACCAAGAGGTGCAGACTCTCCACTGTTCAAAAAACTTCATTTCTGACTGCACAATTACCCACAGGTCCTTTTCATTCTCTACCACCCTGACTATAGTACCACACAGTTGATCTGTTGGCACCTCCGTAGCCAGGTGGGAAGGAGCAGCAGTGCATAGCACACGCTTCTTGATTAGACCGGGGTTCGAGCCCGTCACCACCAAATACGGAGGATGTGAAAAGGTCAGGGAATGACCACCGCATATCCCGGAGCAATATGGCCTTAGTTGCTAATGCTCCTAAAAACCAAATAACAAACAACAAACAAACAAACAGTTGATCTGTTTCTCTGGGGTTACTGCTACCCATATGCAGTACTTTACATTTGTCAATGTTAAACTTCAGTTGCCACCTCTCAGCCCATCTCCTCAGCTTTTCTAGATCCTGCTGCAGTAGCGTACTGTCATTAACAACCCTGCCAACCTTCATATCATCCGCAAACTTAGACGTAACGCCTGATATACCTTCATCAATATCATTAATAAATACAAAAAACAACAATGGACCCAATGCTCAATCCTGCGGGATGCCACTAATAACACTAGTCCACGAAGAGTAGTGTCCATTGATTACCACCCTCTGTCTTCTCTCACTTGACCATCCCTTTATCCATAGCAGCAATTTGCCCCCAATACCACACTGCTCCAATTTGTGCAGCAGTCTTCCATGTGCAACAGTATGAAAAGCCTTCTAAAGATCCAAGTATAGGATATCAAAATTATTCTTTGCATCCAGTTCCTTTGTGACCAGATCATAGTAAACAGTCAAATTGGTTTAACAATTCTTCCCCTTAACAAACCCATGCTGTGTCTGAACTATAGCTAAAGTCTTGTCTAGATGATCCTGCAGTGCTTCTTTGACCAGTGGCTCCACTAATTTCCCCTGAACAGAAGCTAAACTAACAGGTCTGTAATTAATTGTTGTGTCACCCTTTCATCCTCCTTTATGAATTGGGGTCACATTTGCACATCTCTAGTCCATGGGTACATCCTTGAGTCCAGGGAAGCTTTCATAATTTTGACTAAGAGTGTGCTTAATTCCTTTACTGCTTCCATTAATATAACTGGATAGATCCCATCCACCCCAGGTGCCTTTCTTATTTTTATCTTCAACAGTTTCTTCTCCACTTTTCACTCAGTTATTACAAAATCATTTAGCTCACTGCCAGAGTTTAATACACTTCTAGCATACCCCTCCCTGAATAACTCCTTGTGTGTAAAGGTAGATACAAAATACTTCTTCAGTTTCCTAGCTACCTGAGCAGGGTCATCAACAATTGAACCATCGATATCAAGTAGACCAATCTAATTCATCCCTTTCCTTCCTGAGTTTACATAAGTGAAGAACTCTTTGCTGTTTTTCTTTGCATCCTTGCGAGAGATTTCTCATAATCTGCCTTTGCCTGCCTAACGTCCTTTGTGATTTAATTATAGACCAGCTTATATCTACCGTAGGCTTCTGTGTCACCTGATAATTTAAATGAATTCCATGCATTTTTTCTTCTCTGTCATGAATCCATCTGACATCCATTTAGTCTAAACCTTGAACAATATTTCTTAGTTGGTATGAAAAAGCCTAAAAGTAGCTTCCAAGATTAATTCTTTGAATGCTTCCCATTTAGAATTTGCTGTTGGTAACATCATCAGTTGGTCTCACTGTATAGAATTTAAAAACAGTCTCAGACCATCGTAGTCACCTTTAGGAAAGCAAAAACTCTTCCCTTTACCCCTGATGGTAGTTAACTCTTTGAATATATCCCACATCAGCACACTGTGATCAATGCCACCTAGTGGTTCCTTTATCTGCAGATTTTTAATGCATGAAGCATCACTACTGATAATCAGATCAAGAGTATTACTCCCTCTAGTTACCTCCCAAACATGCTGCTGTAGAAAACAATCATCCAATAAATCCACAAAAGTCTTACTAGTGTGCGAGTGATCAAATCACAAGTTCCAGTCAATATCTGGGAAGCTAAAATCCCCCATTATAAGACATTCTGATTTACTAGCCCACTCTATTTCTCTGTACAATTGTTCATTGTACTCATTAGCATTAGTAGAGGCATATAATGCAAGAAAGCAAGCTAATGCAGCATCAGCCAAAAAAAAAAATTCCACTTCACCTCTCCGTTCGTTCGAAATACCTGTCCAGCTGAACCTTAAATTTATTTAGGCTATCAACTTCCACAACAAGGGATCGAAGTCTGTTCCACCAACCAACTACCATCTGGCTAAAGGCAAATTTTCACACATCTATCCTATATCTGTCTTTCCTCAATTTGAATTTATGCCCTCTCAGGTGATTATTCTTAGAAAGAGGAAGAATCCCATTAGCACTGAACATGCTCAAACCATTCAAGGCTTTATACACCTCAATCAGATCACCTTGCTGGTGCCTAGTCTCCAGACATTGTAATGTGCAAAACTTAAGCCTTTCTTCGTATTAGCAACCCTTTGTTCCATTCACTAATCTTGTTGCCCTTCTCTATACTCATTCCAGTAGCTCTACATCCTTCTTGAAATGAAGCCTCCAGACCTGTATACAGTACTCAAGGTGTGGCCTGACCATTGCCTTATACAAGGGAATAATCACCTCCTTATCCCTGCTAGAAAAATTCTAGTACATCATTGACAAGACACCATAAGCTACTCTTCCAGCCCATCTGCACTGCTCAGAGAACTTCATATCTGCCTGCACAATTACCCCCAGATCCTTTTCATTCTCTACTGGCGCCTCCGTAGCGAGATGGGCAGGAGTACCAGTGCGTAGCACACGCTTCTTGATTAGACCAGGATTCGAGCCTGTGAGCCACCAAATATGGAGGATGCGGAAAGGTCATGGAATGACCACCGCATATCCCCGGAGCAATATGGCCTTAGTTGCTAATGCTCCTAAAAACCAAATAATAACAACAACAGCATTTTCTACCACTGTCAGCGTAGTAGCACAGAGTTGACACGTTGCTCTGGGGTTGCTGTTTCCCATGTGTAGTACTTTACATTTGTCAATGTTAAGTTCATTTGCCACCTCTCAGCCCATCTGTTGCAGAAACATAGCATCAGTAGTGTCCTTAACAACCCTTCCAACCTTTGTATCGTCTGCAAACTTGGACATTAAGCTTGATATACCATCATCAATATTATTTATAAATACAGAAAACAATAATGGACCCAACACTGAATCCTGAGGACTCCACTAATAACATTAGTCCACGATGAGCAGTGTCCATTGATTACCACTCTCTGTATTCTCCCCCTCAACTGCCCCTTTTATCCATAGCAGCAATTTGCCTCCAATGCCACACTGCTCCAATTTGTGCAGTAGTCTTCCATGTGTAACAGTATCAAAAGCCTTTCAAAGATCCAAGTATATAATATCAAAGTTATACCCTCCATCCAGTTCTTTTGTGACTGCATCATAGTATCCAATCAAATTAGTCAGACAAGACCTCCCCTTAACAAACCCATGCTGTGTCCGAGCTATAACTGAAGTCTTGTCTAGAAGATCCTGCAGTGCTTCTTTAACCAGTGCCTCCATTAATTTTCCTGGAACAGAAGTTAAACTCACAGGTCTATAATTACTTGTGTCAGCCTTTGGTCTTCCTTTGTGAATTGGGGTCACATTTGCACATCTCCAGTCTTTGGGTACCTCCCCTGATGAGTCCAAGGAAGCTCTCATAATTATGGCTAAGGGTTTGCTTACTTCCTTTGCTGCTTCCTTTAATATAACTGGATAGATCCCATCCACCCCAGGTGCCTTTCTTGTGTTTATCTTCAACAATTTCTCCTCCACTTGACTCTCAGTTATTACAAGATTATCTAGCTTACTGCCAGAGTTGACTACACCTCTGGCATTCCCCTCGCTGAATAACTCCTCATGTGTGAATGTCGAAGCAAAATATTCATTTAGTTTGTTGGCTACCTGAGCAGGATCATCAACAGTTGAACCATCAGTATCAAGTGGACCAATCTGATTCATCCCCTTCCTTCTAGAGTTTACATAAGTAAAGAACTCTTTGCTGTTTTTCTTTGCATCCCTTGCCACAGATTTCTCGTAATCTGCCTTTGCCTGCCTAACCTCTTTTGTAACTTGGTTGCAGATCAGCTTATATCTATCATAGGCTTCTGTGTCAAGTGTTAATTTATATGTATCCCATGCATTATTCTTCTCTGCCATATGCCTCATTAGTTCATCTGACATCCATTTAAGCCTAAACCTTGAACAATATTTCTTAGTTGGTATGTAAAGCCTAGTAGCTTCCAAGATAAGTTCTTTGAATGCCTCCCAATTTGAATTTGCTGTTGGTAACTTAGAATTTAAATACTGTCTCAGACCATCGTAGTCGCCTTTACGAAAGCAAAAACCCTTCCATTTACCCCTAATGGTAGTTACCTCTTTGAAAAAATCCCACTTCAGCACACTGTGATCACTGCCACCTAGTTTTTCTTTTATCTGCAGATTCTTGATGCATGAAGAATCACTACTGATAATCAAATCAAGAGTATTACTCCCTGTAGTTGCCTCCCGAACATGCTGATGTAGAAAACAATCGTCCAATAAATCCACAAAAGCCTTGCTAGTGTCTGAGTGACCAGCCCACAAATTCCAGTCAATATCTGGGAAATTAAAATCCCCCATTATAAGACTCTCTGATTTACTGGCCCACTCTATTTCCCTGTACAGTTTCTTATTATACTCATCAGATTCATTAGGCCTATAGCACACTCCTACTCTCAATTTTGATCTCCCAATGCTTATGTCACACCAAACTAACTCGACACTGCACTGTCCAGTGATGTCGACTGGCTTTACTTCCTTGGATTTTGTGTTTCTTAACTAATAGTGTAACCCCTCCTCCCTTCCTAGCCTGTCTATCCTTTCTGTAGACATACTCCTCAAATTTCAGTTCTGCATTCCTTATATCTCTGTGGCACCACGTCTCTGATATCCCAACAATATCTGCCTTTGATATTTTGAGCAATACCTCAAATTCATCAAATTTATTTACCAAACTCCTAGCATTGGTGTACACGCAAGTATACATGCACTTGTTCTTTTTCTTAGCTACCCTAACACAACCTATGTGTTTATTTGTACTCCAATGATTCCCAGCAGTCTCTGAAATATCCTGCATCTTATTTTCCAGGCTGCTGCTCATTCCAATAGAAGCAGTGCAAGAATCACTTTCACCTCTGCCAGTGGCTACTGTTAATCTATTAGTCCTTGTATCCCCCCCCAACCTAGCAGGTTTCCGACCCACCTAACACTGCCTCGATAGCATCAGCAAATATTCTTGCACCCTTTCTATTTAAGTATATCCCATCCCTGTAGAAGCAGTTTCTCCTGTTAATAAGTACAGAACAAGCTGAAAAAAATTCTACCCCTTGAGCCTTGCACAGCCTTTCCATGGCCGAAAGACTGTGCAAGTTTTTTCATCAATCCCCCATTATTAAGACATTCTGATTTACTAGCCCACTCTATTTCTCTGTATAATTGTTCATTGTACTCATTCGAGTCATTAGGTCAATAATGAACTCCTACTCTCAATTTTGTTTTGCCAATGTTTATATAACACCAAACTGACTCAACATTGCACTGTTCACCCATATCAGCTGCACTTCCTTAGATTTTATATGTTTTAACTAATAGCATAACCCCTCCTCCCTTCCTATCCTTTCTGTACATATTGTACGCCTCAAATTCCAATTCTGCATTTCTTATATCTGTGTGACACCACATCTCTGATATCTCAGTGATATCTGCCTTTGATGTTTTGACCAACACCTCAAATTCATCAAATTTATTTGCCAGACTCCTAGCATTGGTGTACACAGAAGTAGTAGTAGTAGCAGCAGTGGCATTTGATGCAAGAAAGCAAGTGTATGAGCTTATGCAGCATCAGCCAAAAAAAAAAAAAAAAAATCACACCATTTCCTCGAAATGCCTGTCCAGTTCCTCCGTAAATTTATTCAACCTATCAACTTCCACAACGACAGATGGAAGTTTTTCCCAGCAATTAACCACCCGCTGGCTAAAGGCAAATTTCCGCACATCTAATCCACATCTGTCTTTTCTTAATTTGAATTTATGCCCCCTTAGGTTCGTAATCTGAACAAGTGGAAGGATCCCATCAGAATTCAGCGTGCTCAACCCATTCAAGGCCTTATATACTTCAATCAGATCACCGCGCAGGTGCCTAGTCTCGAGCCACTGCAATTTGCAGAACTTAAGCCTCTCTTGGTAAGAGTATCCCTTCATTCCCCTCACCAATCTTGTTAAACTAACTGGTCTGTAATTACTCGCGTCACCCTTCGATCCCCCTTTGTGAATTGGGGATACATTTGCACATATCCAGTCCATGGGAACCTCCCCTGAGTCCAAGGATGCTCTCATAATTATGGCTAAGGGTTTGCCTAGTTGCTTTGCCACCTCCTTTAATATAACTGGATAGATCCCATCCACCCCAGGTGCTGAAGTATACATGCACCTGTTCTTATTCTTAGCTACCCTAACACAGCCCATGCATTTACCTTTCTTCTATGACTCCAGCAGTTTCTGAAATCCCTCGCAATTTTTTTTTTTCCAGACTGCTGCTCAAGCCAATAGAAGCAGTGCAAGAATCACTTTCACCTGTGCCTGGGGCTACTATTAATCTATTTGTCCGCGTATCCTTCCCCCAAGCTAGCAGTTTTCCGACCCACCTAACACTG
The DNA here is from genome assembly GCF_048544385.1 of Mastigoproctus giganteus. Classification (NCBI taxonomy): domain Eukaryota; kingdom Metazoa; phylum Arthropoda; class Arachnida; order Uropygi; family Thelyphonidae; genus Mastigoproctus; species Mastigoproctus giganteus. Next base: position 143,607,658 of record NC_143585.1, on the reverse strand, counting down.
CCTCCATAGCATCAGCAAATATTCTTGCACTTCCATGTCCAACCAAAATAACCATACATGGATCATACTTCAGCCTAAAAATGCCTACATAAGGAAAGATAAATTTATTTTAAAAAGGATGGTCCTAGAGAGATGTGCAAAAATTTGCTTTCAGTCAGAAAATGATGGATTGTTAGATCTGACTCCCATCTTGTGTTGTGGGGTGATTATTTTGAATAAATTTAAGGAAGAAATCAATAAAAATTATATAAGCAGTTAGAATTGATGTGTAAGGATAATAATATTAAAAAAATTAATCTGTGTAGTGATGCCTGGAGTGTTGTAAATAAAAAGAATGAATTTAAGCTTCTGCTGAACTGTTTTTAAGCTTATATTGTAGCACTAACTGAGATGACAAATTATTAGAGGTGATGGACAACAACCACTGTTCAAACAACTCTTCTGCCACTTTCCCATCCCTTGATTTACAATAATATTTGGAACAGTGGTGGAGTTCAACTAAACCCAGTACTGGAGGAAAGGGACTTGGGTGTTAAGATACGGTCAGACATGAAATTCTCTGATCATTGTAAACAGGTTGCAAGGAAGGCCCATGGTGTCCTATCGATGATCTGTCGAACTTTTGCAAGTAGAGATAGGGACGTGATAATCCCATTATATAAGGCTTATGTTAGACTACACTTGGAATACTGTGTTCAAGTATGGAGATCGCACCTAAAGAAAGACATTGAGCTTCTTGAAAGGGTGCAAAGAAGGGTAACTCACCTGGTGAGATTGGCAAAAGGGCGTCCTTATGATGAAAGACTTCGAATATGTGGGTTGCAGAGTTTGGAAACTAGACACCTTAGAGGAGATTTGATTGAAGTGTTTAAGGCTCTGAGAGGCATCAGTAAAATGAATGAGGACAAAATTTTCAAGATTATAAATGATGCTAGAACTAGGGGACATAAATTCAAGTTACGGGGGGAAATGTTTAGATTGGACTGCAGGAAGTTTTAATTTTAGCCAGCGAGTTATAAATTACTGGAATAAGTTGCCTTCATGGGTGGTAGAGGCCGACAGTTTGGGGAAATTCAAAGGTCATCTGGATAGTACTTTCGGGTAAGGGAAGCGCAGAGGATGATAGGTTTAATTTTCTTTTTATTTATTTTTTATTTTATTTTTTTATTTATTGATTATTATTAATTAGTTATTTATTTTATTTATCTATTTATTTAATTTTTTTTTGTTTTTATCATTGTTTTGTTCGGATTTTTTTTTTTTTTTTTGGCTGGTGCAGCATAAGCCATAGGCTTTCTTGCACCATGCGGCCGTTACTAATACTAAATACTAATACAGTGTAGCATTTAGGGCAATAATAATAATTGCACTAAATGCTACATTGTTCCAGTTCGTACAGCAATTGTATATGTGGTACCATATCAAAGGTTTTACTGAAATAAGTATATGATGTCAAAATTATTCTTTGTTTCTAGATCCTTTGTAACCCTGTTGTTACTAATCAGATCAGATTAGAGAGAGAGAGAGAGAGAGAGAGAATGATGATGTTCCTTTTTAACAAATGCATGCTGTGATTGCTTGTTAGCTCTACTTCTTTTAACTCTTGATTCCATTATTTTTCCTGGCACAGAGATCACACTTAAGGTCTGTAGTTATCCCCTTCTGAACAAGAAAGACATTTGTACATGTCCGATCTTACAGGGATTTTCCTTGCATTCCAGGGTATTCTCGTTATTATAGCTATGGATTTATCTTTCTTTTTTGCTGCTGCTGCTGCTGCTGCTTTTTAATATAATTGAATAGATTTCATCGGCTAGGTACTTTGTTCACTTTTTATCTGCAACAGCTTCCCTTATAGTTATCATATAGTCATTTAACTGTCAAAGTAGTTAGATGGATATTTGCTAACCCCATCTCCAAAAGCTTCTTTATATGTAGATGTAGAAGCAAAATACAGTAAACCCCCGCTATTCGCGGGGGTTACGTTCCTGAGAAATGCCGCGAATACCGAAAACACGAGTACTGAGTTATGGCTCCCATAGTAATAAAGGGGTTCCGTTCCAAAGTATGAAATATATAAGAAAAACTAGTCTAAAATTTTGTCTATGTATGTATTATATGTACCTTCATAATATGACTATGTACATAGCAAGCATATGGCATCGAAATGAAAATAAGAAACAATTTAATATTAAATGTAATATTTATTAGAAATTTCAAACAAATCTTTCAGACCAGTGTCTTTGCTAGCTAAAAAACTAATCCCGCCAGTGCTATCACCAGTTTCGCTAAAGTGTTGATAAAGGAGTTTTGCCTTTTCACGAATGATGAGTGAACTTAACGGAATTTTATTTTGAGTTCGGTCTTCTATCCACAGATTTAAAGCTTTTTCCATTTTTTTAAATTTAACATCAGGAGTTACAGAGCAAATTTTTGAAGCAATTAGCGCGTTTTCACGGACACTACGGCGGATTTTTTCTTCCGATTTCTTGATTGATCGTACCGTTGACTCATTGATTTTATAATGTTTTGCCACTGAGGAAACACTTTCACCATTAGAAATTTTATTCGCTAATGTCATCAGCTTCTTTGATCTTTTCACATTTCCCTTGTTATTCGTAGCCATATTTTTGTACGGGTTAGAAAGAACTTGTCCACAATCAAGTCACTTTCTTCCGTTAACACACTTGAAAAAGTCTTTTACACTGAAAACGGTAGATTTATCGTTTCTGTAAGCATATCAATTTATAAATTTATTCAATTTATAAGCATATAAATTAATCAAAAGCAAACGACGAAACCTTCCGTGACAAGCGCATAACACATACTGAACAAGGATTAGCGAGAAACATCCACGCTCGCGATTTTGTCACCCCTCTTCCCCCCACCCACCGAGCGCTGTTTTGACCGGGAAAGATAATTTTAGCCATGCCCATGCTTTTTTATGGCAGAAAATGTTCACGGCGCCTTAAAATTCACATTTTTTTAGGTTTCATTTTGTATTAAATCAGCGACCGCGAATAGCGGGGGTTTACTGTATATATTTCATTTGTCAGTAACTTGTACAGGATCATCAGTGGTTATGCCATTCTTGTCAAGTGGACTAATTGCATTCATCCTTTTCTTTCTAGTTTAAATGTAAGAATTCCTTTATATACATTACTTTGTACTCTTTGTTAAAAATTTTTAAAGATCTGCTTTGGCATGGGTAAACCTTCCTGAGTAACATGATTGCCAACTAGTTTGTACATAATAATCCCAAGCATTTTTATTTTCTATCTTGACCTGTTATTGTTGTTCTTCTATGTGCACAGGTTCACTTCAGTCCCACATACATGTACAGGAAAAATCAACAAAAATAATTCAAAATTGTTCGCTTTTTTGATGTTACCCTCATTTTTTTCTTTTCTTTTCTTCATTCTTTTCTGAAATCGATGTGCAAAACTCTGAAAAAATCCATTTTTTATATTAAAAATGTACATTTTTAATTAATTTTAAATTAAAACTGGTGAGGAATCAAAAAATCTGCACACTTCAACAATCAAGTGTAATTAGATGCCAGCCTGTCAATAAGAGGTGTGCCTGCTGCATGAAACATGAAAGCCCCCACATCAGTAATTTGATTCAAGATGATGCTTCAATGTCACAAAGCCAGAGAGCATTACCAATTAGAGCAAACTCAAGTCAATAAAGCCAGCTTGCTATAAGAAGTACAGTCAGACCTCTCTTTAATGAACTTCCATAGAGTGAATTTTTCTATATAGCGAACTTTTTTTGATTTCCCCTTGGTCATTACATTGAAAATAGTCTTGTATATGACAAAGAAAATTTCCATATAATGAACTGATTTCGAAAGACCTGAATAAGCATTGTTCGCACCTCTGCCCTTTAGGCAATAAAGCTGATGCTGTAGAAAGCGTGAATTAAGAGCCAAAGGGATTAATTCCACCAATTAAGAGCTAAAACATTCTACAGTTCAGTGGTGCCCATAAAACCCTGGAGGAGGAAACTGGCCAACCACTGAATGGGACAGAAAAAGATGGAAGTTTTTGGAGAGGCCTTTGCCCAGTAGTGGGTCAGCAATGGCTAAAAAGAAGTAAAACCTATATATAATTATATTAGTGATAAAAAAGGAAAGAAAGAAAGTTAAAACGACAATAAATGTAACTAATATTTATGGGTCAATGCAGTTGCAAGCAATCATGCAATACACCCATAATGTCTATAGAATATTAAAGGATAATTGAAAATTATTAGAAAAAGTAAATCAATCCAATAATAATACCATCAGAGACCTAAGAAAACACAAAAAAAAAAAAAAAATATATGTATTATCGCTTTTTACTGACAATCTAGATGACTTCAACTGGGGCCAACCACCCAGAATGAAGGCAAAAAACGACAAGAGGTTCTCTGTTTCTGTGATGATCAATGTATGCTAAGTAATTTAAATCTAAACCAAATATAAATCGAATATAAATAAATTGAATGATGATAAAAGTTCAGAAAATTTAGAAATATTAGAATCAAAGGTAAGAAATATAAGTGAAATATAAATGTAAGCATATATTAATCATCGTTGACCCGACAGAGAACGTAATTTAATGATTAAAATAAGATTAAATATATAATACATACAACATATTGACCATATCTAGGACATAATGTAATAGTCGTCAAAATATTGTTGTGCCCCCTATGTGATGGATATGGTAAAAATAAATAAATAAATAATTAGATTAATGCAAAGAGAAACATGCAGATAGTAAGAAGAAAAACTAAAGGAGTAGGAATAATAGAACCTGAACTCCACAAAGGTGAAAAATAGTGGTATAGATAAGAAATAGTTTCTCCTACTTCCTCGGATTGCCCTAATAATTTCGGAGAAATAAAAATAAAGAGTGCAGGACAGTTTAAAGACATTACAAGATATAAGTTGTGGCTTGAGTATACACTATATATATATATATATATATATATATATATACACATACATATATATATATATATATATATATATATATATATATATACATACATACATACACACACGCTACTATACCGAGGAGTCACTGGCAGAAATTAAGGCATATTTCTGACGCAGACATTGTCCCTGGTGAACCTGTTTTCTACCATAAGCATCCTATTAGAGAATTAGGAGAGGGTGATTTTCCTTATCCCGAAAATTTATCCGTTGTTTCGAAGAAATTAGTCAGTAGGTACAAGTGATCTCTAAACCAGTTTTGTTTTAGCTGCTGTGCAAGTAACCATATACTGTCTAAGAGAAAAGATGGAGTGTAGTGTGAAAAACTGGAAGTGCTTAATAGTATAGATCAGGGCATTAAAAGAAAAAAGAAATTGCTTTAAAAATTTAGTGTTCCTGTCAGTAGTGTGTTAACCATTCTGAAAAATTGTTTCAATTTTCAAACTGTTTGAGGAAACGGTACCTGGTCGGAAGCATGTGAAATTATGCCTTTATGAAGATATAGATGAAGCAGTTTTTAAGTGGATGAAGTTGGTTCAAGACCAAAATGTGCCAATATCAGGGCCAGTAATAAAAGAAAAGGCTATGGAGTATGCATCTTTTCTGGGGCATAAAACGTCCCAAGCCAGTTCTGGTTGGCTGGACAAATTTAAAGAGCACCATGGCTTACTCAGAAAAGTTATTTCTGATGAAAATGGAGTTGCAATCGAAGAAGACTATACCCATTGAAAAGAAACAGTTTTGAAAAACATTATGGAGGAGTATGAGCCCAAAGATATTCAACATTGATGAAACATGTCTATTTTTCTTCTTATTATTATTATCAGCTATATAGTGCAAGGAAGCCTGAGGCTTATGCTGCACCAGCCAAAACAAAAATTCCTGAGTTACCCTGAAGAGAGAGAGAGAGAGAGAGAGAGAGAGAGGAAGGGAATCACCAAGGAAAAGAAGAATGATGATATCCAGCTCAGGGCCCTGGGCGTGCCAAGCCCATAATTCACCAGATGCGAGCCCTTACCAAACACGACACTGACTTTTAAAGGTGATAAATGTTTACATTGTAAAAATAGTAAGCAGAGAATTACAGTCTTGGTTGGTGTAAATATGGCTGGTAATGAAAAACTGAAGCTTTTGGTAATAGGCAAAAGTAAACCACCCCAATGTTTCAAAGGAGTAAAGTCATTAGAGTTGGACTACAACAAAAAATCTTGGATGACAAGTGAAATATTTGAGCAGTGGATTTTAAATTTCAATAGAAAGATAACGAAAGAAACCGGAAAAATTGCATTGATTGTCGAGAACTGCCCTGTCCACCTTCACTTGGTAATTTCGAAACTTACAAGTGTGAAGCTTGTTTTCTTCTCTCCGAATACCTCATCTAAACTGCAGCCAATGGACCAAGGATTTGAAAATGCACTACCAAAGGTACATACTGAAAAAAATTATGCTGAGAATAGAAACCAACCACCTATAGATTCTGTTATAGATTTGCAGGTGTGGATATCAGAGTTGGCGAAAGTTTGGAGTCAGGATGTGACAGAAACAACGATTAAGAATTGTTTCGCAAAAGCAGGTATTGCTAAAACGCCAATTAATAGCAATGAGAGGGATGAACTACTATAAGACACTGAGCAATCCTGGGAAGAGTTCCAAGCAAGGTTTGATCAGTGGAGAAATTGTCCTTGATGAATTTTTTTAGGAGTTGAAAATCTGAGTGACTCCAACATTTTGGATCATATTTAAAGCACTAGTGACAATATCGACTATGGGTTGGATGAAAATGAGAGCAATGCTAAACCTTCCAAACAAGAAATTTTGGCAGTATTTGAACCATTGCGTTGAGGCTTTCAGTGTGAAGAAAATGTGCCAGGATTTGTTTGAGTGTTTAAACTAATGTGAACATTATTATGAATGATGTACAGTAAAATCCAGTATACAACAAAAAATAACCATGTATTTTTACGAAATAATTTTTAAAAGTGTACTAATTATTGTGAGCATTATGTAAGTAATCATTTCTTAATATGTATGTATTAATAAATTAATTGTTTTAAAATGTTAGAAAATTTATTCATTCCCACTTATTTCTGATTTATTTCCCATCTTTTACTATATTTCTGAATTTACAGTATTTTTCATTGTTGAAAAGGTTACATTTCTTGATAATGAAATTTCTGTTTAACGAATTTTTTCAAGGTAATGATCAATTTCATTATATAGAGGTCCAATTGTAATTGTATATGACAAATGCCACTCAACATATACATATAATTTGGTGTAACTTAATTCCTGAATTTTTCCTAATCATTCAATAATTAATAGATTTTTGAAATTTTCAGAGGAGAAATCAAAGGAAACATTTCAGAAACAGCTGTTAGAAATTTCAGCTATGTGGATGGGGTAAATGAAGAGCGTGAATTGAAATATTGTCTTGGGGTCTCATCAACCCCATATGATAAGTGGTTCATACTTACAGGTTCAGTACTTACACCTCCCCACAATGGTGAGTTTGTATTTGCATCAATACACACAGTATCATTTTCTGATCTCAAAACCTGATAAACTTTTTCCAAGTATTTCCTATAGGGAGCTATGGAGTCTCAAAGTGACTAAAGAGTTACAAATAAACTTTTCCAGTGCATACCATGTTAATAACATAGTTTGTGTAACTTAAAGTCCTATTCCAAACTACTACTGCAGCTTGTGGATTATTTCCATATGACAAAATCTGATACCATTATAGGAATGCAGTTCTTGTAACAATTAACAGAGTGAGTCCCTCCTCCACAACTCTAATCAGTTATAAAACAATACTTTTTATGTACTGAACTAGAAAATTGAAGATCGTTAGGGTTGTGAACATTAAAATCACCAACAATACCTGACTGTTAAGACTGGAGAAAGTGAAGTCTCAAAGAAAAGGATTCTGAGTGATTAGTGCAGTTAGATAGAGGTAACAAATGATGACAGAATGGAGTAGAGGATTTTAAGCCAGAGGAGATCAAAAAAAGAGGAGATTCCAAGTTATGAAATCTCTGTGTCAAGTAGCATCGAAGTAGAAGGACCCACCTTTGAAGCAAATGGACTCATACAGTGATAGTTAGGGCAACTGAGATGAATAGTAGTTGACACAACCAATAATTGAGACTGTCAGAAAAAGTAAATGGGGCTTGACAGGCTGTAGGGGGAAATGGACATCATTGAGACTGGAAGTGAGATCACATATGTTTGTGTAATGAAGTTTTTTTGGAGGTTTAGATATTTTGACAGATAGGTTTGTTCTCTTAATTTGACTATTCATAATGCAGTTAATAGATAAAGTGGAGTGAAAGGGATGTGCTATATGAATTAATGAAATTTTTTGCTAATTGACATAATGTGGACTTAAGAATGCCCTGTATACATATTACTTGCCAGCTAGTGACTCCTCCAGTCATTAGCTGGCAAGTAAAGACAGTGAAATTATGCACTAGCAATATGGATGCCTCTTGGAGAGTTACTGTACCCTCAATATAAGGAATGTTGGATCTCACAATGATGCACATCATAACCTCAAAAGACATCACTTATACTGCATGATAGAAGAGACAGGGTTGCTGGAACTTCCCTCTAAAGACTAACATGGGTTTCACCACTTCAAACTTCAATAAACAAACTGGTGGTGGTGGTGTTTCATCAGATGAATGATACAAAGGGGCTCTCATATCAGGCATCTCTCATATTGTGGAGTTAAACTTCATAACTGGATTGTCACGATTGCAACACCAGGATACCTACCTGCCCACTGAGGAGAGGCCAACAAGCTTGAAACGGTGACATCGGGTGGTGGTATCTGCTGAGAATAAGTAACATTAGTCTTCTCCGTTAGTGAAGTATTACTTATTCAAGGTAGTGCAATATCATGGCAACTCGTTGTGAAGGTATTCACAATATGAGATACAATTAAAATTATGCCAAATATCTACTTCAGCAGTACACTATGAACAAAACATAGTGCAGTAGCACTAACTAGTGAATCTTACACATAGTCTCATGCTTTATGCAAAATAATAACCTTAAAAACATTTATATATTTAGCTTTCAATTTTTATGAAGCTTCTAAGTTTCTAATAAAAAAAAAACCTCATTTGTAAACGGGTTAATAAAATACAAGCATACAAGCCACTGCCTTTCAGACTTTACTAAATAGCAAGAAATAGCTGGTATATCTTCTCCTTTCTCCACTTAATAAATTCCTACCTAATCTAATCTCTAGCCAAGTTGACAGAAAGTTTCTCACTTTAGATGCTTTAAATCAGACAGTTTTGGTTCTGTAAATTAGTATGCATCACTAAAGGAAATTTATTAACAGAATTGTAAAGTAGACCTTTCTTAGTGAAAGACTTGCACACTATGGCCCTGGTTGCTAGTAGTACACCATTAAGCTTGTACCTTCAAACTTTATCATCTGCTCTAACATTGAGTAATGTGTTATAAGCTTTCTCTATTTAGAGTTAAAAAGAACTGGAAAATATAGCTGGATGTCTTAAGCCTCCCAAATGACTTAAGTTGAATGACATTTTGGCTGGAACTACCAACTCAAAACATTTAGTGACTAATAAACATAACAAACTTTGTAGGGCTTCTAATTTTGTGGAACTTACACACATCTTTACACTCGTCTTGAGGAGTTATTTCCAGTTGGGAATTCTTAGAAGTAAAAACAGATTAGAACTAAAGGAACAAGGTGTGACTCACATTAGAAGAATCTACACTATATGAGATAGCAGCCTAGTGCATAAATCTCTAATTTGTGCTGTTTTAGGTGACAGAAGTATAGAAACTCGGAGGCAGCCTACTCCATCCTATGTGAAATGTGGTTCTTTGGAACATAACTGCCAGACACAACACTTCTGAACTTAATGAATAAACTGTGAAATGGAACTCTGTAGGCTTGTGAAAAGGATCACCCACTTACTCCTGAGTGTGGATGCCTGAAAAATTGGAAAGGCAATTCAAAAGTATGAAACATGATGTAACATTACTATCGTGAGGCAAAAAAAGGTTTCCATTTCCATAAGTTCTGAGCTTTCTGTAATAGAGTTGTATAATTTTATATCAAGTTGCAAGAGCTACAAATATAATTTTTGTAGAAAGTAATATCTCATCATATTGATGACAAATTTGAAACTCTGTGACTAGCAATTGTGTAGCCAGCAAAATATTTGCTTATAATTGCCTAGGTTCTGGTAGTAATATAGGCGAAGTTAGACTTAGTGGAAAGAAAGCAGTGTACAGTCTAAGAAATTTAGCTAAATAAAGCAAGCTTCTTACTCTTTTCAGATCACCTGAAATGCATCATTATTTAGTAGTTGTATAAATTTAGTCTCTCTGATTTAAAAAAAAAAAAAAAAAAAAAAAAAAATCACATTTCTGACATTCAACAAACTTCTCAATTCTCTTAATTCTAGTATTGTACAGGCAAGCAGTCATAAAATAATTTCAGTTGGCTTTGAAAATAAAAGTAGATAACAGCGACCTTCTTCTCTGTGTTGCTTTTAATCAATTCATGATTTCTGAATAAGTTCACAGCAATTTGTTTGAAAGATATCTAATAAAACAATTTCAGCAATTAAGATAACATAACTGCAATTGTATATCACCTAAAAATAAATTCTGCTTATTTATTTATTTTTTTTTTCATAGGCTTTAAAGGAGAGTTACCTGAAGGAAGACATATGCGTGTAGAAAACAAAAATTTTTATTTTGATATTGGCCAAAATAGCAGGGGGATATACATGCGGATATCAGAGGTATGCATAACCTTGTATCAGTTGTAATATTATTATATTCTTTATCATAAAAATGTAATACAAATCTGAAGCATTCTCTAGATGCTTAATATAATTACATGTATTTTGGAATCTCCTACATATTTGATTTTCAGTGATATATGATGTCGCTGTGAAAATAAATATAGTGATTAGCATTTAGCATTAGTAGAGGCATTTGATGCAAGAAAGCAAGCTTATGCAGCATCAGCCAAAAAAAAAAAAAAAAAAACCCACTTCCACTTCACCCCTCTGTTCGTTCAAAATACCTGTCCAGCTGAGCCTTAAACTTATTTAGGCTATCAACCTCCACCACAAGGGATGGCAGTCTGTTCCACCAACCAACCACCCGCTGGCTAAAGGCAAATTTCCGCACGTCTATCCTACATCTGTCTTTCCTCAATTTGAATTTATGCCCTCTCAGGTGATTTTTCTGAGCTAGAGGAAGAATCCCATCAGCATTGAGCATGCTTAAACCATTCAAGGCTTTATACACCTCTATCAGATCACCTCGCTGGTGCCTAGTCTCCAGACACTGTAATTTGCAAAACTTAAGCCTTTCTTCGTAAGAGCACCCCTTTGTTCGCCGACCGGGCTAGCCGAGTGGGTAAAGTACCTGCCCGGCAACCCAAAGGTCGCGGGTTCGATTCCCGCCTCGGGCTTGGATCAAAGTACTGCAAAAACCTTGGGAGGTGCAATATGGCCACAGAAGCCGATGCGCCAACAACTACCAAATCAAAAAAAAAAAAAAAAAACCCCTTTGTTCCATTCACTAATCTTGTTGCCCTTCTCTGTACTCGTTCCAGCAGCTCTACATCCTTCTTGAAATGAGGCCTCCAGACCTGTATACAGTACTCTAGGTGTGGCCTGACTATTGCCTTATACAATGGAATAATCACCTCCTTATCCCTGCTGGAAAAATTCCTGTATATCATTGACAATACTCCATGAGCTACTCTTGCAGCCCGTCTGCACTGCTCAGAGAACTTCATATCTGCCTGCACAACCACCCCCAAGTCCCTTTCATTCTCTACCACTGTCAGTGTAGTACCACAGAGTTGATACGTTGCTCTGGGGTTGCTGTTTCCCATGTGTAGTACTTTACATTTGTCAATGTTAAACTTCATTTGCCACCTCTCAGCCCATCTGCTCAACCTTTCCAGATCCTGTTGCAGCAGCATAGTGTCAGTAGTGTCCTTGACAACCCTGCCAACCTTTGTATCATCTGCAAACTTGGACATTAAGCTTGATATACCCTCATCAATATCATTTATAAATACAGAAAACAATAATGGACCCAACACTGGGCCCTGAGGGACTCCACTAATAACGTTAGTCCACGATGAGCAGTGTCCATTGATTACCACTCTCTGTCTTCTCCCCCTCAACCACCCCTTTATCCATAGCAGCAATTTGCCTCCAATGTCACACTGCTCCAATTTGTGTAGCAGTCTTCCATGTGCAACAGTATCAAAAGCCTTTCTAAGATCCAAGTATATAATATCAAAGTTATTCCCTGCATCCAGTTCTTTTGTGACTGCATCATAGTATCCAATCAAGTTGGTCAGGCAAGACTTCCCCTTAACAAAACCATGCTGTGTCTGAGCTATAACTGAAGTCTTGTCTAAATGATCCTGCAGTGCTTCTTTAACCAGTACCTCCATTAATTTTCCTGGAACAGAAGTTAAGCTCACAGGTCTATAATTACTTGTGTCAGCCTTTGATCCTCCTTTGTGAATTGGGGTCACATTTGCACATTTCCAGTCTATGGGTACCTCCCCTGAGTCCAAGGAAGCTCTCATAATTATGGCTAAGGGTTTGCTTACTTCCTTTGCTGCCTCCTTTAATATAACTGGATAGATCCCATCCACCCCGGGTGCCTTTCTTGTGTTTATCTTCAACAGTTTCTCCTCCACTTTACTCCCAGTTATTTCAAGATTCTGTAGCTTACTGCTAGAGTTGAATACACCTCTGGCATTCCCCTCGCTGAATAACTCCTCATGTGTGAACGTCGATGCAAAATATTCATTTAGTTTGTTAGCTACCTGAGCAGGATCATCAACAGTTGACCCATCAATATCAAGTGGACCAATCTGATTCATCCCCTTCCTTCTAGAGTTTACATAAGTAAAGAACTCTTTGCTGTTTTTCTTTGCATCCCTTGCCAAGGATTTCTCGTAATCTGCCTTCGCCTGCCTAACCTCCTTTGTAACTTGGTTGCATATCAACTTGTATCTATCATAGGCTTCTGTGTCATGTGTTAATTTATATGTATCCCATGCATTTTTCTTCTCTGCCATATGCCTCATTAGTTCATCTGACATCCATTTTGGCCTAAACCTTGAACAATATTTCTTAGTTGGTATGTAAAGCCTAGTAGCTTCCAAGATAAGTTCTTTGAATGCTTCCCATTTTGAATTTGCTGTTGGTAACATCATCAGTTGGTCCCACTGTATAGAATTTAAATACTGTCTCAGTCCATCGTAGTCGCCTTTACGGAAGCAATAACCCTTCCCTTTACCCCTAATGGTAGTTACCTCTTTGAGTAAATCCCACTTCAGCACACTGTGATCACTGCCACCTAGTGGTTCATTTATCTGCAGATTCTTAATGCATGAAGAATCACTGCTGATAATGAAATCAAGAGTATTACTCCCTCTAGTTGCCTCCCGAACATGCTGATGTAGAAAACAGTCATCCAATAAATCCACAAAAGCCCTGCTAGTGTGTGAGTAACCAGCCCCCAAATTCCAGTCAATATCTGGGAAATTAAAATCTCCCATTATAAGACTCTGATTTACTGGCCCACTCTATTTCCCTGTACAGTTCCTTATTATACTCATCAGAGTCATTAGGCCTATAGCACACTCCTACTCTCAATTTTGATCTCCCAATGCTTATGTCACACCAAACTGACTCAACACTGCACTGTCCAGCGATGTCGACTGGCTTCACCTCCTTGGTTTTTATGTGTTTCTTAACTAATAGCATAACCCCTCCCCCCTTCCTATCCTGTCTATCCTTTCTGTAGACGTTGTACTCCCCAAATTGCAGTTCTGCATCCCTTATATCTGTGTGACACCACGTCTCTGATATCCCAACAATATCTGCCTTCGATGTTTTGAGCAATACCTCAAATTCATCAAATTTATTTACTAAACTCCTAGCATTGGTGTACACGCAAGTATACCTGCACCTGTTTCTATTCTTAGCTACCCTAACACAACCCATGTGTTTACTTGTACCGCAATGTCTCCCAGCAGTCTCTGAACTACCATGCATCTTGTTTTTCAGGCTTCTGCTCATTCTAATAGAAGCAGTGCAAGAATCTCTTTCACCTCTGCCAGTGGCTACTGTCAATCTATTGGTCTTTGTCTCCCCCCAAGCTAGCAGTTTTCCGACCCACCTAACACTGCCTCGATGTTATACCTGATGTTATACCTGCATTGCATACTTTTTTTTTTCAAATTCTTTATAAGACAAATTGAGTAAATTACGGCTAAAGCCTCATTTTGTATTGTAGCAGTGAGCAAACCAAGTTTGCTCATTGCTACATACAAAACTAAATAGCAAACCAAGTTTGCTACTTAGTACATTGATCTCATATTTTGGAGGCCCTTCTCCATGAATTGCTGCTCTAAATAAAAATTACTCCCATGGAGAAGCACATTGCTATTTATATAAAGAGTATGCTTACCCATACTATAGTTTCAACCCTTTCTGGGATCTGATTAGTGGGTAAGTAGGCACTTGAAGACCTGAACAGTCCAGTGACGAAATACCTCTACTATATGTGAAATGGTACTTCAGACAAATTTACTATTTTTCATACTGTAGCATCTCACATCCCAAATATTGTGGATATATATTTTATCATCATGGTGCCCATTTAACCACTGAAGAAACCTAAACATGGTCAAACCACAATCTGAGTAATTCTGTAGAACAGGACAGGGTCTCATATTTCCCCATCGAGTTGACAGTTCTGAAGATGAAATTGCACTACGGAATGCCTTTATGAACTGATAATTCCCACTTGAACAATTGATGGAAGCATTAACTTGGCAGTGCTTGTGCCTCCTATTACACTGGTGTTCAAAGAAAGTGTATCACCCAATAAAATTGTAATTTTCGTCCAAATAACGGGCGACAATTAAATTTTTCAAGTGTCTTGTAATTAGTCAACAATGAGTAGATTTCTCTCCAAACTCAAGAATACTGGTTCTGCTGATAGACAAAAAAAGGAACCGGACACAAACGAGTCTCTATGCCAAAACAGGACCACGTTTTGAAGCGCTTATGCCTTAAAAACCATAAAGCTTCTTCATCTGAGCTGAAAAGAGAATGGGAAGAACATACAGGAGTGGTAGCAATTGCAGTAACAGTCAGAAGGTGCCTCTTCAAAAATGGACTTGTAGCCCATTGTCCTAAGAAGAATCCCCCTCCTCACACAAAAAATGAAAAAAGCCTGATTAATTTGGCGTAAGGAGCATGTCAAATGGATCCCCGAGCAGTGGAAGTCAGTTCTTTTTTCAGATGAGAACAAATTCAACCTGCATGGCTCTAATGGAAACAAACAATTTGTCATAGACGTGGTGAAGAATACCATCCAGACTGTATGGGGTCTATGGTGAAATTCCCTACTAACCAAATGATATGGGGGGCTCCTGGAGTAGGTCACCTGCAGTTTATAAAAGGTTCCGTAAATGCCAATGAACCTGGCTGTATTGGAATGCAAATTGGTGCCAACCATTAGAGACCATTTCAACCTGCCAAGTAACTGCATCTTTCAGGATGACTCTGCTCCTTGTCATCAGGCGAAAAGTGCAAGTACGCACTTCTATAGTTACTTTAGCTTCGTTTCTGCATTAGAGGTTCAACAGTGTTGTGTTTACATTTGTTACAGGTAAAAAAAATGGTTGGAAGGACAGTACATTACAACTGTTAGCTAGCCAGAAAACAGCCCGGACCTGAATCCTATAGAGAACTGTTGGCATTGTGTGGAATCTGCAGTTGCCAGAAATAAACCAAAGACCCTTCGTGAACTTCAGGAAGCCATAATTTGTGTTTGGAACCACGAACTATCAGTTGATTATCTTCAGAAATTGATCTTGTCAATGCCTCGATGGCGTGCTGCATCAGGATCAGAGGCGGTTCAACTAAATATTAGTTTGCACCTGGTGAACTTTTCATTTTGTTTTCCATTTAAAATGATAAATTGAAGCAAATTGAGGGCTTCTGATAACATTTCAGCCATAATTATCGTGTTTACCAAAACTGTTGTATAAAGGTTGCAAGTGCTCATTTTGGAATATTTTGAGAGCACTTGTCAAATATTACTTAGCTTTGCTTTAACTATTAATAAATATCTTTTGTTTGTAATGCTAGTCATTAATGTAACATACTGTCGCAAAAAAGGGTTAGAAATGTGAAATTCCTAGGTGATACACTTTCTTTGAACACTAGTGTATAACAAAAACACTTGCAACACACTTGACAAGTGCTCAACTTTTTTATTTTTGGAAAACGTTTTGGGTGTTATTGAATCCTTCTTTGAGACTACTAATGTTTGATCTTTTACTAATAGATTTTAATACTTTAATATAATTTTTAAATTTTTAATGAAAAATCTGAGTATTTAAAAATGCTAAGAAATGTTGTGGATATATCTTCAATAAATCAATACAATATGTAGAGCATATAAACATGAATATTATTAGTCTTATACATTTTCTCGTTTTTAAAACTGGTAAACTTTTGAAATTTCAGAATTGCACACACATTTGCTGCTTATTATGAATATAATTACTTTAAAAAAATACACACATACGCACCCATTTTTGAGGTAATGCTTACCATGAGGTACAGCATTGAGCACTACTGAGTTAATACCATTTGCAGAATTTGGTCAAAAAAGCAATTCCCATGCAATTTGTTTATTTTTTGGTAGCTGTACTTCTGTATTTTCTTTTCGTATAAACTCTGACAATATTTGTGATTGCTTTGCAGTACTGCTCTTTCAGTAGTTGGGAAAGCTGTCCATTTTTATGAAAACTTTGGTGTTATACAAATTTAAATTAATTGAAATATCCTTGATTTGAGCCATTCATATTGAACTTAATTAATTCATTCATACATTTGCAACAGTTACTGTTATTGAAACTGTACATCATATAAACTTCAAAAAAGTGAGTGGCTGTCTTTCTGTTTTTTTTTTTTTTTTTTTTTTTTTTTACTTATGATTTAGAAATTATTTCAATGCCAGTAATAACTTTGGTGTAACTTCATTTTATGTGCATTTTTCAATTGCAGGATTTGCTGCAATTAAGAAATGCACATGAAATGAAGAATTCTCTAAATTTTTCCTAACAGCACAAGAGGGTATCCCACATACATAAAAATAATAAAAGTTTAAAAAAATGTTATAAAAGTCTTTGATTTTTGTCTCTAAATGAGAAGTACATCCTTATGCCAGTTTTCAAATTTTGGATATGCAAAGTTTGCAAGAGTAAAACACACAAACAGCAAAGCTGTCAGTGACAAAGCCCACATTTGAGAAAAAATGGAAATAGTAATAGCATTTGCCATATAGTGCAAGGAAGCCACAGGCTTTTGCTGCACTGGCAAAAAAACAAAAAACAAAAACCAAGTAGATAAGAAACAAAAGTTATATGCTTCCCTCCTCACAGGCAAGTATCCAGTAGACCTTCCAATTTATTCAAACTGTAAGGCTCATTGTGGCCAACTGGAGGCTTGAAGTGGTGAAGCCTATGTTAAGTCTTCAGGGCAAAACTCTATCAACTCCCAATCTTTGTCATCATGCAATATGATTAATGTGTTTTGAGAGTATCAGGGTCATCATGGAGAGATAGATCCAATCATCCTTAAATTTTAAGCATACAGCTCTAAAATGGTGTTCACAGGCTGACTGCTAGATAATCCACTGGACTGAGCCTTTTGGTAACTTTCTAGGAGGCATCCAAATCAGCTAGTTATAATTTTACTGCCTCTACTCTGCCAGACAGAGACGGGAGGAATTTCGAATAGTGTGTATGCAGTTGCCATTGTTGAATCCAAGTTATGTCAAAAAGCTGTATGTATGTCATATTCAAAAATTTAATTACTTCATACAACATATCCTCCCAAATTAATAGAACAAACTTATCTGCAAAAATATATAAACCTCCCAAACACTTCCTCATTCATTTCACAAATATATATGGTCTCAGTTCCAGTCTCAGTGATATCCACTTACAGTTATAGTCTGCCAAGCCCTACTTACTTTTTCTGATAGAATCTCAATTATCAGTTGATTCGACCACTGCTCATCTCAGTTGTTATCCTAATTAAAAGCTGTATAATTAGGACAACTGAGAGTTGTTGTCCTAGTTATACAGTTTATAATTAGTTGCCTATAATTATACTAATTATAGACAATAACTGAGAGTTGGCCTAATTTCAACTGTGAGGTGAAAGGTGTCCCTTTCACCTTAGAGTTGTTATTTGTGCATATATCCACTCTGATATTCTCCACTCCAACTTTCCTAACAGTTAGTTAATTTTCCTTGGTGATTTTAATGTTCACAACTCCAGCTGACTTCCATTTTCTAGTCACATAGACCTAGCCAGTCGAGTTTCTGAGGCTTTTGCCTCACACAGATTGATCACTTACCTACCAGAATACCAAACAGTCCTAACTACATCTTTTTCTCACAAACAACCCTTCCAAGTAAACAGTCGAGGTAAATGATGTTCTGGGCACCTCTGACCACAATTTAACAATGATCTCTTCTCCAATGGAGCATTTTTCTCATGGCCATTCTCAACCTTGTGTTGTTTAGTATTACAAGAATGCAAAATAGATGATCTGCAAGATTTCTATCTTTTGCCTTGTTTCAATTACTGCTTTAAATCTGATTCAATGTTTTTTGCTCAGATCAATTCAGTGAAATTATTCTTGTAGGGATGAAATCCTTTATTTCACACTCCACCCTAAAATCTTGTCCTTTATATTAATTGTTGGTTTTCCAATAATTGTGCTATGGCCATTCAAGATAAGAATGTTGCATATCACAATTGACTTGCATCCAAATCCCCAGGTTCGTTTTCTGCCTTTACCAAAACCCACAACAACTATAAAGCAGTTAATAATCAGTCCAAAAACAAGATTTTGAACAAGCTAAGAGAAGAAAGCTTGCTTCCTGTCCAAATGGTAGTCAAGCATCCTGGTCTCTAGTGAAAGCTATTGACCACAACTTTTGCCTATTTTTACTCCCACTTCTGTTAAACATGATTGTCACCTTAGCTAGATAAAGCCAACTGGCTGGCATCCTACTTTTCTTCTAATTCTTATACTGATCTTGGTAAATCTCCTTCTACCATTCCCAATAGACTCCATTCAGTGCCTCCTGTGGTTTTTCTATACAGCCTATAGCCTCATAGGCTTAGCGTAGAGGATTTTCCTTTGTGAAAATTCCCATAGACTTTACATTGTCCTGTTGAGATAACATTACACAAAATGGAGACTTGACATCTCATTGCCTTGGAGATTTACTGGCTTTAGGGTGGCCCTCTTTAGAGAGAAACCTTTAAACATTTATGTCATCAAAAACTGTGGATATATCAGTCTTTTATTTAAATATGAGTCTCTTAGAACTCATATTTAAATTTTGGAAAAGTCACATGGAGCTATTTTTGGGCTATTTTTATAGAAACTTAAAGTGGCTGTAACCCTGTTCATTTTGGAGCTGAGGATCTTATTTTTAAAAATATGAATCTCCTTGATATTACTTATTTTGTAAATATTTTTGTGGCACCCCCTGTCAAATAGGAGCTGAGATCTGAAAACCCACCTTGGTGAAATCTCCAACTCTTATGCAGATTTCATCATGGGTGGGGTGAAGTGTCTATATAGACATATACTGATAAAACTGTTGGAATTAATTGGTTGTTGTGGTCTAATTTGTTTTTCTACTCAACATAATGTCTGAAGAAGACTAAGATATTACCTGGTCTCAGGAATCTGAAGCATATTCATCTTCTTCAGAAGCATATTCTTCTTCTTCTGTTGACTTTGCAAAAAAACAGGTGCCTCCTGAAAAAGAAATTTTCCAGACACCAGAAAGGGAAAAAAGGTAAGAGGAGGTCAAAGACCCCTAAAACTGTTACAAACTTATGAACTCTCTATTTTGGATGTAAACTAATGAGCAAGATAAAGTATGGGCTCCAAAGATTTCCTTAGCTCGTGTTCAAGGACATTAACAGGCTGGCTTAGAGGTAGTCATAAATCATGCATTTTGCTGTTCTGGTGATATGGTGGTGTGACCCACGAGACCATACAAATGATTATTACTTTTGCATGACCAATATTTCTGGTTTCTCTGGGAAATCCAAGCATAATGTAGATTATCCCAACATACCTTTTTGCTCTAAGGCTGGTTCCTCACAATACAATACAATGCCAGTGCCAAAGCCACCAGAAACTTATTGACTTAACTCAGGATTAAGGATTGGAAAAGGAGTCTCCAGAAGATGCAGAACCCAGAATGAGTACAGAGCTAGACTTTTCAACACTTGATACTGCAAAGCTGCTCTCAGGCAGAAGCGAATGATTTGGTCAGAGATTTGGACCTCTCCAAAACCAAGGCTCATTTACTAGCATCACAGTTTCAGCAGTGGAATCTTCTTGAAAAGGGTGTCAAGGTGTCTTTTTATAGGAAGGGGTAATCTAACATAATGACCTATTACTCCATGGATGGGTGCTTTGGTTTATTGTAATAATGTCCAGGAATTAATGAAAAGAGTTACATCTGGAGCACATCCCCTAGCAGCAGAGGCTTTTCATTGATTCATCCAAGGTCAGTTTGAAAGCAGATTTACTCCATAATGGAATATCTGCTGACCTAAAAGTGATAGCTTTGCTGACTGGGTTGCAAGGCATATACACTAAATACTGCTACTTTTTCTGCAAGTGGGACAGCCAAGTGAAGGATTACCACTACAGGATAAAAAAAATGGCCAGACCATTCAGAAACTATACCAGGCCAGAAAAATTAGCATTAGTAGAGGCATATGATATAAGAAAGCAAGCTTATGCAGCATCAGCCAAAAAAAAAAAAAAAAAAAAAAACCTTCCACTTTACCCTCCATTTGTTCGAAATACCTGTCCAGCTGAGCCTTAAATTTATTTAGGCTATCAACTTCCACAACAAGGGATGGAAGTCTATTCCACCAACCAACTACCCGCTGGCTAAAGACCACACATCTGTCCAATCAATTTGAATTTATGCCCTCTCAGTTGATTATTCTCAGCAAGAGGCAGAATCCCATCAGCATTGAGCATGCTCAAACCATTCAAGGCTTTATTTACCTCTATCAGAGCACCTCGCCGGTGCCTCGTCTCCAGACACTGTAATTTGCAAAACTTAAGCCTTTCTTCGTAAGAGCAACCCTTTGTTCCATTCACTAATCTTGTTGCCCTTCTCTGTGCTCGTTCCAGCAGCTCTACATCCTTCTAAGAAATGAGGCCTCCAGACCTGTATACAGTACTCAAGGTGTGGACTGACCATTGCCTTATACAAGGGAATAATCACCTCCTTATCCCTACTAGAAAAATTCCTGTATATCATTGATAGGACACCATGAGCTACTCTTGCAGCCCGTCTGCACTGCTCAGAGAACTTCATATCTGCCTGCACAATTACCCCCAGGTCCTTTTCATTCTCTACCACTGTAAGTGTAGTACCACAGAGTTGATACGTTGCTCTGGGGTTGCTGTTTCCCATACATAGTACTTTACATTTGTCAATGTTAAACTTCATTTGCCACCTCTCAGCCCATCTGCTCAACCTTTCCAGATCCTGTTGCAGCAGCATAGCATCAGTAGCATCCTTAACAACCATGCCAACCTTTGTATCGTCTGCAAACTTGGACATTAAGCTTGATATACCATCATCAATATTATTTATAAATACAGAAAACAATAATGGACTCCACTAATAACATTAGTCCACGATGAGCAGTGTCCATTGATTACCACTCTCTGTCTTCTCCCTCTCGACTACCCCTTTATCCATTGCAGCAATTTTCCTCCAATGCCACACTGCTCCGAATTGTGCAGCAGTCTTCCATGTGCAACAGTATTAAAAGTCTTTCTAAGATCCAAGTATATAATATCAAAGTTATTCCCTGCATCCAGTTCTTTTGTGACTGCATTATAGTATCCAATCAAATTGATCAGGCAAGACTTCCCCTTAACAAAACCATGAGCTACTGAAGTCTTGTCTAGATGATCCTGCAGTGCTTCTGTAACCAGTGCCTCCATTAATTTTCCTGGAACAGAAGTTAAACTCGCAGGTCTATAATTACTTGTGTCAGCCTTTGTGAATTGGGGTCACATTTGCATGTCTCCAGTCTATGAGTACCTCCCCTGAGTCCATGGAAGCTCTCATAATTATGGCTAAGGGTTTGCTTACTTCCGTTGCTGCCTCCTTTAATATAACTGGATAGATCCCATCCATCCCAGGTGCCTTTCTTATGTTTATCTTCAACAATTTCTCCTCCACTTTACTCTCAGTTATTACAAAATTATCTAGCTTTCTGCCAGAGTTGAATACTCCTCTGGCATTCCCTTTGCTGAATAACTCCTCATGTGTGAATGTCGATGCAAAATATTCATTTAGTGTGTTAGCTACCTGAGCAGGATCATCAACAGTTGAACCATCGATATCAAATGGACCAATCTGATTCATCCCCTTCCTTGTAGAGTTTACATAAGTAAAGAACTCTTTGCTGTTTTTCTTTGCATCCCTTGCCAAAATTTTCTCGTAATCTGCCTTCGCCTGCCTAACCTCCTTTGTAACTTGGTTACAGATCAACTTATATCTATCATAGTTTTCTGTGTCCCGTGTTGTTTTTTATATGTATCCCATGCATTTTTCTTCTCTGCCATAAGTCTCATTAGTTCACATGACATCCATTTAGGCCTAAACATTGAACAATATTTCTTTGTTGGTATGTAAAGCCTAGTAGCTTTCAAGATAAGTTCTTTGAATGCTTCCCATTTTGAATTTCCTGTTGGTAACATCATCAGTTGGTCCCACTGTATAGAATTTATATACTGTCTCAGTCCATCGTAGTTGCCTTTACGAAAGCAATAACCCTTCCCTTTACCCCTGATGGTAGTTACCTCTTTGAGTAAATCCCACTTCAGCACACTGTGATCACTGCCACCTAGTGGTTCCTCTATCTGCAGATTCTTAATGCATGAAGAATCGGTGCCTCCACCGATTCTTCATGCTCCCTCCTATCGTGTCTGGGCATAATTGCAGACACTTTCAAATTCAACCCTAATTCACGGCTTTTTTTCTCCTACTCTTAATATCATTAGTGCCAACATGTACAACTAATCACCTTTTGTGCCCTTAAAAGATGATATCCGCTTTACAGCGTCATCAACCTTTGCCCCTGGCCGACATACCCTGGTCCTGTTCCACCTATGCTTTTTACAAAGCATGTTCCCCGTTTCCCTGACAATAGAGTCGCCAACAACTACTAGTTCCTGTGGACCAGCACATTCTGCCTTGGGGGTTGCTGCTGCGTAGCACATCTCTTTTGGTCTATAAGTCAAAAATCTATTTACCTCCATATCACTTCAAGCTAGGTTTAATGAAAATATTTGTGAAAGCTGATCTGTATCTTCTTCACTGTTCCAACCTAGGGTCGGGTCAGGTAAATCAAAACCTTCCGTCTTTTTCTATCTTCCCAAATATTATCTTCTGTCATTCAATTCCCATCATTTCCACATCTTCTCTAATCTGATCTCTCCATCTTTTCCAAGGTCTTCCTCTCAGCCTCTTGTCCATTTTCATCTCAAACATTCTTCTTGGTATTCTGTTTGAGTTCATTTACTTCATGTGTCCTGCGCCTCCGTAGCCAGGTGGGAAGGAGCAGCAGTGCATAGCACACGCTTCTTGATTAGACCGGGGTTCGAGCCCGTCGCCACCAAATACGAAGGATGCGGAAAGGTCAGGGAATGACCACCGCATATCCCGGAGCAATATGGCCTTAGTTGCTAATGCTCCTAAAAATCAAACAACAAACAAACAAACTTCATGTGTCCAAACCATCGCAATTGTGATGCAGTCATCTTCTCCCTCAAACTATCTATTCCCAAGTTCATTCTAATGTCAATATTTCTGATTTTGTCTCTTATAGTTTTGGCTCGCCTTAGATTCTGCCGGTATCCTTTCTATTCATCCTTCACGTTTCAGCAGCACAGGTCAAAATAGGGACAAAATATGCTCTATTTATCAGCTTTTTATACTTCATTGGAATTTCCCTAGCCCATTACAGGCTGTTAACGTTACAGAAGAAACTCTTGACTAGCTGCTATTCTCCTTGTTATTTCCAAATCTAGGCTGCCATCCTAGGTGCTTAAAATTGACCACCACCACTTCCAATATTTAATTATTGGTGAAGTAAAAGAAGCAAGGAAAAATGGAAAATCACCTGGAGTTGATGAGTTACCAGTTGAAGTTATTAGGGCTGCTAGCAATATTGGATTATAATGGCTGTATGATATTATCAGCCTAGAAAAGAATAATTCCCTAATTTTATCCCTTTTACACTCACTTTTCCCCATCTGTCCATCACCATCTCTTTGCTTTTTTTTTGGCTATTTATCTTTAGACCATACTCACTGACCACACTTCCCCAATGTGTTAGTTTCTCTTGAAGTTCTTCCTCCTTGTTTGCCCAGAGGACAACATCATCTTCAAACACAGCTGTTTGACCTTTTTTATCATCCACTGCTACAAGGATATTGTCCATGACAATCATAAAAAGTAGCAATGACAATACACTACCCTGCTCAAGTCCATGGGACAATCGAACCCAATCGGAGTCCCCAAATTTTCTCCTCACACAACCTTCACACTTTGAATACGTATTTTTAATCAAAACCTCCTCCCTGTCTATTACCATTTGCTCCAGACTTTTTCACACTTTCTCTTTGCACATCATATACCTTTCACTATCATATCATATGCCTTTTTAAGGTGTAAAAATCACTATCATATGCCTTTTCAAGGTCTAAAAATAACAGAAAGAGGCTCTTGGAAAACTCGCAATGTTCTTCTAGCAATTCTCTTAATGCAAATATCAGGTCAATCGTTGACCTTACTCTTCTAAATCCATACTGTTCTTCCCTCATTCTCTCTTCTATATTATTCCTTAATCTTGTCTGGAGTATTCGCTGAAAAATTTTAGCAAAGTATCATAATAAAGTGATTCCCTATAGTTGTTCCTTCTGGACCCTTTCTTAAAAATTGATATGATGATTACCTTTGTTCAGTCATATGGTATTCTTTTCTCTTTCCAAACTAGGCTGATAATATCATACAGCCATTATAATCCAATATTGCTAGCAGCCCTAATAACTTCAACTGGTAACTCATCAACTCCAGGTGATTTTCCATTTTTCCTTGCTTCTTTTACTTCACCAAGACCACCTTATGGGCTCTCTTTTCTCACTGTGAATTCTTCTCTTCTTACATCATCTTTATTTCCATTGGCATTAGCATTAAATAGGGTTGTAAAATAGTCCTGCTACTGTTTCCTGATTTCCTTCTCATCAGTGACTAATTTGTTGTCGGTGACTCTAATGTCATGGAGACAGGGAATATAGTATGCAAAAGATAGGTGGAACAGGACCAGGGTATGTCTGCCAGGGGCAAACGTTGATGACGTTGTACAGCAGATATAATCATTTAATGGCACAAAAGGTGATATTCGTATACACGTTGGCACTAATGACCTTCAGAGTAAGAGATCTGCGGATTTACTTAACAAGTACAGGTTAATGCAGAAAAAAAGTCCTGAATTTGAAAGTGTCTGCAATTCTGCTGAGACACGATAGGAGGGAGTATATGATGAGAGCCTTGTCAATCAGTTCAGCCCTGGAGAGATTCTGCAAGGCTCACGGGGTAGAATTTTTTTCAGCGTAGTCTGTGCTTGCTAACAGGAGAGACTATTTCTACAGGGATGGGATACACTTAAATAGTAAGAGTGCAAGAATATTTGCTGATGCTATCGAGGCAGTGTTAGGAGGGTCGGTACAACTGCTAGCTTGGGGGGGGATTCACAGACTAAAAGATTAACGGTAGCCACAGGCAGAAATGAAAGTGACTTGCACTGCTTCTATTGTAATGAGCAACAGCCTAGAGAGCAAGTTGCTGGGGATTTCAAGTGCCACTGGGAGTCATCATGGAAAAAGTAAATACATGGTCTATGTTAGAGTAACAAAGTGTAAAAACAAGTGCATGAATACTTGCATGTACACTAATGCTAGAAGTATAGTAAATAAAATTGATGAATGTGAAGTGCTGATCAAGTCATCAAAAGCAGATATCATTGAAATATCAGAGACATGGTGTCACACAGATATAAGCCATGCAGAATTGGAATTTTAGGAGTACAATGTGTACAGAAAGGACAGACAGATTAGGAAGGGAGGAGGGGTTATGCTGTTAGTTAAGAAACATAAATTCTAAGGAAGTGCATCCATTTGACACGGGTGGACAGTGCAATGTTGAGTCTGTTTGGTGCGACATAAACACTAGGAAAGGGAAAATAAGAGTAGGAGTATGTTATCGGCCTAATGATGCTTATGAGTACAATGAACAGTTGTGCAGAGAAATAGAATGGGCAAGTAAATCAGAATATCTTGTAATGGGGGATTTTAACTTTCCATTTATAGACTGGAACTTGTGGGTTGGTCACTTGCACGCTAGAAAGACTTTTGTGGATTTATTGAAGGATTGTTTTCTACAGCAACATATTTGAAGGGCAATCTGAGGGAGTAATACCCTTGATCTTATTATCATCAGTGATGATGCATGCAATAAGAATTTTCAGATAAAGGAACTATTAGATGACAGTGATCACAGTATACTGATGTGGGATTTACTTCAAGATGTAACTACCATCGAGTGTAAAGGGAAGTGTCTTTGTTTTCATAAACGTGACTACACTACAATGGTCTCAGACAGTTTTTAAATTCTATAGAGAGGGATCAATTGATGACGTTACCAAGGGTGAATTCTAAATGGGAAGCCTTCAGGGATTTAATCTTGGTGGCTACTAGACTTTTCACACTGGCGCCTCCGTAGCCAGGTGAGAAGGAGCAGCAGTGCGTAGCACGCTTCTTGATTAGACCAGGGTTCGAGCCCGTCACCACCAAATATGGAGGATGCGGAAAGGTCAAGGGAATGACCACCGCATATTCCCAGAGCAGTATGGCCTTAGTTGCTAATGCTCCTAAAAACCAAATAACAAACAACTTTTCACACCAACTAAGAAATACTGTTCAAAGTTCAGGCCTAAATGGATGTTGGATGAATTAACGAGGCTCGTGGCAGAGAAGAAAAATGTGTGGGATGCATATATATTATCAGGTGACACAGAGCCTATGACAGATATAAACTAGTCTGTAATCAAGTCACAATGGAGGTTAGGCAAGCAAAGGCAGATTACGAGAAATCTTTGGCAAAGGACACAAAGAAAAACAGCAAAGAGTTTTTTACTTTTGTAAACTCTAGAAGGGCATTTTAATTTCCCAAATATTGACTGGAAATTATTAAGAATTGGCCACTCACACACTAGCAAAGCTTTTGTGGATTTATTGGATGATACATCAGCATGTTTGGGAGGCAATTAAAGGGAGTAATACTCTTGATCTGATTATCACTAGTGATTCTTCATGCATTAAGAATCTGCAGATAAAGGAACCACTAGATGGCAGTGATCACAGTGTGCTGAAGTGGGATTTACTCAAAGAGGTAACTACTATCAGGGATAAAGGTAAGGGTTTTTGCTTTCGTAAAGGACTACGATGGTCTGAGACAGTATTTAAATTCTATACAGTGGGACCAACTGATGATGTTACAACAGCAAAATCAAAATGGGAAGCATTCAAAGAACTTATCTTGGTAGCTACTTGGCTTTACATACAAACTCAGAAATATTGTTCAAAGTTTAGGCCTAAATGGATGCAGATGAACTAATGAGACATATGGCAGAGAAGAAAAATGCATGGGATAAATATAAATTAACATGTGACACAGAATCCTATGATAGATATAAGCTGGTCTGAAACCAAGTTACAAAGGAGGTAGTAGTAGTAGTAGTAGTAGTAGCATGTGATGCAAGAAAGCAAATGTATGAGCTTATGCAGCATCAGCCAAAAAAAAAAAATAAATAAATAAAAAAATCACACCATTCCCTCCAAAAGCCTGTCCAGTTCCTCCTTAAATTTATTCAACCTTTCAACTTCCACAACGACAGATGGAAGTTTGTTCCAGCAATTAAACACCCGCTGGCTAAAGGCAAATTTCCGCACATCTATTCTACATCTGTCTTTTCTTAATTTGAATTTATGCCCCCTTTGGTTCGTAATCTGAACAAGTGGAAGGATCCCATCAGAATTCAGCGTGCTCAACACATTCAAGGCCTTATATACCTCAATCAGATCACCGCGCAGGTGCCTAGTCTCCAGCCACTGCAATTTTCAGAACTTAAACCTCTCTTGGTAAGAGGATCCCTTCATTCCCCTCACCAATCTTGTTGCCCTTCTCTGTACACGCTCAAATAAATCTACATCCTTCCTAAAATGAGGCCTCCAGACCTGTACGCAGTACTCAAGGCGTGGCCTGACCATTGCCTTATACAGACGGATAATCACCTCCTTTTCCCTGCTAGCAAAATTCCTATATATCATTGACAAAACCCCATGACCTGCCCTGGCCGCCTGTCTGCATTGCTCAGAGAACTTCATATCTGCCTGCACAATTACTCCCAGGTCTTTTTCATTTTCTACCACCTTAAGTGTAGTACCACACAGTTGGTACGTTTCTCGGGGGTTACTTCTACCCATGTGCAGTACTTTGCATTTGTCAAGGTTAAACTTCAGTTGCCACTTCTTAGCCCATCTGCCCAAATTATCTAGATCCTTTTGCAGTAGCACACTGCCATTACTGTCATTAACAACCCTGCCAACCTTTGTATCATCTGAAAACTTCGACATTAAGCCTGATATACCTTCATCAATATCATTGATAAATATACAAAACAACAGTGGACCTAACACCGAACCCTTTGGGACTCCACTAATAACATTAGTCCAAGAAGAGCAGCACCCATTGATTACCTCCCTCTGCCTTCTCCCACTTAACCATAATTTTATCCATTGTAGCAACTTACCCTTAATACCATTCTGCTCCAATTTGTACAATAGTCTTCCGTGCGCAACAGTGTCAAAAGCTTTCCTGAAATCCAAATATATGATATCAAAATAATTTTTTGCATCCAGTTCCTTTGTAACCACATCATAATATCCTATCAAATTTGTCAGACAAGACTTTCCCTTAACAAACCCATGCTGTGTCTGAATTATTGCTGCAGTCTTGTCTAGATGATCCTGCAATGCATCTTTAACCAGCGACTCCATTATTTTCCATTACTTCGCCTACCTAACAGAGGTTAGGCAGGCGAAGGCAGATTTCGAGAAATCTTTGGCAAAGGATGCAAAGAAAAACAACAAAGAGTTCTTTACTTATGTAAAAGAAGGAAGGAGAGAACCAGATTGGTCCACTTGATATTGATGGTTCAACTGTTGATGAGCTTGCTCGGGTAGCTAACAAACTAAATGAATATTTTGCATCGAAATTCACACATGAGGAGTAATTCAGTGAGGGGAATGCCAGAGGTGTATTCAACTCTGGCAGTAAGCTTGATAACCTTGTAATAACTGAGAGTAAAATGGAGGAGAAATTGTTGAAGATAAACATAAGAAAGGTGCATGGGGTGGATGGGATCGATCAAGTTATATTAAAGGAGGTGGCAAAGGAAGTAAGCAATACCTTAACCATAATTATGAGAGCATCCTTGGATTCAGAGGAGGTCCCCGTGGACTGGAGATGTGCAAATGTTACCCCAATTCACAAAGGAGGATCAAAGGCTGACACAAGTAATTATAGGCCTGTTAGTTTAACTGCTGTTCCAGGGAAATTAATGGAGGCACTGGTTAAAGAAGCATTGCAGGATCATTTAGACAAGACTTCAGTTATAGCTCGGACACAGCATGGGTTTGTTAAGGGGAGGTCTTGTCTGACTAATTTGATAGGAAACTATGATGTAGTCACAAAGGAACTGGATGCAAAGAATAACTTTGATATCATATATTTGGATCTTAGAAAAGCCTTTGATACTGTTGCACATGGAAGACTGCTGCACAAATTGGAGCAGTGTGGCATTGGAGGCAAATTGCTGCTATGGATAAATGGGTGGTTGAGGGGGAGAAGACAGAAAGTGGTAATCAATGGACACTGCTCATCGCGGACTAATGTTATCAGTGGAATCCCTCAGGGTTCAGTGTTGGGTCCATTATTGTTTTCTGTATTAATAAATAATATTGATGGTATATATCAGGCTTAATGTCCAAGTTTGCAGACGATACGAAGGTTGGCAGGGTTGTTAATGACACTAATGACTACACTGCTGCAACAGGATCTTGAAAAGTTGAGCAGATGGGCTGAGAGGTGGCAAATGAAGTTTAACATTGACAAATGTAAAGTACTATATGGGAAACAGCAACCCCAGAGCAACGTATCAACAATGTGGTACTACACTGACAGTGGTAGAGAATGAAAAGGACCTGGGGGTAATTGTGCAAGCAGATATGAAGTTCTCTGAGCAGTGCAGATGGGCTGCAAGAGTAGCTCATGGTGTCTTGTCAGTGATATAGAGGAATTTTTATAGCAGGGATAAGGAGGTGATTATTCCCTTGTATAAGGCAATGGTCAGGCCACACCTTGAGTACTGTATACAGGTCTGGAAGCCTCATTTCAAGAAGGATGTAGAGCTGCTGGAATGAGTACAGAGAAGGGCAACAAGATTAGTGAATGGAACAAAGGGTTGCTCTTACGAAGAAAGGCTTACGTTTTGCAAATGACAGTGTCTGGAGTCTAGGCACCGGCGAGGTGATCTGATAAAGGTGTATAAAGCCTTGAATGGTTTGAGCATGCTTGGATTTTTTGAGGCATTTGGGTATGTGTGTGGAATAGGATTTTGTAAAAGCAATGGACAAAAAAGGAGAAGGATTTTCCTGTTTCAGCCAAACATTTCCTTTAATCAGTGAGGCCAAGATAAAAGAGAGAATTTTTGTGGGTCCTCAAATCAAAATGCTATTCCAAGATGAGGAATTCAAGTAAAGTATTAAATTCTAAAGAAATAAATGCCTGGAAGGCATTCAAAAACATCTGCCGAAACATTTTAGGCAGCAAGAAATCACAAAATTACAGTGAAATTGTGGATGAGCTAATTTTAGTGTACGGGGAGTTGTGAGCAGCATATCATTAAATTTTCATTTCCTACATACCTATTCAGACTTTTTTCCTGAAAACTAGGGAGCAGTCTCCGATGAACATGGTGAAAGTTTTTACCATGATATTTCTCAAATGAAAAAATGGAGTTCAAATATATTGACTGACTACTGCTGGAATATCATACGGGAGATACCAAGAGGTTTATAAAAGGCAAAAAATTACAAAATAAGTGTTTTGTTATCAGATAAATATTTTTATAAATAGAATAAAGTTAATAGACCCATTGTTTAATATTTAGGACTGTATATTACATTTTCTTAAAATATATGAAATCTTTTTTTACTATAATTTTAATTTTTGACTTTAATCTCTTCTCCCTTAAAATTGGTAGGTGTTACAGCAATATGGTTGCCATATTTGAATTCAGCAAAGTCAAATCTACAAGACCAACCCCGAATTTTAACATGGAGCAAAAATAATATTTCTTTTTGCCAACCATTACTATTGGAGGGGATGGACAGATAATATGGGAAGTTTTTTTGTTGGGTTTTTAAAAACAACAAACAATAATAAAATAAAGCAAGCTTATATAAGCTTCCTTTCTTTTATTGTTTCCACTACTAATACTAGCATTAGCATATGAAGCAAGAAAGCAAGCTTCTACAACATCAGCCAAAAAAAAAAAAAAAAAAACCCTACCCATTTCACTCATTCATTCACTCCAAATGATTGTCTAGTTTTGTCTTGAATTTATTTAAGCTGTCAACTTCTACAATGACAGATGGAAGTTTGTTCCAGCAATCAACCACCCGCTGGCTAAAGGCAAATTTCCACACATCTATTCTACAACTGTCTTTCCTCAATTTGAATTTATGTCCCCTTCTGGGCAAGGAGAAGAATCCCATCAACATTGAGCATTATCAAACCATTCAAGGCCTTATACACTTCAATCAGATCACCTCACAGGTGCCTAGTCTCCAAACACTGTAATTTGCAAAACTTAAGCCTTTCTTCGTAAGAGCAGCCCTTTGTTCCATTCGCTAATCTTGTTTCCCTTCTCTGTACTCATTTAGCAGCTCTACATTCTTCCTAAAATGAGGCATCCAGACTTGTATACAGTACTCAGTGTGTGCATTGTCTTATACAAGATGATAATCACCTCCTTTTTCGTGCTAGAAAAATTCCTGTATATCATTGACAAGACACCATGAGGTACTCTTGCAGACTGTCTGGACTGTTCAGAAAACTTCATATCTGACTGCACAATTACTGCCAGGTCCTTTTCATTCTCTACTACCCTCAGTGTAGTACCGCACAGTTAATATGTTACTCTGGGGTTACTGCTACCCATATGCAGTACAGGCAACCCCCATATAACACGGTACTCCTATAACATGGTTTCGCTCTAACACGATTGATTTGTTTGTTATTTGGTTTTTCAGGAGCATTAGCAACTAAGGCCATATTGCTCCGGGGATATGCGGTGGTCATTCCCTGACCTTTCTGCATCCTCTGTATTTGGTGGTCATGGGCTCGAACCCCGGTCTAATCAAGAAGCGTGAGCAGGAGCGGCAGTGCTACACACTGCCGCTCCTGCTCACCTGGCTATGGGGGTGCCAACACGATTGATAAATTGCAGCAATCCTCGCACAACACGATACTTATATAACATGGTTAGGGAATTGTGGCAAACTAGGCATAATAGTATTTTTGAGCTTTTGTGTGGGGAAAAACCTGCTATTATGTTGGATGTAATTTTTAAACATTTGCATTCTTTTTTTGTGAATTTCTGCTGTTAACTTCTAGTCATTATGCAAAAAATTATATATCTATATATATTATTATTATTAGCCATATGGTACAAGGAAGCCTGAGGCTTATGCTGTACCAGCCAAAAAAAAATTTCTGAATTACCTCGAGAGAGAGAACAAGAATCAGAAGTAGAAAGGAATCACCAAGAAAGAGGAGAATAATGATATCCAGCTCATGGGAAATCCCCTTGTTAGGTTCTGTGCTATTCAACTTGTGCTAGTTTGAGACCATAAAAATTTGTGACATCAAAACGTGCAGTTCGTAACTTTAAGGTTTTTGTAAGGTTATTTTGGTTTTTATTTGATCGTTTATAAATTTTTCCGTGTATGTATTACTAAACTTTGTTTTTAAGAAGCATATTGGAATAATTTTTTTGTTGTGAATTAAATTCCAGCCCTAAATTAGGCATAATTTGGGTAACTGCTGATTTATTTGAAGAATGGATACTAAATTGTTTTGTGCCAGCTGTGGAAAACTATTTAAAGTGGAAAAATCTAGATTTAAAAATTTTATTACTATTGGATAACACACCAGACCATCCAAAAGATTTAAGTCATCCAAAAAATTGAAGCAATGTTCCTACCTTCTGATACAACTTATTTAATTCAACCATTAGATCAAGGCATTATATCTATCTTTAAAGCTCATTATATCTGAAAATTGTTACAATGGATTTTGGAAAAAAATGATTCCAAATATATTGAAGTGATTCAGGCATGGAAACATTTTTCAGTTGTGGACTGTATTGGAATCATAGCTTTATCGCTCAAAGAAGTAAAACCGTCAATACTTGCGTGTTGGTAAAATGTATGGCCAGAGTCAGTTCATTCAGAAAACAATGCAATAGTAGAACTTGCTAAGTCAGTAGGAGGGGGGAAGATTTTGATGATATGACTACCAAGCACGTTCACGAATTACTGGTAGAAAAGAGGCTGGCAAAGTGGATTTGGTGGAAATGGCATCAGAGGTAAACCAGATAAATTCAGAAGGTGATAGCGTAGATAAAAATTCTGAAGTTCTAAATTTTACACTAAAAAGCATATGGGAAAGCATAAACTTAGCCGAGCAATTAGAATCTTATATTTTTTTAAATGCAGATCCTTCAACTGAAAGGACCACAATGTTCAAAAGGGAGCTTCAAAAATGCTTAGCTCCATACCATGCAATTAACAAAGATCTATCTAGCAAAAGCAAACAATCCCAGAATACTGATATTTTAAAGAGAGCAAAATAAACCAAATCTAGATGCTACAGAAGAAAGTTCAGAAGGTGAAGATATTCTGCAACCGAGAAAACATTCTCGTTTGATTGTGCTTAGCAGCAATGAAGAGGAAGAAAATTAAATTAACGTACATTAACTGAAATATTATTTATCAGTTTGTAATATTATTTATCAGTTTGTTCAGTTATTATAATTTTTAATAAAAATTAAATTTCCATAGTTATAAAAAAATGTATTTTTGTTAGCTTTTGGAACGTAACCCGCTTTTTGTATTGGTTCTTAGTCCTGTATTACACGGTTTCACACTACATCAGATTTTATAGCAACCTAACTACAGTATTATACGAAAGTTACCCGTACTTTACATTTGTCAATGTCAAACTTCAGTTGCCACCTCTCAGCCCATCTGCTCAACTTTTCTAGATCCTATTGAAGTAGCATACTGTCATTAGTGTCATTAACAACCCTGCCAACCTTTGTATCATCTGCAAACTTAGACATTAAGCCTGATATATTATTATCAATATCATTAATAAATATACAAATTAGCAATGGGCTCAACACTGAACCCTGGGAGGGACTCCACTAATAACATTAGTCTATGAAGAGCAATGTCCATTGATTACCACTCTGTCTTCTCCCACTCAACCATCCCTTTATCCATTGTAGCAATTTGCTGTTAAGGCCATACTGTTCCAATTTCTAAAGCAGTCTTCCGTGTCCAACAGTATCAAAAGCCTTCCTAAGATCGAAGTATATGATATCAAAATTATTCTTTGCATCCATTTCCTTTGTGACCAATCAAATTATCTTTTACATCAGTCCACTGTTTATGAATGCAGTAATACCAATATTAATGACAAAGTGTCATCAGTATTGGTAACAAGTCTGTAATTACTTGTCACTCTTTGATCATCCTTTATGAATCGGGGTCACATTTGCACATCTCCAGTCAGTGGGTACCTCCCCTGAGTTCAAGGAAGCTCTCATAATTATGGCCAAGGGTTTGCTTACTTCCTTTGTCACTTTGCTTACAGTCACCTTTACAAAAGCAAAAACCCTTCCCTTTACTCCTGATGGTAGTTACCTCTTTGAATAAATCCCATCAGCACACTGTGATCACAGCCACCTAGTGGTTCCTTTATCTACAGATTCTTAATTCATGAAAAATCACTACTGATAATCAGATCAAGAGGTTACTCCCTCTAATTGCCTCCCAAACATGCTGCTGTAGAAAACAATCATCCACTAAATCCAGAAAAGCCTTGCTAGTGTGCGAGTGACCAACTCACAAGTTTCAGTCTGTGTCTGGGCAGTTAAAATCCCCATTATAAGACAATTTGATTTACTGGCCACTCTATTTCTCTGTACAGTTGTTAATTATACTCATCAGAGTCATTAGGCCTATACTCTCAATTTTGCTTTCCCGTGTAATACATGGGCGGAAATTTTCACACCAAACTGACTCAACACTGCACTCTCTGCTCATGTCAACTGGCTACACTTCCTTAGATTTTATGTGTTTCTTAACTAATAGCATAACCCCTCCTCCCTTTCTGCCCTGTCTATCCTTCCTGTACACATTGTACTCCCCAAATTCCAATTCTGCATTCCTTATATCTGTGTGACACCACGTCTGATATCCCAGTGATATCTGTCTTTGATGTTTTGACCAACACATCAAATTTATTTACCAAACTCCTAGCATTGGTGTACATGCAAGTATACATGCATCTATTTCTATTTTTAGCTATCCTAACACAGCCTGTATATTTACTTGTTCCGCGATGACATCCAGCAGTCTCTGAAATCCCCCACACCTTGTTTTTCAGGCTGCTTCTCATTCCAGTAAAAGCAATGTAAGAATCGCTTTCACCTGTGGTCCTTGTATCCCCCCCCCCAAGCTAGCAGTTTTCCTACCCACCTAACACTACCTCGATAGCATCAGCAAATATTCTTTCACTCTTTCTATTTAAGTGTATCCCATCCCTGAAAAGCAGTCTCTCCTATTAACAAGTACAGACCAGGCAGAGAAAAATTCTACCCCATGAGTCATGCACAATCACTCCAGGTCTGAACTGATTGACAAGGCTCTCATCATATACTCCCTCCTATCGTGTCTGGGCACAATTGCAGACACTTTCAAATTTAACCCTAACTCACAGCTTTTTTTCAACATGGACCTGTATTTGTTATATCATTCTGCCGGTCTCCTACTCTTAATATCATTAAGACCAACGATGCCATTCTGCATCTTGCCATTCTGCCAGTGTTAGATCCTTTTGGGTAATAATTACACTGTGCTGAGTTTTAATTTTTAGTTTGTTTTCAAGAATTTCCACATTTTAAGTTAGGATAAAAATAATTTATTAAAATAACAAATAAAAGAATACAGTGGGGCCTCAACTTACGATGATATCGACATCTGATATTCTCATGAACCGATATACCTTTCATATGATCTTTTATTTTAAGAACCTATGATATTTGCAGGAACCGTGGTGCCTTTCCGATATAGCTGGAATGATACATGGGTGCAAATTTTCAGACGCTTGGCTGCAGAACATCACTCTTGTGATTGTTCTCAACCAATAATGTTGTTATTGTTCAACAAACATTCCCATTTTCTTTATTTATTTCGTATGATGTGATCAATACACGAAGGAACCAGTTTTTTCTTGCTTCCTTCATATCGTGGCCGGGATATCCAACCAACCGGTTGGTTCGGCACCATCGTGATATCCAGCCCGAGGCGGGAATCGAACCCGTGACCTTTGGGTTGCCAGGCAGGCACTTTACCTACCTGGCTAGCCCGGTCGGCAAACATTCCCATGTTACAGTACTTCGGAAAGTTTCTTTTATCTTCTGTTTGATGTGCTTGTTCAGTGTGTAAGCAGTGTGTTTTTGTTAATTATATGTAATTACAGTAATTTAATTGTGGTAATCTTTGAATTAATTAATTAAATAAATTGAAATTAAATAACCATAGGTCCTAAAGTGAAAGTTAAGAATAAAATTTCTATTAAAGTGAATCAAGAGATGATAAAAAAAACATGAAGAAGGAGTAAAAATTAGTGCATTAGTACATGAGTATGGTTTTCCTCGATTGACCATTTCTACAATACTTAAATAAAAGGATATTCTAAAGAATATTAAAGTTAGTGATAATTCCACATCGGTGCATAAGGGAAGAGACTTTATTGCTGAAATGAATAAAATTCATTTCCACAGTACTGGCTTTTGTTGATATGGGTTAAGGAAAAGCAGATGAAGGGTGACACAGTGCCTAGACAATTTATCTGTGAATGTGCTAAGCAGATCTATAATCTGAAACTTAAAGCTCCATCAACCAGTGGCAGTCGGTGCTGTGCACTTTGAAGACTTTAAAGCTAGCTGAGGCTCATTTGAGCGTTTCAGAAAAAGGGGCGAATATCAAAAGTGTTTAAAGGCATGGAGAGGCATCCAGTGCTGAAAAAAAGCAGCTGAGACCTTTAAAATTGAATTCCAACAGTTTGTTGATCAGGCCATGAATGGGTTCAGCACGCTGAATTCTGATGGGATCCTTCCACTTGTTCAGATTACGAACCTAAGGGGGCATAAATTCAAATTAAGAAAGGACAGATGTAGAATAGATGTGCGGAAATTTGCCTTTAGCCAGCGGGTGGTTAATTGCTGGAACAAACTTCCATCTGTCGTTGTGGAAGTTGATAGGTTGAATAAATTTAAGGAGGAACTGGACAGGCATTTGGAGGGAGTGGTGTGTTTTGTTTTTTGTTTTTTTTTTGGCTGATGCTGCATAAGCTCATACATTTGCTTTCTTGCATCACATGCCACTACTACTACTAAGGATGAGGATGAGGATTGTTCACCTGGGCATAAACCTATGAAAGGTAGGCTCACTCTCCTGTTGAGTGCCAATGCCGCTGGAGATTTCAAGCTGAAGCTTTTGCTTGTGTATCACTCTAACACCTCCAGAGTATTTAAACAGAAAAAGGTTGAAAAAGGCATGCTGGGAGTATTAGCAATGGCCACATGGTGCAAGGAAGTCTATGGCTTATGCTGCACCAGCCAAAAAAAAATAACATAATAATAAAATAAAATAAAAAGAATAAAATAATAAGAAGAAGAAGAAGAAGAAAAAAAATTAATAACAGAAAAGGAAATAGACAACCTATGCATTTCCCTCCACCTGTAGGTAATTATCCAGCTGACCTTTGAATTTCCCCAAACTGTCAGCCTTTATCACCCATGTGGGTAACTTATTCCAGTAATTTATAACTCGCTGGCTAAAATAAAACTTCTTGCAATACAGTCTAAACATCTCCTCCTGTAACTTGAAATTATGGCTCCTTGTTCTAGACTCATTTATAACCATGAAAATGTCGTCCTCATTCATTTTGCTTATGCCTCTCAGAGCCCTAAACACTGCAATCAATTCTTCTCTAAGATGCCTAGTTTTCAAGCTCTGCAACCCACATATTCGAAGTCTTTCCTCATATGGACGCCCTTTTGCTGATCTCACCTGGTGAGTTACCTGTCTTAGGACTCTTTCAAGAAGCACAATGTCTTTCTTTAGGTGCAGTCTCCATACTTGAACACAATATTCCAAGTGTAGTCTAACAATAGCCTTATATAATGGGATTATGACATCTTTATCTCTACTAGCAATTTTTCAATAAATCATCAATATGACACCATGGGCCTTCCTTGCAACCAATCTACAATGCTTGGAGAACTTCATGTCAGACTGTATCGTAATACCCAAATCTCTTTCCTCCACTACTGCTTTAATTCAACTCTGCCGCCAAGTGTATAAGTTATTTTGGGGTTACTGTTAAAGTGTAAGCTATTCCCCAGGTGCAATACCTTATACTTTACTGGATTAAAGCATAGCTGCCATTTTTCTGACCATCCCTGTCTAGGTCATTCTGAAGAAGCTCTGCTTGGCAGTGATCATTAACTACTCTACCAATCTTTACATCATCTGCAAATTTAGACATCACGCACACCCTCTATCCCTTCATCGATGTCATTTATGAAAATCAAAAACAACGGTGGTCCTAATACTGATCCTTGGGGAACCCCACTTCTTACATCAACCCAATCTGAGGAATAACCATTTATCACAACCCTCTGCCTCCTGCCCTGAAGCCATTCAGCTATCCATCTAAGGATTTTTCCCTGTGATTCCAACCTGTTCCAGCTTATAAAGTGACTGCTCATGTG
The DNA here is from genome assembly GCF_048544385.1 of Mastigoproctus giganteus. Classification (NCBI taxonomy): domain Eukaryota; kingdom Metazoa; phylum Arthropoda; class Arachnida; order Uropygi; family Thelyphonidae; genus Mastigoproctus; species Mastigoproctus giganteus. Next base: position 143,568,223 of record NC_143585.1, on the reverse strand, counting down.
GGACCGAGTCAAATGCTTTGCTGAAATCCAAATAAACAGTGTCAAAATTATTCCCTAAGTCAGGCTCTTGACTTAGTGACCCTGTCAAAATAGCTAACCAGATTTGTTAAACATGATTTTTCCTTTACAAAACCATGTTGCTGCAGACCAAGCCGCAAAAAATCCAGATCTTAATATACAAGATAACTTTCAGTTTGTACCATTTACAGATTATAGGGATGTATTTCGTACCAAATATACTTCCATCTGGAAACAACTTTGGAGGGACCAATCATGCAATAAACTTTGCAGAATAAAAAAAGATCTATGTTTGTGGCAATCTAGCTCACGTACAAATAGACAGGAGGAAGTTATATTAACAAGACTGTGCATTAGACATACCTTCCTCATTCACAAACATTTACTTTTAAGCGAACATCCACAGCTCTGCTCTGTCTGTCAGATACAACTTACAGTAAGACACATCCTGATTGATTGTCCATCCTATTCAGCCGTTCGAACTACATCCTTCCAATCATTAGCAAACTTGCAAGCTCCTCTAACCCTCTCTCATGTACTTGGTGACAAAGCAAACCTAAGTGAGCTCTTTATATATATTAAACATCTAGGAATAATAAATACACTCTGATATATCCATCCTAAATCATTAAAATGAATGTAATGACGCTGACAGACACATATTGGCCACAGTTGCCCTTGTGTCGTGAAACTTTCATACCAACAACAACAACAACAAAACCATGTTGCGTATCCTTCAGAATTCCATTTCTATCTAAATGATCCTGGACTCCACCCTTGAACATTACCCCCATGATTTTCCCTACTACTGAAGTTAGACTGACCGGTCAGTAATTTCCCACTACACTCTTAGAACTGCCCTTATGTATTGGAGATACATTGGTACTTTTCCAATGCAACAGTATCACTCCTGAGTCCAGTGATGCTCTCATAATTAGGTTCAATGCACTCACTTGCTGCCTCCCTTAAGATTATAGGGTATATGCCATCAACGCCAGGAGTCTTACTGGCCTGTAGGCTTGAAAGATTTTTCATTAAATAAATATATGAAACTTCAACATCATTAATTACATTTTTTTTCAACTTCATTCCATTAATTTCTCATTGACATAAAGGATTTTTCTTCTGTAAATATCAATGCAAAGTAACTGTTGAGTTCATCTGCAACTTCAGCTGGGGTATCTAATACTATCCCACGTCCATTATGTAAGGGTCTGATCTGGTTTGTCCTTCTCTTCTTCACATTTACATATGTGAAGAATTCCTTATCCTCCCTCTATGCCAGCAATTTCTCATAATCTGTCTTTGCCAGCCTAACCATTTCTGTGGCACTGTTACAGATCAATTTGTAACTGTTATAGGCTTCAGTACTTTTTATTGCTCTGTAACTTTTCCATGCTGTCTTTTTTTGCTCAAGTAATATGGCAACTTCATTATTCATCCAACCTGGAATCCTCCCTGTGGAATTTTTTTTAATGATATATAAGCATTCAAGGCTTCTGTGATTAATGTTTTAAAGGTATACCATAATTCAGTTGTATTAGCTCTCTGTGAGATATCTACCCAGTTAATAGAGGCCATGTAGCATCGTAAGCTGTTGTAATTTCCTTTCCTGAAATTATAACCCATTCCTTTGCCTTTAACTGCTGCTACCTGTCTCTTCATCATCTACCATAGAACTCCGTGATTGCTTCCTGCTACTGGTTCCTGTACTATCAGCCCTATTATGTCATCTGGTTCATGAGTGATGATGAGGTCTAAAGTATTCTTTTTCCCTAGTATTTTCCCTGATATGTTGATACAAATAACAATCATCTAGTTGATTTAAAAATTGTCTCCCATGGGGAGTTTCCTTCCCATTTGTTCTAATCAATTAGAGGCAAATTAAAATCACCCATAATAAGACATTCACGCTTACTTGCCCATTCCATTTGCATGTAGAGGCTCTCATCATAATCTTCACAATCACCTGGCCTGTAGATTATTCCACCTTCCATTATACCTTTGCTTTCAACAATCTCACACCGTGTGCACAGATTCTATAGTAGCATGCGAAATGTCTGAATCCAGGAAAGCTTTCATTGCATTCAGGCTGCTTTTGATAAGAAGCATGACCCCCATCACCCCTTCTATCTACCCTATTCTTCCTAAATACATTATACATACCATACTGAAATTCATCATTCCCTATCTCCGGGTAGCACCAAGTTTCCATAAGCATTATTATATCAGTGTTACTTGTCCTAGCAGTTCGAATTCACTCATTTTATTGACAACCCTTCTGACGTTACTCTTTAAACAATTAAGACTTAGTGTTCTTATATAGTTAACTGCACTAACACACCCCTTAAAGTTATTTAAGCTCGCTTCCCTGGCATTAGCTGCCCGCTCATTTGAAACATTTCTGCCCTCAGAACACCTTGCTAATATGTTCTGTTGTGGTAACAAACAAGAACTCTTGAGGTATGTGCAAGCGTTACTTTGACCAGTATTATCACATAAACACATATCTATATTACCCTGTCCCCACAAACTAGCAGTTTTCCCTGAACCAAAGGTATCCTTAATAATACTGGAAAAACTCTTACACCACCTATGTTTAAATGTAACCTGTCTCTACAAAACAGATTCCTTCTACCTACAAGTGCGAGCCAATCTGAGAGAAATTTCCCCCAAAAAACCTTGCAGAGTCCTTCAAGTCATGGGTATCCTCTGACGAAGTGTTCAAGGTGGATCTTGTAATAACCATTTTAAAATTTACTTGAGTTAATCCACAAGGCTTTCAGCATATAATCCCTCCTATCATGTCTGGGCAGAATTGCAGACACGTGGACATTGTGACCTAACTCGCGGCATTTCTTCAGCACGGTCCTATATTTGTCTAACAAATTGTCAGATTGTGTATGCTTAATGTCATTAGTTCCCACTTGAATAATAATTTTCTCTTTAACCCCCTTAAAATCTGACAGTCTGTTGGTGACATACCCTGGTTCTAATCCTTATTACAAAAAATATTTCCCGTTTCCCTGGCAATGGAGTCTCCTAATAAAACTAAGTCCTCTTGAACCAGAGTAGTTTGCACTTGGTTATTCTGTTCTGAATCGGGAGTGCATCACTTGGTAGGTTGCTACAGTCTTGGGTCCCTGACACTCCCAGTGACATTATTCTCGAGGGCAAGCACCCATTTTTTCAGTGACTCAAATTGTTCTAGCAATGCACCAAATTTTAACTTAAGATCGGTGCACTCCTTACACCAGTGACAAAGAAAATAATCTCCAAGTGAGCTAGGATTATCCACTAGGTCGACCTTGGATACATGCCACAAGTTCTGCAAAGGATAAAATCATGACTCACCCAGGAATCGCCATCAGCATTTCTGTATGAGTCATGGTACCCTCTGACGAAATGTTCAAGGTGGACCTTGTAATAACCATTTTAAAATTTACTAATTATTAATAAAAGAAAGTTTCAAAAAATTATATTTATAATATTAAAAAATCAAACTATTACAGGAAAAAAACTTATCAAAATAAACTTTACAATATACTATAAATAACCTTTGAAATCCTGCTCTACTTCACTAAACCTGCTCTAATCTCCCTCTTATCTATACTTCTGTGCTGTCACTATGCAGAGCTCCAATAGGCACGTCTGCTCGCCACTAATGCCAACAGTAGCGTTTTGGCACCGTAACAAGAAAGCCTGGGTTACAAGATATGTCTTCAATGAATGGGTGCTTGTAGTGTTCTGTCCTGCAGTGAAGAGTTATCTTGAGAAAAATAAGCTTTCTGTGAAGGCACTGCTCCTGCTGGATAATGCCCCAGGCCATGATCCCAACCTTGTTCAATCTCTTGAGGCACAATTTGACTTTGTTTGTCAAATTTTTGTCACCCAACACCACTCCTCTTCTTCAACCAATGGACCAGCAAGTGATAGCAAACTTCAAGAAAATGTTTGCAGGTTACTTTGCAGCGACCTCTGGTGAAACTGCTCTCACCCTGAATGATTTTTGGAGGTCGAAGTTCAGTATCCTGGACTGTGTGAGGCTGGTTGTAAGTTCTTGGAATGACATTTCTACCAGGTGCTTAAATTCAGCCTGGAAAAACATCTGGACTTTAATTATCTATAATGCTGTTGGATTTGATATGGTTCTTTGACAAATGATATTGTCACTCTTGGTAAATCAATGGATCTGGAGGTTGACAAAGAGGATGTGGAGAACCTTATTGATGCTCATGGGTAGGAGCTGACAACAGAGGAGCTATAAGGGTTGGAGAAAATTATGGAGAGCGACACTGAAGAGGAGGAAGAAGATACCCAAAAAAGTGTCAGCTGAGGAGTTGAAGACTGTCATTTCTTGTTGGGAGCATTTAAGAGAGGTGGTAAAAAACACCCCATTGAAAACACTGAACTCATGATGTGCAAAATGGAAGACAAAGTCATTTCTTACTTCAGGATATACAAAAAAAGTCATCAAAAACAGTCCACTTTGAACAGTTTCTTTGCCAGTAGCAGCAGACACCTGACATAGTCCCACTACCATTACACTGCCATTGATTTCATCAGCTGGGCACTTCAAGTCTAAGGTAAATGCTAATTTATTGTTTTTTTTTTTATTTTAAGATGTTTTATAACTATTTATTAAATAATCTTTATCAAACACTCAGTTTTACTATTTTACGTGTTGTTGGGGTCGCGCCTGTCAAGAGTTTGGAACGAATTACAGGAAATCAATGTATTATTGGTTTAAACTTACAATGGGTTTTGTGGAACGAATTACCATCGGATGTTGGGACCCCAATGTATAAAGAATTTATAATATATTATATTTCCAATATATCCTCTAATTACAACAGAAACTTATACACTAAACTGTATTACAGTAAGAAGAAATTAAAGCTGTTAAAACAATATGAAAATACCCGTGACAAGTGATATTGCTATTAGATGTGTTATTCATTTTGTTTATATTTATATGAGATGGTGCTGATTGTTCTTATTTATCATTATTTATTTATTTTATATTGATTTTTTTATTTTTTTATTAGCATTATGTCCCTTGTATTATTTATACAGTTTTATTTTAATTATCACCTCTTGTATTCCTAAGATTATTACTAGTCTATTTTATTAATAAATAAAATAAATTAATAAAATAATCGGTAATTTAAAGTAATTTATATTATTAGTAGTGGTAAATGATGGAAGGAATCAAGATTATAGAACATCAGCAAAAAAAAAAAAAAAAACTTCCCACGTCACCCATCCATCCTCTCTAATAATTTTATTTGCCTAGTTCTTTAAATTTATTCAAACTACTCACTTCCAGAAGGTAATTTGTTCCAACAATCAACTACCCACTGGCTAAAGGCAAATTTCCACACATCTATCCTGCAAGGGCCTGGTTTCCAGACATTGTAGAACTGAAGTCTTTCTTGATAAGGGTAAGCTTTTGTTCCCTGACTAATTTCATTGTTCTTCTCTGCACTTATTCCAACAGAGACCTGAATGCAATACTCAGGATGTGGCCTAAACATTGCCTTATTTTTGTATATTATATTTTATACAGTAAAAATATGTACATATCACAAAACTTAAGTTTAAGAAAAAGTCTTGAAGTGTCATTCCCAGGTCTCATTTGCCAGTATGAAGTCTCATTCCAAGTCTTTTGCCAGTATTAATACTGGCAAATGATGCAAGAAAGCAAGCTTATACAGCATCAGACAAAAAAAAAAAAAAAAAAAAACTTCCCATTTCACCCTCCAACAAATTGTCTAATTCTTCCTTGAGATCCCAAATTAACAAAGTATTACAAAAATTAAACCGTTACCAAAACTTTACTCACTACCAAAGTTAAAATTAAGCTACCAAAGCTACTGAAAAGTATTTAACTTAGCAGAAATACTTGAGAAAAGTTAAGGATTAGATTTACAAAATAATGTAGAAATTAATTTCAAAAAATTACATAATTTAATTTAAACAAATTTCAAATGAAACTTATTCAAATTATCCACTTCCACAACACCAGATGTCAGTTTGTTTCAACAATATATTATTCTCTGGCTGAAATGAATTAGCATTAGTAGATGCATATGTTGCAAGAAAGAAAGCTCATACAGCACAGCCAACCCCCCCCCCATCCATTTCACCCAGACATTTGCTCCAAACATTTGTCCAGCTTTTCCTTGAATTTATTTAAGCTCAACTTCCACAATGACAGATGGAAGTTTGTTCAAGCAATCAACCACCCACTAGTAAAGGCAAATTTCTGCACATCTGTTCTACAACTGTCTTTCCTCGATTTGAATTTATGGCCCCTCAGGTGCATAATCTGACCAAGAAGAAGAAGAATCGAATTAGCATTGAGCTTGCTCAAACCATTCAAGGTTTTATACACCTCAATCAGATCACCTCTGAGGTGCCTAGTCTCCATATGCTACAATTTGCAGAACTTAAGGTTAAGAGCAACCCTTTGTTCCTCTCATCAGTCGTGTTGTTCTTCTCTGTACTCATTCCCGCAGCTCTACATCCTTCCTAAAATGAGGCCTCGAGACCTGTATGCAGTACTCAAGGTGTTGCCTGACCATTACCTTACACAAAGGGATAATCACCTCCTTATCCCTGCTAGTAAAATTCCTATATAGCATTAACAAGGTCCCATGAGCTGCTGTGGCAGCTTGTCTGGATTGCCATCACCTTATACAAAGGGATAATCACCTCCTTATCCCTGATAGCAAAATTCCTGTATATCATTAACAAGATCCCATGAGCTGCTGTGGCAGCCTGTCTGGATTGCTCAGAAAACTTTATCTGACTGCACAATTACCCCCGGTCTTTTTCATTCTCCACTACCCTGAATGTTGTACCGCACAGTTGGTATGTCACTCTGGGGTTACTGCTACCTATATGCAGTTTTTTTTTTTTTTTTTGGTAGTTGTTGGCGCATCGGCTTCTGTGGCCATAATGCACCTCCCAAGGTTTTTGCAGTACTTTGATCCAAGCCCGAGGCGGGATTCGAACCCGCGACCTTTGGGTTGCCAGGCAGGCACTTTACCCACCCGGCTAGCCCGGTCGGCCCTATATGCAGTACTTTGCATTTGTCAATATTAAACTTCGATTGTCACCTCTCAGCCCATCTGCCTAGCTTTTCTAGATCCTGTTGCAACAGTGTACTGTTATTACTCTCATTAACAACTTTGCCCACCTTTGTATCATCTGCAAACTTGTACATAAAACCTGATATACCTTCATCAATATCATTGATAAATATATAGATTAACAATGGGCCAACCCCGAACCCTTGGGGACTCCACTAATAACATTAGTCCACGAGAGCAGTGTCCGTTGATTACCACTCTCTGTCTTCTCCCACTCAATCATCCCTTTATCCATTGTAGCAATTTGCTCTTAATGCCATACTGCTCCAATTTGGACAGCAGTCTTCCATGTGAAACAGTATCAAAAGCCTTCCTAAAATCCAAGTATATGATATCAAATTCATTTTTTGCATCGAGTTCCTCTGTGACCACATCATAGTATCCGATCAAATTCCTGAACCAGAAATCCTAATTGTTAACAATCTTTCAAAATCATATCATGAACAGTATCAGTATTTTCTATAGTTGCAATCATAAGTTGTTGAAACTATAGTTATTTTTTGGTGGCTGTTTTACTCCTTTTGAATTCAACAACCCTATTTTTTATAGTACTATATCAGGGGTCGGCAACCTGTGGCTCGCGAGCCACATGCAGCTCTTTCAACATGTAAATGCAGCTCTAACGTTTATCCTACATGAAGCACAATTTGAAATGGAGTTAGAGGACTTAAAAATCAACGACATGTGGAGTGCAAGACTAAAATGCCTTAAAACTGAAAGTAAGAATTTGGAGAGGTAAAAGGCTGCCCTTGCAATTCTACACAAATGGATGGCGATAGATGAGTTGAAAATGCAAGACCAAATTGTGTTTGGTGCATGGAGTAGCTTACTGGACACGTATATAAATTTGAAAATATTTGCGTTTGGACTGTTCTCAGTTTTTGGTGCGACATATTTCCGCAAGCAAATATTTTTGAATATGAACTATATTAAAAATAAATCAAGAAACTGTCTGAACAATGTGAGTCTCAGCATGTTTAAAGATGAAAATTACAGCATACTCGCCTGATGTTGAGAGACTTGCTCAAGAAGTTTAGCAGCAAAAGTCACATTAATTTGTGCCTAATTGGGTGTTTGTTACATTTTTTCAGTATTAATATTTCAAAAAAAATATTTTTTTAATAAAACACCAGCTCTATTCCATTTCTTAAAAACTCCCCCCTCTTCTCAGCTTGAGCTGAGGTGCGGCTCTTCGGATTTTTTTTTTTTTTTTTTTTTTTTCCAATTAGATCAAAAATGCTCTTCACTCAAAAAAGGTTGCCGACCTCTGTACTATATGATGAATAATTACTGTGGCGACCCCATAGATTTTGTTCCAAGAGTTCATTTCCAAAATAAAGTATTTAATTACTGCAGTGCACTCAAATTTTCACTTTTGTGAAATTTTGGGGGATGTAACTTTTAAACCAAACAATAATAATAGAGTAAACTCTTACTTTAACAGACGTGAATTTAATGGACTTTGGAAATAATTGGCAGCATCCGCTAAACCAGGCTTTTCATCTGTGCTGAACCCGGAATTGCCTCAGTTTGATGGTATTTACCATCAGTTAAAATATTTACACAATAAAGCAAATTTAACTCATCAAATGAGAAAGTTGGCCTTACTCTTTTTTTTTTTTTTTTTTTTTTTTCCTAAAGATCATTGGATAATCAGGTCAGGTAGAAAAGCTGTCAAAATGCTGTATGAGTCTTTTTTGTTCCCTTTTATAATTATTGAAGAAACTTGTTTTTGAAATAATTAATACCTTAGTGATAAGTTAGCTTCATAACAGCAGCAACTGCTGTTAAGAAGAAACTGTAATCAAATTCTTTAATGTATTTAAGATGTGAAAAAGCATCTGGGGTATGGATAGAACTCGTGCATAAGACAACTTTTTCTCTTAGTATGACCGTGGTTTATGGTTTATAGCTTAGAGTGCCAAGCTGCTCTCAGTAGTCCAGCCAGAGCGGCCCACTCCCAGCTTTTGAGGGCCTTAGCCAAAAAAAATAAGGTACTAAGGACAGGGAAACAAAATAGAACACCAAAGGAGTAAGTCTCATTTGAATATACTTTTTTTTAACAATGTTTCCCTTTTGAGCTTGAGGACATGCAAAATTAGTCTCATGTTGCTGTCCATAATTGACCTTGTAACACATTCATTAGTGTCTACAAGAAGTATAGCGTGTGAAACTTTTTCCATTACAGTACTGTACTGCAGTTTCCACAAGGTACTATAGTTTAAAACTTCATATTGCATTTTTATTGTTCACAATTGAGACCTGAGTGGTTAAAAAAAAAAAAAAAAAAAAAAAAAATTGAAATATCAGTGTTTATGATAAATTGAAGATAAACGAGAAGTCACAGACTATTTTGGTGGCTACCTTGTCTGAGGAAGACTGGGTGAAAAAAAAACCAAGTTTCTATAAGATTAAGGAAAAACTCAAGCAGTAAAGTGTTCTGTGAAGTTTGATGTTGGTGCCTTTAGAACTTAGTAGACAACTGATGGTTACAGAAAACATGACAATAGCTTATAACAAAAAAAAAAAAAAAAAAACTTGAAGATGCGCTGCAGTAGCATTCTGACTTCTGTTCCAGAGAAAATAATGGAGTCTGTGGTTAAAGAAGTATGGCAGGATCATCTGAACAGGAATGGAATTCATACAGAAATCTCAGTGTGGTTTTGCTAAGCAGGGGATCCTGCCTAATTAGCTCTATGACATAGTAACAAAGGAACTGTCTGCTAACAATTTTGACATCATATAATTATACATTAGTAAAGCTTTGGAACATTATCGCACTAATGCTATAATGCTCCAGAGATGTCAAGTGGTGCAGTGGATAAAGGGATGGCTCTTCTTGGAATAATGTTATTGATGGAGCCCCCTTGGGGTTCTCTGCTGGGTCCCTTACTTTTCACAATATTTACTAATGATATTGATGAAGACATATCAAATTTACGTTGAAGTTTGCAAATGACATAAAGGTTGGCAGAGTAGTTAATTAGAGGAAGTACGGCAGCAAAACCTAGAAAAATTAGGGTGATGGGCTGAGGAGTAGCAATTGAGGTTTAACATTGATAAATGCAAGGTACCACATATGGGTAGCTGAAATCCCAGAATAACATAACATTTACATGGTACCACACTTAGTGACAGGAGAATAAAAAAAAAAAAAGACCTGGGGATAATTGTACCGTCTGATATGAAGTTCTCTGAAAAGTGCAGAGTTATAAAACAGCTCATATAGGGTTCTGTCAATGATATTATTCAGGAACTTTGCCAGCAGAGACAAGGAAGTAATTACCCATTGTATAAGGCAATAGTAAATTTGTACTGCACACAGGTATGGAAACCTCATTTTAAGAAGGATATGGATCTCCTGGAACAGGTGCAGAGAAAACGATCAGGTTAGTCAAGAACAGAAAAGGTTTTACTCTTATTTAAGGGGGCGCCTCCGTAGCTAGGTGGGAAGGAGCAGCAGTGCGTAGCACACGCTTCTTGATTAGACCGGGGTTCAAGCCCATCACCACCAAATACGGAGATGCGGAAAGGTCAGGGAATGACCACCGCATATCACGGAGCAATATGGCCTTAGTTGCTAATGCTCCTAAAAAAAAAACCAAATAACAAATAACTCTTATTTAATACAAAAGACTTCTGTACAATACTTGGAAACTTGCATTTTTTTGGGTTTTATTTTTAAAATGATTACCTTGTATTAGAATAATGATAATAACATTCACAAGAGTATTCTTAAAACGTGCTTATATGTGCACCTTTTTAGTGGATCTCTATTAAGATTTCATGAGTCTCAGAGAACTTATTGAAATCCAAGGGAAGAACCACAAATAAGTGGAACCAGTTTGAATACTAATCCAGTATATAATTTTGTGTTAACTTCTAGTTGTAGCAGGGGAAAAGTCATAAAAGGTGGATCTTTTTTATTTGAGTAGGAGAAAACTACTTGAGGCTGCCAAAAGATAAAATCATTCCATTAATCTTCTATATATAAAAGAATATTTTGGAAAATAGCGCTTTTTCACGTGCACACTTTTTGCTTTCTGCAAGGCAGGGCTAACTGCTATTGTGTCATACTACAACAAGGTGATTGACAGGTCTGTCTCAAAGATCACTCCTAGGCACATCACTCTTAAATTAAGCTGCTAGAACTCATTACCTGATTCCATTTAGTATCGTTATGATGTCACACAACGTTGACAGTTTGGCCATTGTTAATTGTGCGGTTTTTTAGTATTTTTAATTTTAGAATTCTACATTTCTCAAGGCAATGATTCAATTTTTTCAAAAGTTTCTTCAGCTATTAGCAGTGTTGTTAATAATGGCAGTAATAGAAAAGAGAAAAATCGTATCAGAAAGGTTGAAAACAAAAGATCTTGAAGAGTATAAGATCTTAAGAAAACAAAGAGATTATAATAAGTTAAAGACTACAAAATTAAGAAAGGAAAGATATGAAAACAGCAAAAAAAGGAATCACAAATTGTTGATAGCTCGACTGAAACTCCAATCATTGATAAGAAAGAAAAAAAATCATAAAAAATTAAAAAGTGGTAAAAGATGAAAATAATCAAATAGAGAAAATATTCGCAGTTCAGGAAATTTAATACATGACGTAGTAGTAGTAGTAGTGGCATGTGATGCAAGAAAGCAAGTGTATGAGCTTATGCAGCATCAGCCGAAAAAAAAAAAAAAATCACACTATTCCCTCCAAATGCCTGTCCAGTTCCTCCTTAAATTTATTCAACCTATCAACTTCCACGACAGATGGAAGTTTGTTCCAGCAATTCACCATCCACTGGCTAAAGGCAAATTTCCACAAATCTATTCTACATCTGTCTTTTCTTAATTTGAATTTATGCCCCCTTAGGTTCGTAATCTGAACAAGTGGAAGGATCCCATCAGAATTCAGCATGCTCAACCCATTCAAGACCTTATACACCTCAACCAGATCACCGCGCAGGTGCCTAGTCTCCAGCCACTGCAATTTGCAGAACTTTAGCCTCTCTTGGTAAGAGGATCCCTTCATTCCCCTCACCAATCTTGTTGCCATTCTCTGTACACGCTCAAGCAAATCGACATTCTTCCTAAAATGAGGCCTCCAGACCTGTATACAGTACTCAAGGCGTGGCCTGACCATTGCCTTATACAGAGGGACAATCACCTCCATCTCCCTGCTAGCAAAATTCCTATATATCATTGACAAAACCCCATGACCAGACCTGGCAGCCTGTCTGCATTGCTCAGAAAACTTCATATCTGACTGCACAATTACTCCCAGGTCTTTTTCATTTTCTACCACCTTAAGTTAGTACCACACAGTTGGTACTTTTCTCTTGGGTTACTTCTACCCATATGCAGTACTTTGCATTTGTCAAGGTTAAACTTCAGTTTCCACTTCTTAGCCCATCTGCCCAAATTATCTAGATCCTGTTGCAGTAGCACACTGCCATTACTGTCATTAACAATCCTGCCAACCTTTGTATCATCTGAAAACTTCAACACTAAGCCTGATATACCTTCATCAATATCATTGATAAATATACAAAACAACAGTGGACCCAACCGAACCCTGTTGGACTCCACTAATAAAATTAGTCCACGAAGAGCAGCACCCGTTGATTACCACCCTCTGTCTTCTCCCACCTAACCGTCCTTTTATCCATTGTAGCAACTTACCCTTAATACCATTCTGCTCCAATTTGTACAATAGTCTTCCATGCGCAACAGTGTCAAAAGCTTTCCTGAAATCCAAATATATTATATCAAAATTATTTTTTGCATCCAGTTCTTTGTAACCACATCATAATAACCTATCAAATTTGTCAGACAAGACTTTCCCTTAACAAACCCATGCTGTATCTGAATTATTGCTGCAGTCTTGTCTAGATGATCCTGCAATGCATCTTTAACCAGTGACTCCATTATTTTACCCGGAACAGAAGTTAAAATAACCGTTCTGTAATTACTCGTGTCACCCTTCGATCCCCCTTTGTGAATTGGAATACATTTGCACATCTCCAGTCCGTGGGAACCTCCCCTGAGTCCAAGGATGCTCTCATAATTATGGCTAAGGGTTTGCTTAGTTGCTTTGCCGCCTCCTTTAATATAACTGGATAGAACCCATCCACCCTAGGTGCTTTTCTTATGTTTAACTTCAACAATTTCTCCTCCACTTTGCTCTCAGTTATTACAAAACCATTAAGTACCCTGCTACAATTTGATAACCTTCTGTCATTTTCAAACCTTAATAATTCGTTACGTGTGAATGTAGATGCAAAATACTCATTCAGTTTGTTTGCTATCTGAGCAGGATCATCAACAGTCGAACCATCGATGTCAAGTGGACCAATCAGATTTATCCTCTTTCTTTTAGAGTTTATATAAGTAAAGAAATCCTTGATGTTTTTCTTAGCATCTTTTGCCAAAGATTTCTCATAATCTGCCTTCACCTGCCTAACCTCCTTTGTGACCTGATTACAGACTAGCTTATATCTGCCATAGACTTCTGAGTCACTTGATAATTTTTATGCATCTCATGCATATTTCTTCTCTGTTACTAGGCTCATTAGTTCATTTGATAACCATTTAGGCCTAAACCTTGAACAATATTTCTTAATAGGTATGAAACTTTTAGTAGCATCCATGATTAATTCCTTGAATGCTTCCCGCTTAAAATTTACTGTTGGTAACATCGTCAATTGATCCCACTGTACAGAATTTAAAAACTGTCTGAGACCACTGTACTCACCTTTACGGAAGCAAAAACCCTTTCCTTTACCCCTGATGGTAATTAAATCTTTAAGTAAATCCCACATCAGTACACTGTGATCACTGCCACCTAGTGGTTCCTTTACCTGCAAATTTTTAATACACGAATGATCACTGCTGATAACCAGATCAAGAGTATTACCCTCTCTGGTTACCTCTCGAACATGCTGCTGCAGAAAACAATCATCCAATAAATCCACAAAAGTCTGACTAGTGTGTGAGTGACCAACCCACAAATTCCAGTCAATATCTGGGAAGTTAAAATCCCCCATTATAAGACATTCTGATTTACTAGCCCACTCTATTTCTCTGTACAATTGTTCATTGCACTCATTCGAGTCATTAGGCCTATAACACACTCCTACTCTTATTTTTGCTTTCGCAGTGCTTATGTCACACCAAACTGACTCAACAGTGCACTGTTCATCTATATCAACTGGGTGCACTTCTTTTGATTTTGTTTTTCTTAATTAACAGCATAACACCTCCTCTCTTCCTATCCTGTCTATCCTTTCTGTACACATTGTACTCCCCAAATTCCAGTTCTGCATGCCTTATATCTGGGTGACACCACGTCTCTGATATCCCAACAATATCCGACTTTGATGTCTTGACTAACACTTCAAATTCATCAAATGTATTTACTATACTTCTAGCATTGGTATACATGCAAGTATACATGCACCTATTCCTAGTTACCCTAACACATCCCATATACCCACCTATTTCACAATGACTGCCATCCGTCCCTGAAACCCCCAACACCCTTCGCTCCAGGTCGCTACTTATTCTAATAGAAGTTGTGCAAGAATCACCTTCACCTCTGCCTGCAGCTACTGTTAAACTATTAGTCCTCGTATCCCCCCAAGCTAGCAGTTTTCCAACCCACCTAACACTGCCTCGATAGCATCAGCAAATATTCTTGCACCCTTTCTATTTAAGTGTATCCCATTCTTGTACAAGCAGTCTCTCCTGTTAACAAGTACAGACCAGGCTGAAAAAAACTCTATCCCTTGAGCCTTGCACAATCTTTCCAGGTCCGAATTGATCGACAAGGCTCTCATCATATACTCCCTCCTATCGTGTCTGGGCAGAATTACAGACACTTTCAAATTCAACCCTAATTCATGGCTTTTGTTCAACAGTGACCTGTACTTGTTAAGTAATTCTGCCGGTCTCTTACTCTTAATATCATTTGTGCCAATGTGTACAACTATATTACCTTTTGTGCCCTTAAAAGATGATATCTGCTCTACAACGTTATCAACCTTTGCCCCTGGAAGACATACCCTGGTCCTGTTCCACTGTCCTTTTTACAAAGCATGTTCCCCGTTTCTGACAATAGAGTCACCAACAACTACTAGTTCCTGTGGGATCAGCGCATTCTGCCTTGGGGGTTGCCGCTGTGTTGTGCGATGACCAAGCGCAAGCTCTGGTTTTGATGTGGGCAGCTGAGAGCTTGACGGGCACCTCAATTTAGATCCTTCGAGGGCATCCACCCTGTCCTTCAAGCTCTCATATAGGCCCATAACAATGTTGAGTTGTCGCCTGATTTCCTTACACTCCTTACATTGCGCGCACACACAAGACATCCCCCATGGCAATATCATGTTCTGGAACAGAACATGATAGTGACGTTTTTGAAAGTATCGAAACTTCTTTGCAAGAAAAGTTTTTAGCTGCAACAAATAATACTGTTCGCTGAATGAAAAAAATGTATCCGAAATTTAAGATTCTAGGGGAATTTAAATTAGTTTATTCGTCAGACCAAATTATGCCAGATAGTTGTAAAGCTGAAGTATACAACTCTGTAACATTCAAAACATTTTATTCTCTGGAGCCTTCAGGTTTACCGCTGCATAAATTACTATTAAAGTTAAATGCAATTGTTACGTTTTTAAGAAACTTAGATATAAAAAATGACTACGTGCAGTGGAAATAAGGAAGAAATGTTTGGTTTGTGAACATGTCACAGGTGACATGTTCACAAACCAAAGCTCGATCAAAAGCATATATTCCACAGATTCACATTTATTCAAATGAAGGGGAATATAACTTCATTTTTCAATTAACACAGTTTCCTATGAAATTGGCTTTTGGTATGGCAATAAAGAAACGGGCAAACATTATCTGAGGTTTGTGTTCACTTAACATCACCATGTTTTTTGCATTGGACAATTGTATGTTGCATTAAGAGAGCTAAAAATCTCTTTGTATTAATGGAAAACAAATCAAAAAACAAAAAAATTGGACAAGAAATGTTATTTATAATCAAATATATAAATGATGGTTTTGTTATTAATTTGTTTTTAGATAATAAAATAATATAATATAATTTTTGTACATCTTTTGATTATTAGAGGGGGTGTGGGGGTTCCCCCTACAAAAAAAAATAAAAACATATAATTCAAGTTCATGTGACACAAGTCTAAGGGGAGCGAAGCAACCTTCTGACTTGTACAGTCAAAAATCAATTTTCAGCATTGCTTTTTTTGTGCAGGATGGGGCACCAGCTCACTAAGCAAAAATTGTCTGATGGATTGGATGGCATATTTAACACCCTGTGATTACTTTTTTTGTATGATTCTTATAGAATAAAGTATTTAGTAATAAGCAGAAGTCTCTGCTGGAGCTTCAGCAGTTAACGATTAGAGAATTTGAGAACATTTCTGAGGAACTGCCTTGCCATGTGTTGTTTTGTACCGAAAAGTTTACAATTTGGCAAGGACAAAATGGCAGCCATATTAAATAGATGTATTATTAATTTCTTTTAAGTTTATGTATTTCCTTTTTATTGTGCTACCATTAATTAAAATATAGCATTAGCATTAGTAGAGACACATGATGCAAGAAAGCAAGCTTATACAGCATCAACCAAAAAAAAAAAAAAAAAATGCCTTCCCATTTCCCTGATCCATTCATTCCAAATGTTTGTCTAGTTCTGCCTTGAATTTATTTAAGCAATCAACATTCACAACAACAACAACAGATGGAAGTTTGTTCCAGCAGTCAACCACCCGCTGGCTAAAGGCAAACTTCTGCACATCTATTCTACAACTGTCTTTCCTCAGTTTGAATTTATGCCCCCTCTAATCTGAGCAAGAAGAAGAATCTTGTCAGCATTAAGCCTGCTCAATCCATTCAAGGCCTTATACACCTCAATCAGATTGCCTCATAGGTGCCTATTCTCCAGAAGCTGCAGTTTGAAGAACTTAAGCCTTTCTTCATAAGAGCACCCCTTTGTTCCCTTCACCAGTCTTGTTGCCCTTCTCTGTACATGTTCTAGCAACTCTACATGCTTCCTAAAATGAGTCTTCCAGACCAGTATGCAGTACTCAAGGTGTGGCCTGACCATTTCTTTATACATGGGGATAATTATTTCCTTATCCCTGCTCTCAAAATTTCTGTATATCATTGACAAGACCCCATGACCTACTCTAGCACCTGTTTGCACTGCTCAGAAAACTTCATATCTCACTGCATAATTACCCCAAGGTCCCTTTCATTCTCCACTACCCTGAATGTAACACCACATAGTTGATATATTTCTTTGGGGGCCGCCTCCGTAGCCAGGTGGAAAAGAGCAGCAGTGCGTAGCACATGCTTCTTGATTAGACCTGAGTTTGAGCCCATCACCACCAAATACGGAGGATGTGGAAAGGTCAGGGAATGACCACCACATATCCCCGGAGCAATATGGCCTTAGTTGCTAATGTTCCAAAAAACAAACAAGTTTCTCTGGGGTGCTACCCATATGCAGTACTTGGCATTTGTCAATGTTAAACTTCAGTTGCCACTTCTCAGCCCATCTACCCAACTTTTCCAGATCCTGTTGCAGCAGCATACTGTCATTACTATTATTAACAACCTTTGTATCATCTGCAAACTTTGACATTAAGCTTCATATACCTTCGTCAATATGATAAATATACAAAACAACAATGGGCCCAACACCGAACCCTGAGGGACACTACTAATAACATTAGTCCACATAGAGCGGTACCAGTTGACCACTGCTCTCTCTCTCTCTCTTCTCCCACTCAACCATCACTTTATCCAGTGTAGCACCTTAATCCCATATTGCTCCAATTTGTACAGTAGTCTTAATGTGCAACAGTATCAAAAGCTTTGCTGAAATCCAAGTATATGATATCAAAATTATTTTTTGCATCCAGTTCCTTTGTTACCATAGTATCCAATCAAATTGGTCAGACAAGACTTCCCCTTGACATACCCATGCTGTGTCTGAATTATTGCTGCAGTCTTGTCTAAATGATCCTGCAATGCTTCTTTAACCAGTGACTCCATTATTTTCCCTGAAGAGAAGTCAAACTGACAGGTCTGTAATTGCTTGTGTAACCCTTTGATCCCCCTTTGTGAATTTGAGATACATTTCCACATCTCCAGTCCGTGGGGACTTCCCTCGAGTCCAAGGATGCTCTCATAATTATGGCTAAGGGTTTGCTTACTTCCTTTGCTGCCTCCTTTAATATAACTGGATAGATCCCATCCAGCCCCCAGATGCCTTTCTTATGTTTAGCTTCAACAATTTCTCCCCCACTTTGCTCTCAGTTATTACAAAATCATTCAACTCCTTGTTAGTTTGATAAATATCTGGCCCTCTCCTCCTTGAATAACCCCTCATATGTGAATGTAGATTCAAAATACTCATTTAGTTCGGCATCTATCTGAGAATGATCATCAGTAGTCAGCCCATCTATGTTAAGTGGGCCAATCTGATTCATCCCCTTCCTTTTAGAGTTTATATAAGTGAAGAAGTCTTTTTTTTTTTTTTTTTGCATCCTTTGCCAAAGATATTTCATAATCTGCCTTTGCTTGCCTAACCTCCTTTGTAACTGGATTATAGATTAGCTTATATCTGTCATAGGCTTCTGTGTCCTGACAATTTATGTGCATCCCATACATTTTTCTTCTCTGCCACGAGTCTCATTAGTTCATCTGACATCCATTTGGGCCTGAACCTAGAATAGCATTTATTATTTGAAACAAAAAGCCTAGTAGCTTCCAAGATTACTTCCTTGAATGCTTCCTATTCAGAATTTGCTGTTGGTAACATCGTTAGTTGGTCCCACTGTATAGAACATAAAAAGTCTCTGAGACCACTGTAGTCTCCTTTACAAAAGGCCGACCGGGCTAGCCGAGTGGGTAAAGTACCTGCCCGGCAACCCAAGGTCGCGGGTTCGATTCCTGCCTCGGGCTTGGATCAAAGTACTGCAAAAACCTTGGGAGGTGCAATATGGCCATAGAAGCCGATGCGCCAACAACTACCAAATCAAAAAAAACAATCCTTTACAAAAGCAAAAACTCTTCCCTTTACCCCTGATGGTAGTTACATCTTTAAGTAAATCCCACATCAGTACACTCTGATCACTGCTACATAGTGGTTCCTTTATCTGTAAATTCTTAATGCATGAATAATCACTGCTGATAATCGGATCAAGCAGTAATTATTCATGCAAGTGTTACTCCCTCTTGTTGCCTCTCTAACATATTGCTGTAGAAAACAATCATCCAATAAATCCACAGAAACCTTGTGGGTTGGTCACTCGTACACTAACAAGTTACAGTCTATATCTGGGAAGTTAAAATCCCCCATTATAAGACCCTCTGATTTGCTAGCCCACTCTATTTCGCTGTATAATTGTTCATTGTACTCATCAGAGTCATTAGGCCTATAACAAACTCCTACCCTCATTTTTGCTTTTCCAGTGTTTATGTCACAAAAAACTGACTGAACATTGCACTGTCCATCTATGTCAACTGGATGCACTTCCTTAGATTTTATGTGTTTCTTAACTAATAGCATAACCCCTCCTCCCTTCCTATCCTTTCTGTACACATTTTACTCCCAAATTCCATTTCTGCACCCCTTATATCTGAGTGGCACCAAGTCTCTGATATCCCAACAATATCCGTCTTGGTTGTCTTAACCAGCACTTCAAATTCATCAAATTTGTTTACTATACTCCTAGCATTGGTGTACATGCAAGTATACATACACCTGTTCTTACTCCTAGTTACTCTAACACAGCCCATGTATTTACTTGTTTCATGACCCCCAGCAACTGGCTTTCTGGGCTGCTGCTCATTCCAATAGAAGCAGGGCAAGAATCATTTCCACCTCTGTCTGCCGCTACAAATATTAACCTATTAGTCTGTGAATCCCCCCCCCCCAAGTTAGCAGTTTTCTGACCCGCCTAACATTGCCTTGATAGCATCAGCAAATATTCTTGCACCCTTTCTGTTTAAGTGTATCCCATCCCTGTAGAAGCAGTCTCTCTTGTTAACAAGCACAGACCACACTGAGAAAAATTCTACCCCACGAGCCCTGCACAGTCTCTCCAGAGCCGAATTGATTGACAAGGCTCTCATCATATATTCCTCCTATCGTGTCTGAGCAGGATTGCAGACACTTTCAAATTTAACCCTAACTCTCGGCGCCTAATTTTTTCAGCATTCACCTGCACTTGCTTAGTAAATCCGCAGATCTCCTACAATTATTGTCATTATTGCAACATGTACGATGATATCACCTTTTGTGCCCTTAAAAGATCATATCTGCTCTTCAAAGTCATCAACCTTTGCCCCTGGGAGACATACCCCTGGTCCTATTCCACCTATCCTTTTTGCACAATATATTTCCCTTTTCTCTGACATTTGAGTCACCAAATATAACTAGCTCCTATATGACTAGCACATTTTTCCCTGAAGGTTGCTGCTGTGTTGCTTGATGCATAAGCTTGTGCTCTGGCATTGAGTTGGGCAGCTGAGAACTTGATGGGCTCCCATTTTATTCCTTAGAGGGTATCCACCTGACTCTTCAAGCTCTCATAGATGCCCATCAGAAAGCTGAGTTGGTACCTAATTTCGTCACCTAGTACACACAAAGACATCTTCCATGGCCAGATCATGTCCTGTTCGAGAGAAAGAAAGAGAGAGAGAGAGAGAGAGAGAGAGAGAGAGAGAGAGAGAGAGAGAGAGAGAGAGAGAGAGAGAGAGAGAGAGAGATCCGCAAAAATGTCACATTTTGCACATTTTTTTAGACTGTGATGCGTTGAAGAATTGTTCCCTACGGTTCTCCCATGAACCACAGCACTTTCGCTACTTTACACAAGTTTCTTTGCTGCTCTAGTCTGGAGCATGATTTCCGTTTAAATACAATTTAGTTAACAGTAAAAATTAAAAGGATTTATAAATTTAATTGATTAATTGCCACTACTATACTAAGCTAACAGAGTCCAACTACAGTCCTACTCATTACGCTATCTAGTTTTACGTTATGCATTACACTATCAAGTTCGAGATATACGTAATGCTATTCCGTATCGATACTAGCCAGGTGGGTAAAGTGCCTGCCTGTCAACCCAAAGGTCGTGGGTTCGAATTCCACCTCGAGCTTGGATCAGAGTAGTGCAAAAACCTTGGGAGATGCAATATGGCCACAGAAGCCGATGTGCCAACAACTAACAAAAAAAAAAAAAAAAAAAAAAAGTATCAATACTACACAATGGTGGCAAGTTTCAAACAATACAAGTTTTACCAATACCAAGTAATAACCCACAAAATCTCTAAGTTCAAAATAAACTAAGTATTGTAGCTAGGAATATAAAGCTACTTCTAGAAAATAAATTAATATGCCAATTTAGTCAATAAAATGGCAAAAATTTAAGAAAAACTTTTCTATTTGCTGGAGCTGTAAAAACTTCCCCCACACAAAGCTAATCTCGTTCCCACCTATCCTAATATTTAAAACCATGTTCTTTGTAGTCAAAAATGTTCCCTTACTTATGGACCACCCTGTAAGTCACATTTAGCTCACTGTTCTTTTTATTATTATTATTATTATTATTATTAGCCATATGGTGCAAGGAAAGGAAGCCTGAGGCTTATGCTGCACCAGCCAAAAAAAAAAATTCTCGCGTTACCCTGAGAGAGAAAGAGAGAGAGAGAGTCAGAAGTAGAAGGGAATAGCCAAAAAAGCAAGAAAGAGAAGAATGATGATATCCAACTCAGGACCCTGGTTTTGCCAAGCCCATACTTACAGATGTGAGCCCCTGCTGACAGCTTCTTAAAAAGGGAGCAGTTAATCACAGTGTTTCATTTTCATATTACTGTCCAATATATGGCTCTACAATAATTTTGACCATAAGTGGAATGTCAGGAAATACAGCTATGTTTCTATTTTCATCATAAAAGTTTTCAAGGACATAACTCTCGGGCACTATATTTCATTCTTTCCATAACTTTTGGTTTTTAGTTTTTTCTAGAAGTCACTTACACCACCTGTTATTAGAGTAGATGAATATAGTTATTCATCTAGAGGATATTTTTTCTCAAAATTCATGGAAAAAATAGTATGCAAAAAGTTAAAGGTGCTATCTGCTTAGAAATGGAAGCAGCTGATCGAGTTCCTCGAACTGTACACCTTGCTATATAGTTCATGGAAATGCAAACTGTGATCCTTATGTAGCATCTTAATGCTCAACAAAAAAGTACATTGTCCATTCAAAAAAGAAAAAAATGAAAATAGGTGAGTAAAATAGCATTTCATTATGCTAAATAATATCTTTGGTTTAACAGTCCCAAAACACAGAGAGCAAGAGCACAATAAAAAATTTTTAGAAGTTCAATTTTCCAGTAAATATTATACAAATCCTACCAGGAGATTTAATACATTTCATTTTCATCTTCAAATTAAGCAAATTTACAGAATATTGCTGTATATTACGTTTATTTGGAATAAGGAAAAATTCTTAGTAATATAATAATAACAACCACTTTCTGTTTAAAAATAGAAAAAAAGAAGAATAACAAGAATAATTGCCTTTATTATTAGCTCATATAAAACTATTTTTTAGTTTTATATAAACTAATAACAAAGATTCATATAAAATTTTGGAAAATTTTAGGCAATTAAAAAATTGCTTAAAAAGAGGGGCAAAAAAGTGAATTTTTAAAATAAGAACATAAAACAGAAGCAACTCTACAGAAAAACAAATATGTGCACATTTGTATTTCCTTTAGGTTCAAATGAGCTAATCCTAAATGTTTCAATATTAATGAATATTTAATGTTCATAATATTAAAAAAAAATGAAAGCATTAACTGAAGCTGTCAGTGAGATTGAACCAGACAATAGTGTGGAACTTTTAGCAAGTGCCACATCATCGTATTTCATATAAAGTGTATAGTTTATTTATTTTTTTATATTTATTTAATAATTTTATTTAAGCAATTACTGACTTATTATAAATACTTCAGAGGGTAAAACTTTAACAATGTAGAATATTTTGAATTACATATAATTTAACTTATTAGCATACCCTAATAGGTTATAGTTAATTTTATATATTGCAGGTTAAGAGTAATTTTAGGACAGCAATTACCATTCCAGAGAAATGTTGGATACGTTTCCGGGATATATTTGCAGATTATGCAGAAAAGATGAAGGAATTGACAGAAAAATGTGCTTAAGGAGGCAAATGATGAAAATTGAATATCTGATATATATATATGTATATATATATATAGAGAGAGAGAGAGAGAGCAAATTAGATATGAAACAGCAGTATATTGTAACAATTTCTGTTGCACATATAACTTCAGACATTGACTGTTTATATAATACAAGTTCTGTTGTGAATCACTTCATACTCAATAGTTAAAGGCTGATGATTTAGGCAGTGTTGTTTTACCAGTGAAAAAATATGTTAAATGTTAGCAAAAAATTAATCAGTCCACGGCTGCTTTATTTTGTACATTCCACCCCTTGTAAGCATTTTCATTTAGCATCCTTTGAGTACATGAAATGTAAGCTAGAAAATGTTTTTCCTGATGTTAAACAATCAACTTTAGTCATCTTTGCCCCCTCAAAAATTGCATTGGTTGTATTGTGAAATTTAAATTTAATATCATATTGGCCTGTAGTGAACACATTCTATTTTACAATGTATTTGGGCTATTCAAAGTGCTCAATCCTGAGCAATATATGCTAAGCATGATGCTTGAATATTTATCATTTAAAAAAAAAAAAAAAAAAGACTGATGAAATATTTATTCATCATTGGCTTTTTTTGTTAAATTTAACAAAAAAATTTTCCTCAAAAGAGATTCTGTCATCAACCCTTATCAGACACTGAAAGTGTCTTAGTAACATTTCAAGATGGATTGACAACGTATATTGAAGGAGTTTCATCAGTTGTATTCAGTTTTATTGCAAAATCAAAATATACAAATATCATTAAGTAAACTGCAAAACACTTTTAAGCAGGACTGAGAAAATCATGACATCTAGAAGTATTACCACAGTGGCTAGTCTTTATGGTAATATTTTATTTACATTTGGTTTCCAATGATTTCAGATACATGATAGCAAAATGCCTATGCCAAAGTGCATGCACGCACACAAATGTGCATGTATGTGTGAATGAGCGAACATTTTTAAACATTTGTTCAAATTTATCATCAGAATCCATGACAGTTTTTTTTATCTCTGATGAAAGTTAAGTATGTATATATTTTCAGGTTTCTTTAGAACGTACCAGTATTTTATAGTGATAGCTTATTTCAAAGTTTATTTAAAATTGTGTACCACACAGTTATGAAACACACAGCAGCTAACAAGTTAGAAAATGTGATATTGTAAATGACAGATTTCTTCATTCTGATGAAAAGGAACAATTCCAAGTTTGCTAGCTCATAAGCTGGAACAGTAACTGAAGTGACAATAATTAAAGGTTTTTAATCTGCATTAAATATTGCTTCTGGGATATGCGGTGGTCATTCCCTGACCTTTCCACATCCTCCGTATTTGGTGGTCACGGGCTCGAACCCCGGTCTAATCAAGAAGCGTGTGCTACGCACTGCTGCTCCTGCCCACCTGGCTACGAAGGTGCCTAAGAAGAAAGTTGAACGAAGTATTCCTGAATGAACTGAAGTACGTTAAATTTACTCACAACTCTGCTGTCAGAGAATATGTTGTGGTTTCTCTCATATCATCTAATGTCCAGTGACATTCCATCATTGCACTAAGATGGTTCCTCCAATATTTGTGACTGATAAGTCAGAAAATATCTGTGGAAACTTTTTAATGGAATGTACTATCCCTTCCTGTCTCTTATGTAAGTATGAATGCCTATTTAGGGCCAAAAGGGGAAAAAACTTTTCCCTTTTATTTTATTATTTTTTTTTATGTAAACCCCAAACACAAGAGGTATTAGAACCTATAATACTTAATACCATGCATGGGTTGGAGGTTGAGAAGACGAAAGAAGATATTTGTTGACATTAGACTTCAACTTCTGTAGACTAATTTTCAGGAAATACGTATGAAGGAAGGTTGTTCCAGAAAACAGCAGTTTAATGAATAAACGAGGAAGATGAAAAGTTGGTTCTGTGAGTTTGAACTTGGACAGTAAATGGCTGGTGGTGGCCGTACTTGTTCAGACTGTTTTGAAAGAGAGAGAGCGGGAATTAATGAAGCCAATTCAGAGAACAGTGCCCATGGAAGTATCTGTAGAAAAGGCATGCAGCAATGTTGTATGACAGCTTTCTCTTTCAAAACATACATTTCAACCCGTTTTGGTTGGAATTATTCTCTAAATTAAACTTTGGATCTCTACAGAAATTTTTCTGAATGGAATAAGAATGGAATTTTTTTTTTCTATAACTATGAAACAGCTCATTCAGATATTGCTCAATGTAATAAGAATTAATGAATAAATAAGTTTCATGACTGTCATAATTCCTTCCATATATATGTCCAAAATTTTAAGCTTGAAATGCATATACTGTACTTTATTTTCCATCTAAATGCTGAAGTTTGTCCATATTGTTATATCTAACTCTCAATGAAATTGTTATAAAATTTCCATTTAATTTGTTTTCTCTGCAGTTTTTACCTCTCTATTTTCTCATAAAATGTTTCTTGCTTTAAATTAAGAAAAAAAAAATACATAAAAATTCTTTTAAATAAATTTACTGCCCATTTCATAATTATATTGCAGCTCATGTCAAAACAACTTACTGAATACCGCTCTCATTTTTGAACTACCTGTTCAAGTTCTCCTCCCTCCAAAAAAATGTTGCACAGCACCAAACAAGGGTCCAGTTTTGTTTTTATTTCGAGAAAAAAGGTTTTTGGTTTTCTGAATTCTGCTTGAAGCATACTAATGCTTGTTCTTTAACTAATGGATTGCAGTACTTATTAAAGATGATTTTTTTTTTAATGAAAAATTTAAAAATGAATTTTTTTTTTTTTTACACATACTATTTTCAGCAAAACAAAACTTTATTAATTCTGCCAAAAGTGGGAAAGGGGGAGACAATCAGAAAATACAAACGAGAATGGATCACTTCCATTTTCCAGTTTAGAAAATGGAACGATCAAGCACACACAAATTCAAACTTATGCTTGTGAACATACTAATGTTTCATCAATTAAATAATGGAATAAACAGATAAATAATAATCAAACCAAGAAACCATTTCACATCAATAATAATCAAAACAAAAAAGTATCTGATTTCTGCAGTAGCAGACACATCAACTAGAGGGTGAGAAAGTATTAATAATGGTAAATTATACAAGGAAACAATCTTATACAGCATAAGCAAAAAAAAAAAAAAAAAAAAACCTACCTTCTTCACCTATCCGTCACCTCTAATAATTTGTCTAATGCTTCCTTAAATTCAAACTATCCACTTTTACAACACCTGATGGAAGTTTGTTTACTCAAACTACTCCTCCCTAGTTGAAAGCAAATTTTCATATATATCTATCCTGCAACCATCCTTCTTCAATTTAAGTTTAGGTTCCCTTATGTGTATTGTCTGAGAAAGGGTAAGAATGCCATCAGCATTTGCTTTACTCAATCCATTTAAAGCCTTAAACACTTAAATCAAGTCTCCCCTCAGGTGCCTGGTTTCCAATCACTACTACAATTTGCAGAACTGAATTCTTTCATGTTTTCATGGTAAGAATACCTTTTGTGTCCTTGACTAATTCTGTTGCTCTTCTCTGCACACATTCCAACAATTCCATTCTTCTTAAGATTGAGGCTTCAGGCCTGTATTCAGTACTCAAGGTGTAGCTTAACCATTAATTTATACAATTGGAAATCACATTCTTGTGTCTGCTGGCAAAATTTCTGCAGATTTCTGTTATTAATCACTTTCCCCAACATTTGTATCATCTGCAAACTTGGAAAATAAGCTAGATATTCCTTCATTAATATCATTAATAAAAATATTGAAAACAATAAGGGGCCCAACACTGAACCATGAGGGATACCACTAATAACATTAGTCCAAGAAGAGCAGTATCAATTTATAACCACCCTCTATCTTCTGCCATTCAACCATCCCTTTATGAATAGCTGAAACCAAAAGTAGCATGATGAAGAGGAAAGCAAAAATTGTAACACATACAGTCATGCTTGATGTAATATTGTCCTTTACACATATAATTCCAAGTAAGCAATAATTATTTACTTCCAGAACCACTCAAATAAAACTTTTCTATATTTAGGAAGGTTAATGGCTGAAATTTTCAACCATTAACCTTAAATCAATAATTGATGCACAGTAGTTAATTTGGAGAGGGATCTGTGAGGTCTGTGTGATCACTGCTGGGTGAAAACCCCTAGCAGTCACCATATGCATTTCTTGCAATTGTAATACATGTGCACAGCCAGACTGCAGTCTGTTGTTTGTATATCATGGCATGTTTGAAGAGACATATCAAATGATCTAATTCACGTAGCTTAAGCTGTACTAACTGAAATTGTCAGCAGTGATGTTCATATTATGTATAACAAACTAAAATCACTCATAATTATATATCAGTATATTATATATTAGCTTAGATATGTGGCTTGAGAAAAAAGGCTTAAACACATCAGCACTAGCATTGTTATTTAAATTACTGATGCACATCTCTTTCTCAATGAAACTGAACTGTTAAATATAAAATTAAGTTTCAAAATATATATGTATATACAATATTTATAAGAATTAGGATTGATGTTTGGACTTTGTCTGTCATTATGTAGTACGTTTATTTTCTTTTTTCCTCAATCTGACTTTACCTAGACATGCTATTGAATCCTCTTTTGGTGCTGCTGAGTCATAAGTTGAAGTAGCTGCTCTCTCATGTTGATGTACAAAATTAAGTAAATCAGTTAAGCATATAACCCTTAGAGCAGTGGCTGACAGTTTTTTTTTTTAATTTTTTATTGTGGGTCAATATGTGATTTCTGCAATTTGTCATTTCAAATTTTTGAATAAATAAAAAATTACACTTCTCACACAATGAGTAATTCATACATGTGACATGTTTTGTACATCTCTATGACTTACAAGATATACTTGTAGGCTACAGGATATACTCTGGTTTGTGTTTACGTAATTTCATCCATATCTTCCTTGGAAAATATGGAACAAATCTTGAGCATGTGCAAAATCAGCTTACGAAGGTTTCAAATACAGTGAGACCTCAATTATCTGAGGTAGACTGTGTACCAAGACTGCCTCAAATAACAAAATTCTTGACTAACAGAAACTTAACTTTTTTTTTTCTAATTTTTTAAGGGATTCATGTATTATTGTATATCTATTACATAAAATAAGTGCAATATAAAGTATGTATGAAGTTATTTTAAAACATTTTTATTAAACAAAAAACGGTGTGTATTATATTTAATAAATGAATTAATTTGTAATTTTATTCTGACTTACTGCATTTAATAAAATTTTAAAGACTTAAAGACATGTTCTAAATACACCAGCTGATGTTTACTTTTTTTTTTTTTTTTTTTTTAATATTATGCTGTACAGTATTATTATTTATACAGCAGATTAAAGCATCTAATGCCTTATTGCACTGTTAGATTAAGCCAAAATGTTCTGATTGTTACACTTCACAGAAAAGTTTACAAAATATTAGGATGGTTACGTTCGATGACAGGTCAGAGCAGATTAGGTCTGGAGGCTACACTTTTACAAATGTAGCTTCCAGACTTAATAAACAAGACATACAGCTTCTAGAATGAGTTCAAAGAAGGACAACCAAATTGGTGAGGGTTACTAATCAGTGTTCATATCAAGGGTGCCTCCATAGCCAGGCAGGAGCAGCAGTGCGTAGCACATGCTTCTTGATTAGACTAGGGTTCAAGCCCGTGACCACCAAATACGGAGGATGCGGAAAGGTCAGGTAATGACCACCGCATATCCTCGGAGCAATATGGCCTTAGTTGCTAATGCTCCTAAAAACCAAATAACAACAACCATATGAAGAATGGTTGTGGGGGGGGGGGGAGAATGATAAGGTGTATAAGGCCCTGAAGGAAATCAATAAAATGAACAAGGAAGGTATATTTCCACTGATAGAAGAGAGAAGAAAAGAATCAGAGGTCAGAACTACAAAATTTTGGAATATAACAGAAGGCATCTTGTTAAGTTTACTTTTGGGAAATAGATTGGAATGAATTGCCTGCCACAGAGATGGAGAATTTGGTAAAATTTAAAGCAGAATTAAGTAGCCACTTTTTGACAATGGGGATGTTTGTGTTTTGGCAGATGTAGGAAAAGTCTCCTTCCTTCCATTATAATTATAATACTATAATACCAATGTGTAATTAATCTTGGTATTTGAATACTGGAGTTCCTGTTTTGCAGTTTTTTTTACTAATGAAGAGTTAATTTCTGTTTGTCATGTAAACAGTTTTAAATTGGTACTCTATCCCCCTTCTTTTCTTCTCTTTTTTTTTTTTTTTTTTTTGTTTTGGCCAGAAAATGGTTAATAACAGATTCCCTTGTTAATATAAGCTCAGATAATTGAGGTACTACTGCAATCATGGTTTTTTTAAACTGAGTTCATTGAGTACTTGAAAAATATCCTCCTAAAGCAACCACAAAAAAAAAATGGCTAAGGTGAAGAAAGCCTGCACGAGAACGACAAGAAACGTCGGATAACTTATGCAGAAAATTAGTTTCCCGACACCGGACTCTAGTGCTGCTTGCTCGGTAAACAGATGTTAGGTGTTATCGGTCTGGAGCAGAAATCAAGAAGGATATATTGATTGATTGACACGTAGGCATGGCAAACGATGAAATGATTGGTAGTGGGCACGACAGACGACAAGCTACTGTGTAGTCATTGGTTGGCATTATGATGTGTATTTACCAGTAAAGAACAGTACATAATAGTTTTGTAATGAACGGTGAACAGGTAATAGTAGCAATGAATCTTTTAAGCTGCTGATTGATGACAAGAGTGTCTTTAAAAATAAAAGTACAGTAATAAAAAAATAATATTTTGTTAATAAACAATTTATGTGCTAGTCCACCCATGATTCTTGGGAGCTTGAACCCCCTCCATTTCAGGAGGGGTTCAAGCTCCCATGGGATTCAAGTGAAGGTAACCTGACCTTTTTTCACCATTAGGGCATATTATTGAACAAGAAAATAAAAATACAGTCTTAAAAAAATTTATTTTTTTATGAATGTATTTCTAAATATGACTGATTTTAAAGAAAAAGAATTCAAGAACTCCCATGGGATTCAAGTCAAGTAATCTGACCTTTTTTCACCATTATGAAATATTGTAATGGTGAAAAAAGGTTAGGGCATGTGCAATTAGGACAAGTTACCATTAGTTCTGCTAAAGTGAACTAAACCAATGTTATCATGTGTTGTGTTCGTGCACCAATCAGCACATCATTTGCCATGCTTACCTGTCAATCAATATATTGTTCTTGACTTTGCTCCAGACTGATAACACCTACCATCTGTTTACTGAGTGAGCAGCGCTAGAGTGCCATATCGGGAAAATAATTTTCCGCGTAAGTTATCTGACGTTTCTCGTCGTTCTCGTGCAGGCTTTCTTTACCGTCACCATTTTTTTTTTTTTACTTTAATCCTGGTCATTCAGGAGTTTTGCAACACCCTAAGTAATTTAAATGATGTTCCCTGTATTTTTTATGAATACCCTCTCCCATCCCTCACTACTACAATGCATTTAAATGGTATTGAAGGTTACAGTAATGTGACAAATTCGTTTGAAAGCACCCAGTATGTAGAAATCTGCTGATAACAGATTAAAGCATCTAATGCCTTATTGCACTGTTAGATTAAGCCAAAATGTTCTGATTATTACAGTTCACAGAAAAGTTTCCAAAAGATTAAGATGTTCATGACAGGTCAGAGCAGATTAGGTCTGAAAAAAAAAAAAAAAGAAATTAGGCAGAAAAAAAAAACAGATTTTTTTTAATAAACTTTTTATATGCCATAAGCTCAGTAAAAATTTATTGCATGTCATAATTGAACAAATTATTATTATTGTCGTTGTTGTTGCTCTTATATTATTTCTCCCTGATTGGGGGATTCCACTCTGTGACGGCTACGGCTACCAAGTACACAGGGTGGTTGTAATGTCTGGTGTTACTGTCCATCAAGGAAATCTATGACTATCCTACAGGTGTTCAGGATTTCGACTTTCTGGAGTTCCTTGTAGGTGTTCTCTGGGAGACCTATTGCTGTTAGGCTGCTATGTAGAGTCTTTGGTACCATACCAGTAGTTGACACGATGATGGTTGATACTTCTTCCATATGCCTCATGTCTCAGGTTCGTGTACTTCCTAATTTTTTCCTCATGGGTTTTCTGGACATTGCTAGTGTTGGGCACCGCTATGTCAATCAGGTAGGTAGCATTTTCCATCTTATACACAAGGGTTATGTCCAGTCTGTTGTGCAGGATGGTCTTATCTGTTATTATTATTATTAGCCATATGGTGGAAGGAAGCCTGAGGCTTATGCTGCACCAGCCAAAAAAAAAAAAATTCCTGTGTTACCCTGAGAGAGAGAGAGAGAGAGAGAGAGAGAGAGAGAGAGAGAGAGAGAGAGAGAGAGAGAGAATCACCAAGAAAGCAAGAAAGAGAAGAATGATGATATCCAGCTCAGGACCCTGGGTGTGCCAATCCCATACTCACCAGATGTGAGCCCCTGGAAACGATGAAGGAAGCTCAGTAAAAATTTATTGCATGTCATAATTGAGAAATGATGAAGGAATAAAGTTCAACCTGAAGTTTATATATAATACATCTATAATTAAGACATTTCAACATAATTTATGCCCAATTGTTTTTTCAGATTTTCACTTAAGAGATATTCCATTGGCTCCATTCTTTCAAAATAATGGTTACTCTCTTGTTACTGCTTTTTTTTTTTTTTTTTTTTTTTTTTCAGCAAATTTGGATGATATGAAGTTACTGATCCTCTTTGGTGGGGGAGATATATATTAAATAATTATCAAAAACAGAATCAGTAGTCCTATTTTCCAAGTAGCAAAGGTCTTAATGATTAATATAAAGTACGGAATTGAAGAAATAGAACTGTGAAGCTTCTGCTTGATCATTTTGTTTCAAAAATATTGTTAGCATTAGTAGAGGCATGGATGCAAGAAAGCAAGCTTATACAGCATCAGCCAAAAAAAAAAAAAAAAAACCATTTCACCCATCCATTCGCTCCAAATGTTTGTGCAGTTTTTCCTTGAATTTATTTCAGCAATCAACTTCCACATCAACAGATGGAAGTTTGTCCCAGCAATCAACCACCCTTTGGCTAAAGGCAAATTTGAACTCGTGTCCCCTCAGGTGTGTAATCTGAACAAGAGGAAGAATCCCATCAGCATCCTGAACCTTCTCAAACCATTCAAGTCCTTATACACATCATTCAGGTACCTCGCAGGTGCCTAGTCTCCAGACATTGTAATTTGCAAAATTTAAGCCTTTCTTTGTAAGAGCAACCCTTTGTTGCCCTTCTCTGTATTCATTCCAACAGCTCTTCATCCTTCTTAAAATGAGGCCTCCAGACCTGTATGCAGTACTCAAGGTGTGGCCTGACCATTGCTTTATACAAAAGAATAACAACCTCTTTATCCCTGCTAGAAAAATTCCTATATAACACTGACAAGACCCCCCATGAACTGCTCTGGCAGCCTGTCTACGCCGCTCAGAAAATTCATATCTAACTGCACATTTACCACCAAGTCTTTTTCATTCTCCACTAGCCTCAGTGTAGTTACCACACAGTTGGTATATTACTCTGGGGTTACCGATATCCATATAAAGTACTTTGCATTTGTCAATGTTAAACTTCAGTTGCCACCTCTCAGCCCAGCTGCCCAACTTTTCTAAATCCTGTTACAGTAGTGTACTATCATTAACAACACTGCAAATGTTCTGTGTCATCTGCAAACTTAGACATTAAGCCTGATATACCTTCATCAGTATCACTGATAAATAAGAACACAACAATGGGCCTAACAATAAATCCTAGGGAACTCCACTAATAACTTTATTCCACAAAGAGCAGTGTCCATTGATTACCACTCTGTCATCTCTAACTCAACCATCCCTTTATCCATAGCAGCAAGTTGCCTCTAATGCCATATTGCTCCAATTTGTACAGCAATCTTCCATGTGCAACAGTATCAAAAGCTTTCCGGAAAACCAAGTATATGATATCAAAATTATTTTTTGCATCCAGTTCCTTTGTGACCATATTATAGTATCTAATCAAACTGGTCAGACAAGACTCTCCCTTAATAAACCCATGCTGTGTCTGAACTATAACTGCAGTTTTGTCTAGATGATCCTGCAATACTTCTGTCACTGGTTAAAGTGACTCTATTATTTTCCTAGAACAGAAGTTAAACTAACAGGTCTCTAATTACTCATGTCACCCTTTTATCCCCTTTGAATTGGGAATACATTTGCACATCTCCAGCTGTGGAGACCTCCCCCGAATCCAAGGATGTTCTTGTAATTATGACTAAGGGTTTATTACTTCCTTCACTGCCCCTTTAATATAAGTGGATAGATCCTATCCTCCCCCTCTGCCTTTCTTATGTTTAACTTCAACAGTTTCTCTTTTACTTTGCCCTCAGTTATTACAAAATCCTTTAGGTTCCTGTTAGAGTTTGATAAACTTTTTCTTACCTCCACTTCCTTACAGAATTCCTCGTGTGTGTGAATGTAGATGCAAAATACTCATTCAGTTTGTCAACTACCTGAGTAAGAACGTTGAACAGTCAAACCATCTATATCAAGTGGACCAATCTGATTCATCCCCTTTCTTCTAGAGTTTACATAAATAAACCTTTGCTGCTTTTCTTTGCATCCTTTGCCAAATATTTCCTCATCTGTTCAGGCCAGTCTAATTTGTCATTTGAACTGCATTTTTGTTTTTTTTAATTTAAATGTTTATAATTTTTTTTTTGGAAAAGTCTAAAATTGGTTATTTTGTAGTTACATTATATTTTTGTTACTGTTTGGGTTTTTTTGAAAAGCTTTTTGCTCCAAATAATTTTTACTCTAAAATGTATATCATGTAAATTACAGAAATTACTGTTTAGTAGTGATTAAAATGCTTGTCCTTTGCATGATATTTTATATGAAAATATTTTAAATTGTTTTTGATTTGTAAATATATAAATATTTCTGACTTATGTAAAAAAAAAAAAAAAAAAAAAAGCACACTGTGTATAAGTTGAATAATATAGCACATCTCATGACTTTGTCAGAAGGGTTATGCTCAAGGATCCCTGCTTGTCATTTATAATTCCATTCCTCCACTTGACTGAAGTATTTACTAAGTAAATGCTATATTATCCATGTTTGCAGTCCCGATTTATTTAAATATTTCTTAACCTTCATAATAAAAGAGAGAACGCTGCCTTTTGCATAATCATCTGGTTTCATTCATTTCACATTTTGTAGATCTGACACCATTATTTTTTTAATGTAAATCTATTTTCCTTGGTTTTTTTTTTTTTTTTTTTTAAGCATAATTCCCAACACCAGCCAGAATTATAGTCATAAGATAATTTTCCTTCCCTGCTCTAAATCTTTTGGCTTAAGCAACATAGGTCTAAAGAAACTCACTTTCTCTGTCTTATTGTTCCCAACAATGTCGGTATTAGTAGTGGCAAATATACAAACAACCCCACCTCATTATCTTTCTATCCCCTCTAATGATTTGCCTAATTCTTGCTAGAACTTGTTTAAATTACTCATTTCCACAGTAGTATATAGTAAAAAGTAAAGTGCAGCCATTATCAACTCACTGCAGGATGGAAGCCTCCTCAACAATTCATGCTGAGGGAAATGGACCATAATCTGCCACGCTGGTCCAGTGCGGATTGGCAGATCGACCGTATTCAGCAGTCAGGGGCTTGAACCCTGGTCTACTCAAAGAGCGTGTGCTACTGCACTCCCGCTCCTGACCACTCGGCTATGGAGGCCGTAGTATATAGAGGTTATTCTAACACTCAATTACACTCAGGCTGATTGCAAATTTTTGCACATCTGTCTTACAGCCATCCTTTTTCAACTTACAACTTATGTCTCTTTATGTGCATTGTCTGAGAAAGAGTAAGGATGCCATAAGCATTTAGTTTATGCAATCCATTTATAGCCATAAACACTTCAATCAGGTCTCCTTACCATCCCTGCAGTTTGCTGAACGGTCTTTTATGGTAGGAATACATTTTGTGTCCTTGACTGATCTTGTTGCTAGATCCACACCCTTCTTAAAATGAGCCTTCCATACCTACAGTTATGGAAGGCAGTACCCAAGGTGCAGTCTAACCATCAGATAATACAATGGGATTATTACTTCCTTGTCCCTGCTGGCAAAATTCCTGTGTTATTGAATCCCATAAGCTGTCCTAGCAGCCTGTCTGCACTGCTTAGTCTGGGATTATTGCTGCCTATATACAGTACCTTGCATTTATCAATGATAAACCTCATTTGCCTCTTCTCAGCCTATCTCTCTCTCTCTCTCTCTCTAATCATTTGGTGTCGTAGTACTACTTGATTACTGTCATTAACTACCCTGCCAGTCTGTATATTGGTAAAATCTGAATACTGCTAAACACATCTGCAATTGGTTTCGATTTACTTGCTCATTGGAAACAGTCACTAGTGTAGCTACTACGACACCTGTTGATAAAATCTTAGTTGACTGACAAATAATTTTTTGCATAATTTTATAAGCTGCTGATTCCATGTACAAGGTGTGACAAAGTTCCTGGACTGGTCCAATAAATTTTTATTCAAAGTAATCATTACCTGATTAAATTCACTTATTACACTGCTCTAAAAGAAAAGAGTCAATTAAGGGGTCCAAAGAGATGATGTTCAGATTGGCAGTTCTGTTTTTCTCTATGGCCTGAAATTTATTTCCTTTGAGGGCAGTCTTCACCTTGGGAAAGAGGAAGCAGTCTGCTGGTGCTAGATTGGGAGAGTAGGGTAGATGGTTGATCTGTACAATGGCATGTTTCATCAGAAATGTCTTCACAAGTGTGAAACTGGCAGGAACATTGTCATGCAACAAGAACCAGCTTCCTTTCTCTCAAAATTGTGGACTCACCCAGCAAATACACTTCAATAGATTTTGAAGTACTGTACATAGAACACGATACTGGATCCTGGACTTCTGTAAACAAAACTTTTTGGGCCTTGGTGATGATTTTGAAGTCCATTGCATGCTCTGATGCTTCATCTGTGGATCATGCTGAAACACCCAACGCTCGTCTCCACTGACAATACAGTTGAGGAGATTAGGATTGTCTTGACAAGTCTGGTTGAAGTCTTTGCGTGATGACAGTCTTCATTGATTCTGCTCGTCCGAGAGGTGTGGCACAAATTTTGCACAGACCTTCCTTTTCCCTACGTCTTCATGCAGAATTTGATAGATCATCTTCTAATTTGTATCTAACTCCTCAGCCATCATTCTGAGAGTTAACTGACAATCTCTTGCCAGTTTCCCAAACTTTTGCAACTCTGGCCTCATTTTGAGTGATTGACAGAAACCCACTTCTTGTGTCATCATGAACATCCTCATGTCCTCCTTTGAACTACTTATACCATTCAAATATATTGGAACGTTTCATCACCCTAAACAGTTTTTAACATTTCATACATTGCAGATCTTCCCAGTTTAAAGCAAAATTTGATCATTGTGCCATTGCAAAATCATAATGTGAGGTGTTAATGCTGCTAATGAAACAAGTTGTTACTTGCAGTCTGTCACCTGCTGGACAGTCTCTGTACAACTATCTGTTGGAGGAAGCTTGAACTACAACATACCACTTCTGCTTATTTTCAAACTCCTCGAACATAGCAACAACAGCACTAGTCCAGCAAATTTATTGCTACACCTTGTATGACAGTTTTTTGACACTATTCATACCATGAATAATGCAAGTTTACAAATAAAACAGAATTTTATCTGCCATTGAAACTCATTTTCCTGCCACATCTCCTAAAGCAGTATTTCCCTTGGTGACCTCCATTAGCACCCTTCTGAGGTTATTGCACTAATTTCTGCCATTAAAGATCAGCTGTATTTAATGGCATTTTTAAAAGCTGTCAGAAAGGATGCAGTGTCTTTTTTTTTTTTTACTGATGGCAAAAGAGGATATCTAGCTTTTAAGATTTGTTTCTGTATAAGAGGTTTTATGTTTGAAAGTTTGGCATATTCATTTTTACTAGCAGGGCTGGCTTTGCTTTTCCTCCACACATGTTACAGCTGTGTTTCTTGGCAGCCCACTGCTCGATGGTAATGGCAAACTGAAGTGCCA
Organism: Mastigoproctus giganteus; assembly: GCF_048544385.1. Taxonomy (NCBI): domain Eukaryota; kingdom Metazoa; phylum Arthropoda; class Arachnida; order Uropygi; family Thelyphonidae; genus Mastigoproctus; species Mastigoproctus giganteus. Next base: position 143,530,616 of record NC_143585.1, on the reverse strand, counting down.
AATGTTTACCAATGGAATAAGAGTTATATGGCTTTTAACTTTTGCTCCTCTTAAACAGCACCTCTTTGGCAGTTAAAAATCTACATGAAGTAGTGACCTTTTTATTTCAATCAGCCATTTGGTATCAGAAAGTTGGGCTGGTTCTCTCTTGGCATGTGTGATTGTCTAGTTTGACAGAAAATTTTTGCTGCCAATTGTGCTAGTGCAGCTATGACAAAGTGATTACAGTTGATACTAAACAATAGCAAGTTGTTACCAACCACATGAGGTAATCTAACTTAACTTTTGTTCCTCTTTCCCCTTGGGCCATTATAAAGAATAATTTCTAAACAATACATGAGCCAGTAATTCCAACCACTTTTTTTTTTTCCTTGCAGAAGTCGCTTGCAATAACCTGTTTCCCTTTGTGATTTTGGAAAATGAATTTTTTTTTTTTCTCAAAGAGATCAAGAGCATGTATTCTTCATTATATATAAAATTAAAATAAATTTCTTATCAATGCTTATTAAAGTGAAAAGTAAAAGAAAACTAACAGAATTTATTTGGTTAGCATTTCTTGTTTGTTTTTTTTTTTAATTGTTGAACCATTCAAGATTCTTATGACATGTGTATTAAAAACCATCACCAAAAAGCAAACAAAAAATAACAAAAAGACTTAAAATAATGAGATGTTACATCTCATTATTTCAAACTGATTGCATTTAAAATGGATTGATTTTATTAATTTGGAGGATAATGATTTCAAAAGCATCACAGAATTTTCTTCCATTCCATTGTCGCCATAATGATGAACTATAGAATTGACCAACAGGTGGGTGTGACAATGAAAGTCCCTGTTTTAGACGAATAGGAGTAATAATGCTAGCTAACTTGCCGACACATTTAGCAGTATCCCCTACTTGGATTTTACTCTTTGTATCATCTGCAAACTTAGACAGTAAGCTTGATATGCATTCATCAGTATCATTAATTAACATTAAAAACAGTAAGGGCCCCATTTATAATCACCTTCTCTTCTGTACCGAACCATCCCCTCATCCACAGAATTATCTTCCCCCCCCCCCAAGCCACTCTGCTGTAATTTGTATAGCAGTCTCCCGTGCAAAAGGGTCAAAAGGTTTACTTAAATATAAGCATATGATGTCACAATTATTTTTTTCATTCAGTTCCTTTATTCAGATAAATCAAATTTCACCTTAATGAATTTATGCTGTGATTTTCTTATAATTGTATTCCTGTCAAGATGATCCTGCAATACCTCTTTTACTACCAATTCATTATTTTCCTGGAAAAAATATGTCAAGCTTACAGGTCTAATTACAAGTTTTAGGAACTTCCTCTTTGTGAATAGGAGATACTTGCACATCTCCAATCTATAGGGACCTCCCTTGAATCCAAGGGCACTATCATAATTATGGCCAAAGGTTTGCTTACCTCTCTTGCTACTTTGTTTTAATATAATTAGATAGATTCCATCAGCCCAGGTGCTTTATTTACTTCTAGCTTTGACAGTTTCTCTTCCAGTGTCTTTTCATTTAACACAAAATTATATATCTCCCAGTTCTAACTTTTTATATTTCTGCTGTTCTAATTCCTAAATGTAGATTCAAATATACTTCAGTCTACATGCAGACTAAAAGATTAAATCTATTGATAAACCTATTCATTTTGTCAGCAATCTGAACAGGATCATCACTAGTTATACCATTCATATCTAGAGGATCAAAGGGAGACACAGATAATTACAGACCTGTTAGTTTAACTTCTGTTCCAGAAAAATTAATGGAGGCACTGGTTAAAGAAGCATTGCAGGATCGTCTACACGAGACTTCAGTTATAGCTCGGACACAGCATGGGTTTGTTAAGAGGAAGACTTGTCTGACTAATTTGATTGGATACTTTGATGTAGTCACAAAGGAACTGGATGCAAAGAATAACTTGGTTATCATATATTTGGATCTTATAAAGGCCTTTAATACTGTTGCACATGGAAGACTGCTGCAAAAATTGGAGCAGTGTGGCATTGGAGCCAAATTGCTGCTATGGATAAAGGAATGGTTGAGTGGGAGAAGACAGAGAGTGGTAATCAATGGAAACTGCTCTTTGTGGACTAATGTTAATAGTGGAGTCCCTCAGGGTTCAGTGTTGGGTCCATTGTTGTTTTCTATATTTCTAAATGATATTGATAATGGTATATCAGGCTTAATGTCCAAGTTTGCAAACAATACGAATTTGAGCTGGACAGAATTTGGCTGGGAGGGTTGTTAATGATACTAATGACAGTACACTGCTGCAACAGGATTTAAAAAAGTTGAGCCGATGGGCTGAGAGGTGGCAAATGAAGTTTAACATTGACAAATGTAAAGTACTACATATGGGAAGCAGTAATCCCAGAGTAACGTATCAACTCTGTGGTACCACACTGACAGTGGTAGAGAATGAAAAGGACCTGGGGGTAATTGTGCAGGCAGATATGAAGTTTTCTGAGCAGTGCAGATGGTCTGCAAGAGTAACTCATGGTGTCTTGTCAATGATATACAGGAATTTTTCTAGCGGGGATAAGGAAGTGTATATCCCCTTGTATAAGGCAATGGTCAGACCACACCTTGAGTACTGTATACAGGTCTGGACGCCTCATATTAAGAAGGGTGTAGAGCTGTTCGAACGAGTACAGAGAAGGGCAACAAGATTAGTGAATGGAACAAAGGGTTGCTCTTAACGAAGAAAGGCTTAAGTTTGCAAATTACAGTGTCTGGAGACTACGCACCTGCGAGGCGATCTGATTGAGGTGTGTAAAGCCTTGAATAGTTTGAGCATGCTCAATGTGGTTGGGATTCTTCCTCTTGCTCAGAATAATCGCCTGAGAGGGCATAAATTCAAATTGAGGAAAGACGGTTGTAGGATAGATGTGCGGAAGTTTGCCTTTAGCCAGTAAGTTGTTGACTGCTGGAAGAAACTTCCATCTGTTGTAGAAGTTGATAGCTTAAATAGATTCAAGGCAGAACTTAACAAACATTTGGAGTTTTTTTTTTTTTTTGATTTGGTAGTTGTTGGCGCATCGGCTTCTGTGGCCATATTGCACCTCCCAAGGTTTTTGCAGTACAGTAATACCCCGAAGTTACGCGATAGGTGGGTCCGACGAAAATCGCGTAAGTCGAATTCGCGTAAGTCGGGGTACAACTTTACATATAAATACATATAAATTTTGCTTAATTGGGACCAAGGACTAACAAAAACACTAGTTTAGAAGAAAAATATTAATAAAATTGCAGTTCTTTATACATATTAATACAAAATATGTATTAAAAAAACAAATGACTTACGTTAAAAAGTTATTTCGATGTCGATGGCTTCATAAAATCTAATAAATTCGTCTGACCACACAGCGCGTTCTTTTTTTCACGCAGAATTTCTTCGTAGCAAGCTAATAATTTTTTTTATTCCTTGCTTTGTAGCTATAACGCGTTCTTCGTTCTATGTGCTTTTCGCCGTTGCTTCATTTAGGCCTGTAGCACGTGCAATATCACATGGTCTTTCATTTCGCTCAAAGCGTTTCACAATTTCATATTTTTTCTCTATCGACAGAGGCGGACTGGCCATAAACCATAGTATGAGGCCACTATAAATTTTCCTGGGTAAGAATTTCTGACCCAGTCCGCCTCTGTTTATCGATAATTGCTTTTCTTTTTCTCTCTGAATCTGCAGTGTCTTCACCAGGACGCTTCCTTTTCACACCTTTTAATTAAGTATTTTACTCATTTTTAGGGAATAAAGCACAATTACAAAACGAGGAGGCACGCTTGATACGCATAAACAAAGCTGCGCGCATGTAGCAACTGAATAAACAACACCATAAAGGCAGAGATACGCTATTAACACCTCACATTTCTAGGGGTTACTACCATAAAACAATAAAAATCCAGTTGCATTTCTGCTAGTGAAATCTGGTAGTAAACTCGATCTAATTGCATTTGCGATTATACCGATAGCTGGAATTGTGTTGGTTTTTACGTTATATTATGGTGAAATGTGTTTCCCCTTCACTGATATAAAAAACATAAAAGCAGCAAAGTTGAATTTTGTTCATCTTTCGCTCTCATTCTCCGCCGTCGCACCGTATATCGATAACATATGAAAAACGACCTTGAAGATAGTGGGCGGCAGCGTTGCCAAACGAAAAAATCAAGAACCGCGTAACTCCGAGTTCGCGTAAGTCGGGGTAGCGTAAGTCGGGGTATTACTGTACTTTGATCCAAGCCCGAGGCGGGAATCGAACCTGCGACCTTTGGGTTGCCGGGCAGGTACTTTACCCACTAGGCTAGCCCGGTCGGCCAACATTTGGAGTGAGTGGATGGGTGAAGTAAGTGTTTTTTTTTGACTGATGCTATATAAGTTGCTTTCTTCCATCATGTGCCTTTGCTGATACTATAAAGGCTAAAGGGAAGGGCTTTTGCTTTCATGAAAGTAACTACAGGAATCTTAGACGGTTTTTAAATTCTGTACAGTGAGATCAACTGATGATATTACCAGCGTTGAATTCTAAATTGGAAGCCTTCAGGGACCCAATCTTGGAGGCTACTAGGTTTTTTATTCCAACTAAGAAATACTGTTCAAGGTTGAAGCCTAAGTGGATGTCAAATGAATTAATGAGGCTTGTGGCAGAGAAGAAAAATGTATGGGATGCATATAAAGTATCAGCTGATACAGAAGCCTATGGCTGATATAAGCTAGTCTGTAATCAAGTCACAAAGGAGGTTAGGCAGGCCAAGGCAGATTATGAGAAATCTTTGGCAAAGAATGCAAAGAAAAACAGCAAAGAGTTTTTTATTCATGTAAACTCTAGAAGGAAAGGAATAAACGAGATTGGACCACTTAACATATATGGATTGACTATTGATGATCATGCTCAGGTAGCTGATAAACTGAATGAGTATTTTGCATCTACATTCACACATGAGGAGTTATTCAATGAGGGAAGTGCTAGAATTTTATGAAGCGCTAACAGGGAGCTAAGCGATTTTGTAATAACTGAGAGCAAAGTGGAGGAGAAATTGTTGAAGTTAAACATAAGGAAGGCGCCTGGGGTGGACGGGATCTATCCAGTTATATTAAAGGAGGCAGAAAAGGAAGTAAGCAAACCCTTAGCCATAATTATGAGAGCTTCCTTGGACTCTGGGGAGGTCCCCATGGACTGGAGATGTGCAAATGTACTACCAATTCACAAAGGGGGGGGGTTGAAAAGGTGACATAAGTAACTATAGACCTGTTAGTTTAACTTGTATTCCAGGGAAAATAATGGAGTCACTGGTTAAAGAAGCATTGCAGGATCATCTAAACAAGACTGCAGTAATAGTTAAGACACAGCATGGGTTTGTTAAAGGGAGGTCTTGTCTGACCAATTTGATTAGATACTATGATGTGGTCACAAAGGAATGTAAAAAATAATTTTGATATCGTATTCTTGGATTTCAGGAAACCTTTTGATACCATTGCACATAGAAGATTGCTCTACAAATTGGAGAGGTTTGGCATTAAGGGTAAGTTGCTACAATGGATAAAGGGATGGTTGAGTGGGAGACGACAGAGAGTGGTAATCAGTGGACACTGCTCTTCATGGACAAATGTTATTAGTGGAGTTCCTGAGGGTTCGGTGCTGGGCCCATTGTTGTTTTATGTATTCATCAATGATATTGATGAAGGTATATAAGGATTAACGTCGAAATTTGCAGATGATACAAAGGTTGGCAGGGTTGTTAACGACAGTAAAGACAGTATGCTACTCCAACTGGATCTAGATAAGTTGGGCAAAATGGGCTGAGAAGTGGCAACTGAAGTTTAACATTGACAAATGCAAAGTTCTGCATATGGGTAACAAAAACTCAAGAGAAACGTACCAACTGTTTGGTACTACACTCAGGGAAGTGAAAAGTGAAAAAGACCTGGAGGTAATCATGCAGTCAAATATGAAGTTTGCTGAGCAGTGCCGATGGGCTGCCAGGGCAGGTCATGGAGTCTTATCAATGATATATAGGAATTTTGCTAGCAGGAACAGGGAGATGATTATCCCATTGTAAAAGGCAATGGATTTGCCCAAAATGAGGCTTCCAGACCTGTGTACAGGTCTGGAAGCCTCATTTTGGGAAGGATGTAGAGTTGCTAGAACAAGTACAATGAAGGGTAACAAGACTGGTGAGGGGAACAAAGGGGATGCTCTTACCAAGAAAGGCTTAAATTCTGCAAATTGCAGCACCTTGAGAGAATAGGCTCCTGTGAGGTGATCTGATTGAGGTGTATAAGGCTTTGAATGGGTTGAGCAAGCTGAATGCTAATGAGATTCTTCTGCTTGCTCAGACTAAGAACCTCAGGGGGCATAGATTCAAATTGAGGAAAGAAAGTTGTAGAATAGATATGTGCGGAAATTTGCCTTTAGCCAGCGGGTGGTTGATTTATGTTGTGGAAGTTGATAGCCTAAATAATTTAAGGCTGAGCTGGACAGAAATTTGGAACAAATGGAGGGTGAAATGGGTGGGAGGGTTTTTTTTTGCTGATGCTTGCTTTCTTGCATCATATACCTCTCCTAATGCTAAAAGTCTGTTTTGTTTGCTTGATTATTCAGTAGATAAAGTAAAAGTGGGGGGGGGGGGCTAATGAATTTATGTGATTTTCAGATATGACATACAAACAGCAAGAATATACCCAGCTTCCTGACATAGTGTTGCCTTTACAGTGCCTCCGGCATGGATGCCACTTGAACCCCCCCCTCCAATCGCTAGGTGGCATAATAGAGGCAGTGAAATTATACATTGGCTGATCTGGTATCTAGGAGGCATTGGCTGCCTCCTAGATACCTACTAATACATTTTGATATACAGAGTATATAATCTAGCCATGATGCCCATCATAATCTAAAAAGTGTTTCATACTGCATGGTAGAACAGATGGAAGCCTTGGCAACTAATGGTTTTTTTTCCCATGTCAAACCTCGAAGCAAGATGGTGGTATTTCACTGGGTGAAGCGTCATCTCTAACACACCTCAACTTCTGCTTCTGTTGGTTCACACCCAGGTGTTTGTGACTTGACAGAGGGGCCAGGGTAACTAACAGTTCCATCATGAAGGTGCAAGTAGTGGATCTGGTTGTTGCCAAATAGCTGGACTTTGCCAAAATGTGGCCCAACAGACTTCAACTCCATCAACTAGAAACACTAGTTAGAGTTGGATTTGTTGTTATCATTAGAAGAGATGGGCAAGTTATTTAAAACCAACTATATTAGGCTATTTGGTTGATAAAAGTAATTATGGTAAGCTTAAGAAAAATTTCTACTAACAAAAAAAAAAAAAAAAAGCAACTCTTATTTCATGAAAAGTAACTAAGTTTCTTTCAAATTTGAAGAAGTTACATTGAATAAATATTTATAATAAAGCATACTAAAACTTTATACTAAAACTGATAAAGAAATGTGAAACAAAAAATAAATATATTCCATTCTTATTGTAACATATATCTAAAATCAGAACTGTTCTTAGGATTATATATGAGTGCATGAAATATAAAAAAGGGCCCTTTTTGTTGACAAAAGTTAATTATTAGAAATGTAGATTCAGTTGAGTCACTTGCCATGCTGATGTTGAGCACATAACTGTTTTGTGTAATTGTAATGTAATGTGTAAGTTTAATTTGTGATTCACTCTTTAAAATAGTGAATTTTAATAACAACTGCATTTCAAAATATGCAGCAGACAATATTCCTCATCTGTGTCCCTGCATCATGAAAACAACAGCAGTTCCCTGTTGTAGCGTAAAAATAAAGATTTAATAATTGGAGAGATTTTTTTATTGGAGAGTTATAATTTGTTAAATATTAAGTTCCATGTGTAATTTCATAGTCAAGACCTCTTTAAAAAAAACTGTATCTGGTTTTTCTGATGATTTAAATTTTTGAGTTTCCTGCTGATTGACAACTGAAGTGCACATGTGTTACAGTTTTCATGTGTATGTTTGCTCCTCGCAATACAAACATATATCTGCAATTCTGCACAGACACGATAGGAGGGAGTATATGATGAGAGCCCTGTCGATCAATTCGGCCCTGGAAGGATTGTGCAAGGCTCAAGGGGTAGAATTTTCTTTCAGCCTGGTCTGTACTTGTTAACAGGAGAGACTGCTTCTACAGGGATGGGATACACTTAAATAGAAAGGGTGCAAGAATGTTTGCTGATGCTATCGAAGCAGTGTTAGGTGGGTCAGAAAATTGCTAGATTGGGGGGATACAAGGACTAATAGATTAACAGTAGCCACTGGCAGAGGTGAAAGTGATTCTTGCACTGCTTCTATTGGAATGAGCCGCAGCCTGGAAAATAAGATGCAGGATATTTCAGAGACTGCTGGGAATCGTTGGGGTACAAATAAACACATAGGTTGTGTTAGGGTAGCTAAGAAAAAGAACAGGTGCATGTATACTTGCGTGTACACCAATGCTAGGAGTTTAATAAATAAATTTGATGAATTTGAGGTATTGCTCAAAACATCAAAGGCAGATATTGTGGGGATTTCAGAGACGTGGTGTCACACAGATATAAGGAATGCAGAACTGGAATTTGGGGAGTACAATGTCTACAGAAAGGATAGACAGGATAGGAAGGGTTATGCCATTAGTTAAGAAATACATAAAATCCAAGGAAGTGAAGCCAGTCGACATTGCTGGACAGTGCAGTGTCGAGTCAGTTTGGTGTGACATAAGCATTGGGAGATCAAAATTGAGAGTAGGAGTGTGCTATAGGCCTAATGACTCTGATGAGTATAATAAGAAACTGTACGGGGAAATAGAGTGGGCCAGTAAATCAGAGAGTCTTATAATGGGGGATTTTAATTTCCCAGATATTGATTGGAAATTGGGGGCTGGTCACTCACACATTAGCAAGGCTTTTGTGCATTTATTGGATGATTGTTTTCTACATCAGCATGTTCGGGAGGCAACTAGAGGGAGTAATACTCTTGATATGATTATCAGTAGTGATTCTTCATGCATTAAGAATCTGCAGGTAAATGAACCACTAGGTGGCAGTGATCACAGTGTGCTGAAGTGGGATTTACTCAAAGAGGTAACTACCATTAGGGGTAAAGGGGAGGGTTATTGCTTTCATAAAGGCGACTACGATGGACTGAGACAGTATTTAAATTCTATACAGTGGGACCAACTGATGATGTTACCAACAGCAAATTCAAAATGGGAAGTATTCAAAGAACTTATCTTGGAAGCTACTAGGCTTTACATACCAACTAAGAAATATTGTTCAAAGTTTAGGCCTAAGTTTATGTCAGATGAACTAATGAGACATGGCAGAGAAGAAAAATGCATGGGATACATACAAATTAACACGTGACACAGAAGCCTATGATAGATACAAGTTGATCTGTAACCAAGTTACAAAGGAGGTTAGGCAGGCGAAGGCAGACTACGAGAAATCTTTGGCAAGGGATGCAAAGAAAAACAGCAAAGAGTTCTTTACTTATGTAAACTCTAGAAGGAAGAGGATGAATCAGATTGGTCCACTTGATATCGATGGGTCAGCTGTTGATGATCCTGCTCAGGTAGCTAACAAACTGAATGAATATTTTGCATCGACATTCACACATGAGGAGTTATTCAGAGTGAGGGGAATGCCAGAGGTGTATTCAACTCTGGCAGTAAGCTAGAGAATCTTGTAATAACTGAGAGTAAAGTGGAGGAGAAATTGTTGAAGATAAATACAAGAAAGGCACCTGGGGTGGATGGGATATATCCAGTCATATTAAAGGAGGCAGCAAAGGAAGTAAGCAAACCCTTAGCCATAATTATGAGAGCTTCCTTGGACTCAGGGGAAGTACCCATGGACTGGAGATGTGCAAATGTGACCCCAATTCACAAAGGAGGATCAAAGGGCGACACAAGTAATTATAGACCTGTTAGTTTAACTTCTGTTCCCGGAAAATTAATGGAGGCACTGGTTAAAGAAGCACTACAGGATCATCTAGACAAGACTTCAGTTATAGCTCAGACACAGTATGGTTTTGTTAAGGGGAAGTCTTGCCTGACCGATTTGATTGGATACTATGATGCAGTCACAAAAGAACTGGATGCAGAGAGTAACTTTGATATTATATACTTGGATCTTAGAAAGGCTTTTGATACTATTGCACATGGAAGACTGCTGCACAAATTGGAGCAGTGTGGCATTGGAGGCAAATTGCTGCTATGGATAAAGGGGTGGTTGAGGGGGAGAAGACAGGGTGGTAATCAATGGACACTGCTCATCGTGGACTAATGTTATTAGTGGAGTCCCTCAGGGTTCAGTATTGGGTCCATTATTGTGTTCTGTATTTATAAATGATATTGATGATGGTATATCAAGCTTAATGTCCAAGTTTGCAGACGATACGAAGGTTGGCGGGGTTGTCAAGGATACTACTGACACTATGCTACTGCAACAGGAACTGGAATGGTTGAGCAGATGGGCTGAGAGGTGGCAAATGAAGTTTAACATTGACAAATGTAAAGTACTACATATGGGAAACAGCAACCCCAGAGCAACATATCAACTCTGTGGTACTACACTGACAGTGGTAGAAAATGAAAGGGACCTGGGGGTGGTTGTGCAGGCAGACATGAAGTTTTCTTAGCAGTGCAGACGGGCTGCAAGAGTAGCTCATGGTGTATTGTCGATGATATATAGGAATTTTTCTAGCAGGGATAAGGAGGTGATTATTCCCTTGTATAAGGCAATGGTCAGACCACACCTAGAGTACTGTATACAGGTCTGGAGGCCTCATATCAAGAAGGATGTAGAGATGCTGGAACGAGTACTGAGAAGGGCAACAAGATTAGTGAACGGAACAAAGGGGTGCTCTTACGAAGAAAGGCTTAAGTTTTGCAAATTATAGTGTCTGGAGACTAGGCACCGGTGAGGTGATCTGATAGAGGTGTATAAAGCCTTGAATGGTTTGAGCATGCTCAATGCTGATGGGATTCTTCCTCTTGCTCAAAATAATCACCTGAGAGGGCATAAATTCAAATTGAGAAAGGACGGATGTAGGATAGACGTGAGGAAATTTGCCTTTAGCCAGCGGGTGGTTGGTTGGTGGAATAGACTTCCATCCCTTGTCGTGGAAGTTGATAGCCTAAATAAATTTAAGCCTCAGCTGGACAGGTATTTCGAATGAACAGAGGGGTGAAGTGGTTATTTTTTATTTATTTTTATTTATTTTTTTATTTTTTTTAGCTTATGCTGCATAAGCTTGCTTTCTTGCGTCAAATGCCTCTACTAATGCTAATGCTAATATACATATTTGTGCGTGTATGTGCATATATGTGTCTGTGTATATTGTATATAAACACACGTGTTTTGAAGGTTATTTCAAATAATGATTTTCTTATGTATGAATTATCTAGATATATTTAGGTAGATACAGCCATATATGATTCCAAGCAGTTATAAACAGTTTATAAGAAAGGGGGGTTTGTATGGTGACAGCTTTGAAATTTGAAAAATCAGAAAATAATCTTACACCTTGTTAGCTTCAATTTTTTCATTTCAGCTTACACAAGTTGATGAAACTAAACCAGGTAAATAAATAAATAGTTACATAAATAGATGTACAGTTTATTACTGCATCAAAAAAATACTGAGCTCTTTTTATTTTTTCATGTTTTATTTTCTTTTTCCAAATCTAGTTTGATTTTTCATAATAATTTCACTTTAATGTTAGCATTAGTAGAGGCACATGATGCAAGAAAGCAAGCTTATACAGCATCAGCCAAAAAAAAAAAATCCTTCCATTTCACTGATCCATTCATTCCAAATGTTTGTCTAGTTCTGCCTTGAATCTATTTAAGCTATCAACTTCCACAATAGCATACGGAAGTTTGTTTCAGCAATCAACTACCCGCTGGCTAAAGGCAAACTTCCGCACATCTACTCTAAAACTGTCTTTCCTCAGTTTGAATCTATGCCCCATCAGATTTGTAATCTCAGCAAGAGGAAGAATACCATCAGCATTAAGCCTGCTCAATCCTTTCAAGGCCTTATACACCTCAATCAGATCACCTCACAGGTACCTAGTCTCCAGAAGCTACAATTTGCAGAAGATAAGCCTTTCTTCCTAAGAGCACCTCTTTGTTCCCTTCACCAGTTTCATTGCCCTTCAGTGTACTTGTTCTAGCAACTCAACATTCTTCCTAAAATGAGGCGTCCAGGCCTGTACACAGCACTCAAGGTGTGACCTTGACCATTGCGTTATACAAAGGGTACCAGGAAAGTTTTGCAATATGACGCAACAATGAATCACAGGAAGCTGCTTGTTGCTGCATGTTGAGACATGTTCATACGTGCATAGTAGCCGCCGCGCCAAGTCGATGGGCTCAGTTATTCATTAGTAGTGAGAGTGTAAAGTGCTTGCGATGGCATTGTGGTCACGAAATGAGATAAGGACAGTTTTGTGGTATAATTTTGTGCGTGGTTTAACCATAGACCAGTGCTTAGAAGAAATGACGCTTGCACTAGATGATGATTGTCCACATCGTACAACGATATTCAGGTGGTATAGAGAATTCCAAAGGGGAAATTTCACTCTGGAGGATTCTGAGAGGCCGGGAAGGCCACGAACGTCAGTTACGGAGGAAAACGTTACTGCTGTGAGGAAAATGCTTGACGAAAACAGGCGAGTGACCTACCAACAGATAGAGGATACTTTGGGCCTAAATGCACCAGCAATTCGTTCGATTCTGCAAGATCATTTGCACGTGAAGAAACTTTGTTCTCTCTGGGTGCCGCATCAACTGACTGAAGAGCAGATGACACGATGTGTGACTTGGTGCCGGGAGATGTTAAAAAAGTTTGATAAGGGACAATCTTGGTATGTGAACAACATCGTGACAGGTGACGAGACTTGGCTGTACTATTACGATCTGCCGACCAAGGCTCAAAACAAAGTTTGGGTCTTTGATGATGACGACACACCCGTAATTGTCAGAAAATCCCGATCTGTAAAGAAGAAAATGATAGCTGTATTTTTCAAATCGAGTGGAATTGTGGAACGTGTCGTTTTGGACACGCAGAAGACAGTCACAGCTAAGTGGTATACTGAACAATGCCTGCCTAAAGTCATTGGATCTATGAAGAACCTGCGGCCAAAGTCAAGAATGGACACCTGGTACCTCCATCACGATAATGCTCCAGCTCACTGCGCCAAAGCCTGCACCGAATATTTGACCACGACAGGACTGAAACTTCTCGAGCACCCTCCCTACAGTCCAGAACCTTGCTCCCTGCGACTTTGCACTGTTCCCGCATGTGAAAATGAAGCTAAAAGGGAGGCGGTTTTCCAGTGATGAGGACCTTCTACGGGCTTGGGACAACGAGTGTGCTTTACTCCCTAGTGAAACTTGGCAGAACTGGTTTAAAGATTGGTTTCGGAGGATGGAGAGGTGTATTGAATGTAGAGGAAATTACTTTGAAAAAATTAAATAAACAAAGCTCTATTGCAAAACTTTCCTAGTACCCTTTGTATTATTCCTATACATCGGCAACAATGTGATACTGCTCTAGTACTGAGGATTCAGGTTCCATAAATCAAAATCGATTGCAAAAAAAAAAAAAAAAATTAGATCAAAGAAAGGATGGAAGTAGTAGTATTGTTTGCACTTCTTCAGTCAGTTAAAATAGCAAAATGTGGAATCAAAATGTGTTTCCAAAATGTGGAATGTGGAAAATAGCAAAATGTGGACCAGCATGTGGAATCCAGGCATAAATTTTCTTGAAGAAAACATGAAAACCAATCTTAAGGTTTGGGAGTTGAGAAACCTAGTATTCAGCCCTCAACACAGATAATAGAAGGAGGCTACTAAATTCTCAAAAAAAAGGTATAGTTGGACACATCTCGTATAAATTATACGAGATGTGTCCAATTTTCACCAAACGACACCCTCCTAGCTAAAGCAATGTATTCCCTATATTTCAGAATAAAAAAATAAAAAAAAACCACACTACACTTTTTTACGATGACTACAGACACAAAAACTAGCACTGCATTGCACACAAGAGAAAAACAAACGTATTTAGTTTTGAAAAAAAATTTAGTACTTGTTCAAGTTTTCTTTTTGTAAAGGGGGACTATATCAGTCTTGCACTTTAAATTCTATACAATGGAACCAGCTGTTTATTGTCTTACCAAGAACAGTTATAAATGGAAAGCATACAGGGTAGCTAATAGGCTTTTTAATTAAGCAGTTCAGGGCTTAGACTTAATTAGACAACAGACTATATGAGGTACGTCATTTTTTCGCGTGGCAGAGAAAAAAAATGACATGAACCATTTAGAAATTGTCACGTGATACCATATTGTAGATAAAACTAGGCTGCAATAAAGTCAAAGGTAATTAGGCAAGCTAAGGCAGCTTATGAGAAGTCTGACAAAGGAAGAAATGAAAAACAGCAAAAAACTTCTTTACTTATATAAAGCTTGAAGGAAGGGGTTGAATCACATTAGTCCACTTGATATCGATGCTTTAACCGTTGATGATCCTGCCCAGGTTGCTAACAAACTGAGCAGGAATACTTTGAACCACTGCTGGACCAACGTATTTTCACGCCACGGGCAAGGGCCCTTTCAGCCCATGCCTTTATTCGGCACTGCTTTGAACCTACATTCGCGCACGAATTTTTTTTTTTTAGCTAAGGGAATGTCAAAAGTTTATCAAATCCTGACATGGAGCTAAACATTTCGATGACAAATTAGAGGAAAGTGGAAAGGAAATCGTTGAAGCTAAACACGAAAAAATGCAAGTGGGAGAATGGAATCTATTCATTGATATTAAGGTAGGTAGCAAAGAAGGAAGCACACCCTTAGCCATAATTTTAAAAACATTTTTGGAGTATCCCTGTGGACTGGAGATGTGCAAGTGTATCCCCAATTGAAAAAAAAGATCATAAAGTGAAGAGTAATTAAAGATAAATTAGCTTAACTTCTATTCCAAGTAAGATAATGATTGAAGTTGTATAGGAGCATCAGCAGCTAAGGCCATCTTGCTCCGTATATATATATTGTCTTTAAATTGCACAGTCGGTTTGGTAGATGAAAATTCCGAGTTTCGGTGCACATGCTACCCTCGCCTGAAACTGACTAACAGCCACGTGAAAAAAACCATAAATATTCTTAGTACCATTGACGGATTTCGAATTCTGGTCTTTCCCACTCGGTGTGGGGAGGACGGCGATTCTACCAACTATTACCCCCGAAGGCATAAAATAGTTGAGTCACTGCTTAAGTATTGTAGAGCCATCTAGATAGAGGTGCAGTTATACTGGAGTCACAGCCTGGATTTCTTAAGGAGCGATCTTGTCTGAACAATCTGATTAGATACTAAGATGCAGTAACAGTGGAACTGGATGCAAAAAATGATTTTCTTATAATTCCATTTCAGGAAAGCTTTTAATACTGTTGCATACAGGTCTAAAGGCTTTCATTTCGAAAGAATGTAGATCTAGAAAGGCAACGAGATTAGAGAGGAGAACATAAAGCACTGCAGCGTCTGGAGACTAAACACCTCCGAGGTGACTTCATTCAGATGTTTAAAACTGTGAATGGATAGAGAAGAATGCCACAAGCTCAATGCTGAGGGCATTCTTCCTCTTGCTGACACTACATACGGGATCAGGGGTCGTAAATTCACACTGATCACACGTGAAATTAATAATATAGTTTATTAAGGTGGCGTTTCAGGCAGCCTACCGATATCCACCACGAGACATAGTGGTTTTGGGCCAGAGGGGTCGCGGCAATTTTTAAATAAAATTATTTTTTGTGTACATAAAAGCTAAAAAAACCTGTTCTTCAAGTTACTTTTTTCAATACTGTAAATGTAGAGACCGTACTACTCGAAGTCTGAAATACGAATGAACCTTACCGCCACTCTTTATTTTGCTAGGGTGGCATTCTTTATTGTCCACGTTGCGAATACACCTTGATTTTCTCTCTGCCTATGGACACACAGAAAGCAGCTGACTACTGAAACTTCTCAGTACACTTGCTGAACGGTAAGAGATAATCTCTTTAGCTCTTAATTCGTGTTTCCTACAGCACAAACTCAAATTGCCTAAAAGCTAGAGGTGCAAATATGCGGTGGCAGTAAATATTTTATACACACCCAGGGTCCCGAGCTGGATATCATCATTCTTCTCTATTGGTGATTCCCTTCAACTTCTGACTCTTGTTTTCTCTCTTCTCTCAGGGTCATTCAGATTTTTTATTTTTTTATTTTTTTTTGACTGGTGCAGTATAAGCCTCAGGCTTCCTTGCGCCATATAGCTAATAATAATAACATAGCGCGTTTCACCCTTTATTCTCTGGCGCCTCCGTAGCCAGGTGGGAAGGAGCAGCAGTGCGTAGCATACGCTTTCTTGATTAGACCGGGATTCGAGCACGTCACCACCAAATACGGAGGATGCGGAAAGGTCAGGGAATGACCACCGCATATTCCCGGAGCCTTAGTTGCTAATGCTCCTAAAAACCAAATAACAACACTTTATTCTACTTCGTAATTCGGTGCTTTCATGTCAACTTGGATGTGTTTTTCATTCTTCTGCTACGTTTTTATATTGCACATTTCTGTAAGTTATTATTGTTGTTTTTAAGAAGGAAAAATATATTTTACCATGGACAATTGCATAATCAGAATAAAACGGCGGAGGAATGATGACAATAATGCTGCTATGCTACAGATACTTCAGAAGCTAATAAAGTAAGAACTATGTGAAAATTTCGACAATAAATTATTTAACATGTAGAGCAACCACCAATTTTTGGTAGGAGTTTATGAAGTACAGTGTTATTGATGATGAGCAACGTCCTGTGTGCGTAATATGTTGCGAAAAACTGCCTAACGAAGGCATGAAACCTACAGTGGCCGACAAAAAATTGCATCATTTTTGAATTTTCAAATAATGTTTTGCACTGCATTTTGGGTTGAAAAAATGCATTTGTTAAATGAGATATATCTCTGTGAATGAAATCCAAAAAAAGACCACCTGATATACCTAATTGCTATAAATATCTTCCCAAAGGGTGAAATGCATGATTAATGGAAATATAAGAAATCATGCAAATGGCAATCGTGACAACCAAACATACATTTTATTGCATTTACGTGCACAAACTGAAATGACAACGTATTAAGTTAACGTAATAGTATTATGTACTGTAAATCAGCAAAATAAGTCCTCGATATTTGTTCTTCCTCGAGCTGCAATTACAGCCTTCCAACGATTTGGCATAGAGTTAATCAACTTCTGGATATACGGTTGCCCAATCTCGTGGTACCACACCCTTACAATGCTCCCCTGCAGCTGAATCCTACTTGGCTTCTTCTGAGCAATTTTAGACGACATTATGTACCAACAATTTTCAATAGGGTTCAAATGTGGACTGTTGCCGAGCCAGTCGAACACTGTAACGCCAAAATTTCTGAGGTATGACTGCACCTTAAGTATGTTTTGAGCCTTGTGAGACAAGAAGATAAACTCATCATCAAATGTAGATAGCATAAAACTTACCAAATTTTCTGTGCGGCAAGGTGCTGAGTCCTGTTTAAAAAAATGCAATTTTGGACGTCTGTGTGATGATCCCTAATAACTGGTTTCCGGCACTCCTCCAAGATAGCAGTGTAGAGTTCTGCATTCACCATCCCGTTAAGTTCATTAACGGGATGGTGAATTGTTATGCATCCCCAGACCATCTGACCGGCGGGGAACTTTACAGTCGGTGTTATACAGTTGGTATGCCTCCGACTTTCGTCTTCTGACATATCGCTTCCCATCCGAGCCATGCAGGTTGAATTTCGATTCGTCAGAAAATATGATGGTGTCCTATTGCGCTTTAGTCCATGAAACATGAATTTTAGCCCAAGCAAGTCGATTCTTCCTCATTTGTTGGGTCAATAAAGGCAGTGGCATAACCGGTATAGGGCTGCAGTCCCCTCCAAACCTATACTCTACTCTGATATTTTCACTTTGTACTACTATTTTCCATATTTCAAAACACTTCCAATTTCAATTTAATTACTATTTGACAACATCGCACAAACGAAAGTTCAACTATGTCCCTTACTGTACCGAAGTTATCAGCTCGAGCTCCGCGTACCTTTACCACCACACATCTGAATTTCGTGGCTTTTGTTCGGCTTAGTTGTAAAATGACATCAGCGCGATTTTCAGCTTTTGTTTTTATATGTTTCTTTGGTGTAGTTACAATTTGTGTTTCTGTGAAAATTTATAATCCGCGCTTGGATAAATTAATCGCAACAGGCGAAAAATAGAAAGCAGGTAATTAAATTTTAAACTGGTGTATAAAGTTTATATTGAGTATTTGTAAAAAAATTAGATTTCATTTCGTTGATTCTCGCAGTTGCTTTTGTTAGGCTTTAATTTACCAGCATATGTTTATTGACTAAATTACTCAATATACAAGATAAGCTTTTTTCATTAAAAGTAAATGTTCCACATTATATTTCACTTTGTTTTTTCTTCGTACATACAGTTACAGTCCCAAACTTGGCGCTAAGTTTGGGGCTCTAGATTCTAGCAAACTGCAAAATTTATTATTATTATTAGCCATATGGTGCAAGGAAGCCTGAGGCTTTATTTTTATTATTTTTTTAATTTATTTATTATTATTTATTATTTTTTTTAATTTTTAGTAATTTTTTATTTATTTATTATTATTATTATTATTTTTTTAATTTTATTTATTATTATTTTTTTTATTATTTATTTATTTTTTAGGCCCTTGCCACTGAAACTTAGGAAATTAGGTGGCAGGGCCTGCCAGAGTAATTACTTCTAATGCGATCCCTCTATGCCTGACCTGCCTCCTCGGGGTTAAGTGTGGGCAACGGGGGGTCCCACTAGGGGCCCAACGGCTAAAAGGTCAGAGGAACAACACAACATAAACATGTACCTTACACTTTTTAAAATCTCTGGCCTTCACAGTGTTCTGTGTCTCACAAACAGAGTACACAACACGGAGATGGGGGAAACCCTTTGGGCTGTTAGACAATGAACACTTTACACTTTACACCTCACCAACCAAAAAAAAAAAAAAATTTCTGATTTATCCCGAGAGAGAGAAAGAGAAAGTAGAAGGGAATCACCAAGAAAGAGAAGAATGATATCCAGCTCAGGACGTTGCGTGTGCCAAGCCTATGCTCACCAGATGTGAGTAAAGAAGTTTACTAAAGGATTAAATTTGAGAATTATCTGACCAGCGGTGCAATTTTTATTCGACAGAAACCATTTACTGTCCAACTTCAAACTCACAGAACCGACTTTTCATCTTCCTCGTTTATTCATTCAACTGCCGTTTTCTGGAATAACTTTCCATCGTATGCATTTCCTGAAAATTACAGTCTACAGAAGTTCAAATCTAATGTCAACAAATACCTTCATTCGTCTTCTCAACCTCCATCCCAAGCACGGTAGTAGTGGTAGTGGCATGTGATGCAAGAAAGCAAGTGTATGAGCTTATGCAGCAGCAGCAGCCAAAAAAAAAAAAAAAAAAAAAAAAAAAAATCACACTATTCCCTCCAAATGCCTGTCCAGTTCCTCCTTAAATTTATTCAACCTATCAAGTTCCACAACGACAGATGGAAGTTTGTTCCAGCAATTAACCACCCGCTGGCTAAAGGCAAATTTCCGCATATCTATTCTACATCTGTCTTTTCTTAATTTGAATTTATGCCCCCTTAGGTTCATAATCTGAACAAGTGGAAGGATCCCATTAGAATTCAGCGTGCTCAACCCATTCAATGCTTTATACACTTCAATCAGATCACCGCGCAGGTGCCTAGTCTCCAGGCACTGCAATTTGCAGAACATAAATGAAGGGATCCTCTTACCAAGAGAGGTAAGAGGATCCCTTCATTCCCCTCACCAATCTTGTTGCCCTTCTCTGTACACGCTCAAGCAAATCTACATCCTTCCTAAAATGAGGCCTCCAGACCTGTACGCAGTACTCAAGGCGTGGCCTGACCATTGCCTTATACAGAGGGATAATCACCTCCTTTTCCCTGCTAGCAAAATTCCTATATATCATTGACAAAACCCCATGACATGCCCTGGCAGCCTGTCTGCATTGCTCAGAAAACTTCATATCTGACTGCACAATTACTCCCAGGTCTTTTTCATTTTCTACCACCTTAAGTGTAGTACCACGCAGTTGGTACCTTTCTCTGGGGTTACTGTACCATTGAAAGAAGTTTCAGCACCTTGAGACGTGTTAAAACATGGTTAAGGTGTCCACTATCTCAGAAACTCGCCTATAAGGTTTATGTATGATTAGTGTGCGCAGGAAGAAACTAGAAGAGCAAGCGGTAAAGAAGAAATTTATTGAAAATGTCATCAATAGGTTTGCAAGCGATTGACGGAGAATTCAATTCTTATACGATACGTGATTATTGAAATTATTATTATTATATATATATGAAGTTATGTAAAAGAATATAAGAAATAGAAAAGGAGAAATAGTGATAGAAGAGATTAATGCCATCAATTGTATGATTGTACATTACATCTGTCTGTATATAACGATATTAATCAACTAGATAAATTGGAGAATTTAGCATAAATGTATTAGGGGTGCAAACTATACCCATTAGTTCAAAGGGCCAAGTTTAGGTAACCTAAATTGGACTTCTTTGTTGTACCCTATAAATAAACACATAAAATAAAATAATATAAAATAGTAAAATTAAAATGATAATATAGTTATTATAGATATATGGATACATTGAATGGAACGTTAAGACTAGCCCCACTCAATATATCCCATCAATAATTAGCTGAAGCTATCAAATGGCAAATGATAGCTGCCATCTGGCAAACAGAAATGAGTATACAAAAAAAAAGTAGTTTGCATCCCTAATACTTTTATGCTAAATTCTCCAATTTATCCAGTTGGTATTAAAATTAACTAAAAAAACTGTTATATATATATTAATTCTTGTGTCCTTTATGTTGTAAATTTATATACATTATGTATGTGTTTTTGTATTGATGCAATAGTATTGCAGCAATACTGTATTCTCTAATCTACTTGTTTAATTAGTCGCACTATAGCCTCAGCAGCTCATGGGCCATTAAACCTCCATAACACACACACACACACACACACTTGTTTAACTAAATAATTATTTAAAATATTAAATAAAAATTTATTGATGTAATTATTTGTCTCCAAGCTTTGCCCCCCCCCCCCCTGGAAAATTTTCTGTGGACGCCCATGGCAACAAATGCACAATTACTTCTCAATTCCATCCAGAACGGTAATTTGTTGGTTGCTTTATATATTATTAAAAAAGTATTCAGCAATAGTACTGGCTTGAGTAAATACAAACCATTAATATCGATCAATTGCTCAGGCTAATTTGTCAAGAAATGAGATCAGATACTGACAAACAATTTCTTCACCCTTTTTTTTAGAAGTCCAAGATTTATGTAAAAATTACCAAATAAGTTCGAAGGTACCACGAATTACAGGTTGTCACACCAACCGTTGTAATATACCGTGCGATAATGCGGAGGGCCGACCGAGCTAGCCGGGTGGGTAAAGTGCCTGCCTGGCAACCCAAAGGTCGCGGGTTCGAAGCCCACCTCGGGCTTGGATCAAAGTACTGCAAAAACCTTGGGAGGTGCATTATTGCCACAGAAACCGATGTGCTAACACCTACCAAAAAAAAAAACATAATAATAATGTGGAGGACTATTATCGGATCTCGACTTTTGTGCCGTTTTTAGATAATTTATTAAATCACATCGAGTCTCGTTTTTTAACACATACGGATGTTTTATCTTCTTTTACTTGTCTCCTTCCAAAAAGTAATGTTATTGAAGATATCTATATTCAAAATTTACGAAAACTATTTTCGTTTTAAGCGGATGACCTTTTAAATAGCGATAACTCTGTTAACGAAAATATGTTAATTTCTGAATATAACCTCTGGCAGTAGGAATGTGCTGAAAAACTACGAAATACGGTGACAGCCATAGAATCCTTAGTAATATGTAATAAAGATATATATCCAAATATATATCAGTTACTGAAAATATTTGCCACTTTACCGGTATCCACTGCGACATTTGAAAGATCTAATTCAAACGTAAATCGTTTAAAAAGTTATTTAAGAAACCGTATGGGGGAGGAAAGGCTGGAGGGATTAGTTCTTTTGAACATATACTACGACGTAATCATTAATCCCGAAGAAGAACTAGATTAGTTAAAAAAAACTCCTTCACGATTAACTAATCGATTGTGTGAGTACTCCCTCACGCAATCGATTAGTTAAAAAAAAAAATTTTTTTTTTAGGTCCTAGCCGCCGAAATCTCAGGAAATTACGCGGCAGGACCTGCCGGAGTAACTGAGTCTATTGGGTTCCTGGTCTGCCTCCACGGGGCTAAAGTGGGGCAACGTTGGGCCTCGGCAGAGGTCCAGTGGCTAAACGACCAGATGAACAACGGTACACAACATCACACAAATACAAAGCCCACACACTTTTAAATCTCTGGCATTCCCAGCGACTTGGTACACCCACAATGAAAGCAACGCGGAGATGAGGGGAACCCCTGGTACCGTTAGACATCAACACACTCACTTTCCGAAAGCATATCAACAGCTGCAGTGTGATGGGGTGTGACGTTATCATCCTTAAACAGGAACTTAGGGCAAATGGTAATCTTGACACAGACGCACATGTGGAAGGATTTCCTCAGTACAGTAGCGTGCACCGGTTTGAGGGGTCATGACGTGTGCCAACCTCTCGCCAGATTAGCTGACGTCCAGAATCTCTGCTGAGACTGGATCTACTTTCATCAGTAAAGAGTATCTTACCCCATTGCGCTGCTGTCCAGTCCTTGTGTTCGATGCACCACTGTAAACGATGTCCCCGATGTCAAGGGACACATCGCGGTGGCCGTCCAGCAAAAAGTCCACCTTTGTGGAGTTGCCTGGTCACAGTAATTCGTGATATCCTGCGTCCTGAGCAGCTGGTTTGCAATGGATCCCGCTGTCTGGTGTCGGTCCCTCTTGGCCTGTAGGAGTATATAGTGGTCATTATTGGTTGTTGTTTTTTGTGGACGACCACCACTGGTCCTTCAAATAGCTGTATCTGTCGATCTGAAGACGAACCACCCACGTTAGATGATGCTATGGGCGTTACCGAACTGTGCAGCCATACTCCTCGCACTTCGACCTTCCCAATTATTCGACCCTGGGTAAAGTCATCCAGATGTTGTCCATTGGCCATTTCGTTGTCTGTAGCACTGTACGAAACCAATCGAACGTCTGTAACAATCGTACTCACCATTCGGTAATTTGCACATAACTGCTGCTTTTGTTTTTGTGGACCCTCTCATCACGATTCAAAATTTTGCATGTGCACGACCTTTCTACTGAACGGCCAGTTATGCAAAGCGCCACAGGCTGTTTTGTTTGATGTTGTGGTTGTAACGTTTAGAAATAGTGTTTTTCCTTGTTTTGCACACCATGTAGAAGGGTATATCACCTCCAGAACCCTGCTAGAAAAATTCCTGTATATTATTGACAAGACACCGTGAGCTACTCGTGCAGACAGTCTGCACTGTTCAGAAAATTTCATATCTGCCTGCACAATTACCCCCAGGTCCTTTTCATTCTCTACTACTCTCAGTTCAGTACCACACGGTCAGGGCCCCCGCAAGTGGGTAGGCTAGGTAAGCCTCGCTTACGGGCGACAATTCAAGAGGGCGCCAAAAAACTTTTGACATATACAAGTAGGACCTCTGTTTAATTAACGAACTTCTTTATAGTGAGATTTTCTATTTAGCGATACGCGCAATATCACATATTCTTTCATTGCACTCAAAGCGTTTCATGATTTCGTTTTTTCCTTCTATCGACAGAGGCGAATTGGCCTTACCGGGGAAACCACGGTAGGCCGGTGTGATTTTGGCCAGAAACACTTGTATGAGGCCGCTACAAGTTTTTCCCAGTAAGAATTTTTGAGTCGATCGGTATTGCTTTTCTTTTTCTCTCTGCACCAGCAGCTTCATTTTCACACTTTTCTCAATTATTTTACTCATTTTTAGAGAATAAAACACAATTTCGGTATAAAAAGGACAAAAATGAGGAGGCGGTCTTGATACACATAAAAAAAGCTGCCCGCGTGTAGCGATTGAAAAAACAAAGCAGTAAAGACAGAAACACACTATTATCCCCTCAGCTAACTCACATTTTACTAAAACACATTTTGGAGATCACTACCATAAAATAATAAAAACAATTTCCAGTTGCGTTCCTGCTGCTGGAATCTGTTATAAAGGGTAGTAAACTCGATCTAATTGCATTTGCGATAATACCGATAGCTGCGTTTGTGGGTTTTTATGTTATTATGGTAAAATGTGTTTTCGCCACATTTCACCATAATTGTGTACGCCGTATCCAAAAATTTCATTACTTCATACAGCATGTCCGACCCACTTTGTTTTTACTATTGAATGCATCATGAATTGTCAAACCAATAGAGTAAGCTTATCTGCGAAAAGATCTAAACCTCCCAAGCATTTCCTAATTCATTTCACAAATATACGTGACCTCATTTCTAATCTCAACGATATCCATTTCCACTTGCAGTCTTCCAAACCCCATGTACTTTTTCTGACCGAATCTCAGTTATCTGTCGATTCGACTACTGCTCATCTCAGATGCCCAAAATTATTCGCTGTATGATTCCTTTCGTCTCAAAGGTGGTACTTGTGCATATGTCCGTTCTGATATTCCCTGTCAGAGACTTGGCAATTTGGAATCTCCTCTCTTTGATCTTCTCTGGCTTAAAATCTCTCTACCTCATTGTGTCAAATTCATCTGTTGTCTTTACCGTTCTCCCAACTCCAATAATCACTTGGAGCTCATTGACTTCCTCTCTTTGAAACTTGACTTTCTCCAGGTAAATTTCCTTGGTGATTTTAATGTTCACAACTCCAGCTGGCTTCCGTTTTCTAGTCACACTGGCCTAGCTGGTCGAGGTACTGAAGTTTTGCAATTACTAATGACCTTGCACAGATTGTTAATTTACCTACAAGAATACCGGACAATCCTAATCATACAGCCAACACGCTTGATCTTTTTCTCACAAACAACCCTTCTAAGTACATGGTCGAAGTGAGAGGTCCTTTAGGCACTTCAGATCACAACTTGGTGATTGTCTCTTCTCCAATGGAGCCTTTATCTCATGGCTATTCCCAACCTTGTGTTGTTTGGCATTACAAGAATGCAAAATGGGATGACCTGCGAGGTTTTTTTTCCTTGGTCGAATTACTGTTTCAAAACTTCTGATGTCAACGTTTGCTCAGATCGTGTGAGTGAAATTATTCTTGCACGAATGGAATCCTTTATCCCACACTCCACTTTAAAATCTCGTCCTTTATCGAAACCTTGGTTTTCCAATAAATGTGCTAAGGCTGTTCAAGAGAAGAATGTTGCATATCGTAATTAGCTTGTTTCTAATTCTTCAGTTTCATTTTCTGTCTACACCAAAGCTCGCAACAATTGTAAAGCAGTTTATTAATCAGTCCAAACTAGAATTTGAACAGGCTAAGTGTAGACAACTTGCTTCTTGCTCAAAAGGTAGCCGAGCATTCTAGTCTCTTGCCAAAGCTATTGGCCGCAACTTTTGCCCATCTGTCCTTCCACCTCTGTCCAAACCACATGGTTCTTTTGTCACTTCAGCCAAGGACAAAGCTGACCTGCTAGAATCCCATTTTTCTTCCAACTCATGTATTAATGATCTTGGTAAAACATCTCTCACCATTCCCAACACGCTCCATTCATTGCCCCCTGTGGTCTTCCGTTAAAAGGATGTCAGATGGATTTTGACGAATCTTGATGCTAAGAAAGCTCCAGGTCCCGATGGTATTTCTCCACTTGTTCTCAAGACCTGTGCTCCTGAACTTACTCCTACTCTTTGCCGCCTTTTTTCACTTTCTTATTCCAAAGGTGTTTTTCATTCTGCTTGAAAATTTGATCATATCCAGCCAGTTCCTAAAAAGGGTGACAAATCCCTCCCATCCAATTATCGTCCCATTGCCATTACTTCTACTCTTTCTAAAGTAATGGAGAAATCAATTAACTGGCAACTCTTAAACTACTTGGAAACCTTCCGTCTGATCAACGATCGCCAGCATGGATTCCGTCGAGATCGATCCACGAGTGATGTTCTGGCTTATGTTACCCATTTATGGTAATTCAATGAAAAGGTTCGGTGAAACACAAGTACGTAGTTACTCTTGACATCTCAAAGGCTTTCGATCGTGTTTGGCCTAAAGGTCTTCTAAACAAACCTCTATCTAAACAGTTGGCAAACAGATGGTTTGCCAACTGTTTTTAGTAATTGGTTATCCAGTTTTCTCTCTGATCACTCACTGAGCGTGATGATAGATGGCTCTCTGTCTTCTAACTTCTCCACTAATGCCGGTGTCCCCCAAGGTTCAGTTCTTTCCCCCACTCTTTTCCTCTTCTATATTAACGACCTTCTTCCATTGACTGGAAATCCTATCCATAGTTTTGCCTATGATGGCACATTGCATTCTACTTTGCATTTTGCGAAACCTTGCCCTGCTCAATAAGCTTCAATTTCTCGAAAATCTGCTACCAATTCCTTAAATGGAGAATTACCTGATTAAAATCAGGTAATTCTCCAGTGGAGCAAAGTTGTCTAAAACTCAGTCTTGTCTTATATCTCGCAAAAAGGATTCTTCTGCTCCTATGCTTATCTTTAGTGACACTCCGATTTCTAGGCAAAATGATATGTCTCTTTTGGGGATTACCCTGACTTCTAATCTCTCTTGGCACAAACCTATTACAAATATTGCTTCCTCTGCATCTAAAAAACTTGGTTTTTTCTTTCGCTCTCGGCGTTACTTTTCTTCCAAACAGCTGCTCGCTCTGTACAAATCGCAAATCCGCCCTACCATGGAATATTGTTCCCACATCTGGGGTGGTGCCCCCAAAACCTCTCTCAGGCTTCTTGATTCAATTCAGAAGAGGACAGTTAGGTTAATTTATGATTCATCTCTAACAGTCTCTCCACTCGCTGTCTCATAGACGTACTGTTTCTGCTGCATGCCTCTTCTACAGATATTTCCATGGGCACTATTCTTCTGAATTGGCTTCTATAATTCTCGCTCTTTCTTTCAAAACAGTCCGAACACGTGCTGCCCCAGCCAACATCCATTTACTGTCCAACTTCAAACTCACAGAACCAACTTTTCACCTTTCTCGTTTATTCATTCAGCTGCCGTTTTCTGGAATAACCTTCCTTCATATGTATTTCCTGAAAATTACAGTCTACAGAAGTTCAAGTCCAATGTCAACAAATATCTTCTTTTATCTTCTCAACCTCCAATTCAAGCACGGTACTAAGTACTATAGGTTCTAATACCTCTCGTGTTTGGGGTTTACATAAAAAAAAAAAAAAAGAAACGTGTTTCCACTTCATTGAAATCTTCAATCGTAAAAAAAAAAAAATAAATAAATACATTTTCAGAAACTGCTCTTCTTTCAGTTCTGGTGATTCCAGAATTCGACTGCCATTTCTTGTAAACACAAAGACGAATCGTACACAAGCGAATTCGGTTCGTGTTATATACATCGTTCCTCTATTTATAAATCGTGTATGATCGAATTAAGTGTAGTGCAAACAAGCGTTATACGAGGACTGACTGTACTATATACTGTAGTTTAATTTTTTCTCAAGGTAAGTATTTTTTGTGCTACCATGCGCAACTTATTTGTTTGCGTATGCTTATAGCTTCGATTCTTTATGCTATTTCTGTTTTTGAGCATTCCTTATAAATATCCCGAAACTTGCCTCCTAATCCGTATGGTTAAAATATAATGAAGAAATTAAAATGGGAAATTAAAAAATTCCCCGAGGGGTAAATAAGTGCACTCTTCTCCGCCTCGATCGTCATACATAAAAAATAAAGATTATGAAACTAAAAATGGGAACAACCAAGAGTCCTAAAGTTGGACTTTAGCAGTTCCGTCATCAGTTCATTCATTTAGTCGGGAAAGAAATTCTGAGTGTTATTACATTAGTAAAGGCACATGATGCAAGAAAGCAAGCTTATGCAGTATCTGCAAAAAAAAAAAAAAAAAAAAAAAAACACTTCCACTTCACCCCTCCGTTCGTTCGAAATACCTGTCCATCTGAGTCTTAAATTTATTTAGGCTATCAACTTCCACGACAAGGGATGGAAGTCTGTTCCACCAACCAACTACCCGCTAGCTAAAGGCAAATTTCCGTACGTCTATCCTACATCTGTCTTTATTCAATTTGAATTTATGCCCTCTCAGGTGATTATTCTGAGCAAGAGGAAGAATCCCAGTGGCTGCTTTTAAAGGTTAACTGTAGCTCCCCTGGTGCATGGTTAGCGCGCACACGCCTGAAATTTTACATGTTATCCTGCGAGGTTAATTCAGAAAATCATTCAATGGCTAAAGCTTCGTGTGCTAATTAGCATTAGCATTAGCATTAGCAGAGGCATATGATGCAAGAAAGCAAGCTTATTCAGCATCAGCCAAAAAAAAAAAAAAAAAAACCCACTCCCATTTCACCCCTCCGTTCGTTCGAAATACCTGTCCAGTTGAGCTTTAAATTTGTTTAGGCTATCAACTTCAACAACAAGTGATGGAAGTCGGTTCCACCAACCAACCACCCGCTGGCCAAAGGCAAATTTCCGCACATCCATCCGACATCCGTCCTTCCTCAATTTGAATTTATGCCCTCTGAGGTGATTATTCTGAGAAAGATGAAGAATCCCATTGGCATTGAGCATGCTCAAACCATTCAAAGCCTTATACACCTCTATCAGATCACCTCGCCGGTGCCTAGTCTCCAAACTCTGTAATTTGCAAAATTTAAGCCTTTCTTCGTAAGAGCAACCCTTTGTTCCATTTACTAATCTTGTTGCCCTTCTCTGTACCCGTTCCAGCAGCTCTACATCCTTCTTGAAATGAGGCCTCCAGACCTGTATACAGTACTCAAGATGTGGCCTTACCATTGCCTTATACAAGGGAATAATCACCTCCTTATCCCTGCTAGAAAAATTCCTGTATATCATTGACAAGACACCATGAGCTACTCTTGCAGCTCGTCTGCACTGCTCAGAGAACTTCATATCTGCCTGCACAATTACCCCCAGGTCCTTTTCATTCTCCACCACTGTCAGTGTAGTACCGCAGAGTTGATACGTTGCTCTGGGGTTACTGTTTCCCATGTGTAGTACTTTACATTTGTCAATGTTAAACTTCATTTGCCACCTCTCAGCCCATCTGTTCAACCTTTCCAGATCCTGTTGCAGCAGCATAGCGTCAGTATTGTCCTTAACGACCCTGCCAACCTTTGTATCATCTGCAAACTTGGACATTAAACTTGATATCCCATCATCAATATCATTCATAAACACCGAAAACAACAACGGACCCAACACTGAACCTTGAGGAACTCCACTAATAACATTAGTCCACGTTGAGCAGTGTCCATTGATTACCACTCTCTGTCTTCTGCCATTCAACCATCCCCTTATCCATAGCAGCAATTTGCCTCCAATGCCACACTGCTCCAATTTGTGCAGCAGTCTTCCATGTGCAACAGTATCAAAAGCCTTTCTAAGATCCAAATATATAATATCAAAGTTATTCCCTGCATCCAGTTCTTTTGTGACTACATCATAGTATCCAATCAAATTGGTCAGGCAAGACCTGCCCTTAACAAAACCATGCTGCGTCTGAGCTATAACTGAATTCTTGTCTAATAATAGTTTATAACTGGAATTCAGTTTTGTTAATATTATTGCTGAATCTGTTTGTGTTCTATGTGAATACGAATGTTGACTGAGTTCTGTGGCTGAATAATAAGCATGGAGGCTGGTTTGGTGATATAAGCTCTGTTATTTGCAGTTTTAGTGGATCCAAATTTGGCGGAAATACTACCAATTTCTTATGCATTAGGGTACCTACAGACGCTCCAGCTTGTCTGCACAGGCCAAGTGTGTGCAGTCAAACTGGAGCGTGTGTATGTAGCGCAGGCTGCCTGAATGGCCGTCTGGCCGGGTCTGTATAAATTTGAGCGAAGACAGATATTGCCCTGCACAGACCTGTAAGTCTGTGCATGTAGATGTGGTTTTCCCAAATATGGCACACACAAAGAACCTTGTGAAGGCGCACTCAACGCCGTAAACAAATTCCCTACTTGATAAAATTGTTCTATTGGCTTCACATAAAATTATTAGCTTCACAAATTCTGATTTTAATTGGGCCTCTAACGTCGGTAATTTACAGATTCTGGATTATGAGAGCGAGCAAACAGCAGGTTATACAAAAAAAAACAAAAAAAAAAAACAACAATGAATGGAAAAAATAATTCATATTTTAATGCACCTTAAATTCTTCTTCATTACCCTTAAGTTGTATGAAGAAATTCTTCTTCGCCGCCCTTAAGGATAATACTGTATTACTCCATTTGAACTGTTAGAATATATTTTTAAAAACGATTTTACAAATACTTTTCTAAATGTAGCAGTTGCACTAAGAATTTTTCTAACTTTACCAGTTTCAGCTGCCTGAGGTGAACGGAGTTTTTCAAAATTAAATTTAATCAAAAATTATTTACGATCGACAATTGTCTGAACGAATTTGGCAATAATTTCAATAGAAAATGACCTTTTGGAAAAAAATAAACATAATTGAAATAATAAATTCACATTTCTTAACGCAAGGAAACATAAATTTGTATAAATTTTTTAAAAAGTATAATTTTACTTTTATTTTATTATTGTGATAGAATACGATTACTGTGATTTAGAATTTAAAGTTTATTTCCAGAATTTCAGAATGATTTTATTTTTACTTGTTTCACATATTTTAATAAATAAATGCTATTTTATTTACGCCTTATTTTATTTTCTAATCCAAATAATTTGGGGAAGGGGCAAATTTTATTTCGCTTACTGGCGGCCCTGCACACAGTTGATACGTTACTCTGGAGTTACTGCTACCCACATGCAGTACTTTACATTTGTCAATGTTAAACTTCAGTTGCCACCTCTCACTCCATCTGCTCAACTTTTCTAAATCCTGTTGCAGCAGCGTACTGTCACCTGCCAACCTTAGTATCGTCTGCAAACTTGGACATTAAGCTTGAGATAAAATCATCAATATCATTTATAAACACAGAAAACAATGTACCCAACACTGAACCCTGAGGGACTCCACTAATAACATTAATCCACGAAGAGCAGTGTCCATTGATTACCACTCTGTCTTGTTCTTCCACTCAACCATCCCTTTATCTATAGCAGGAATTTGCCTCCAATGCCACACTGCTCCAATTTGTGCAGCAGTATCAAAAGCCTTTCTAAGATCCAAATATACAGGGTGATTCAAAAAGGTCTTTATCTCGTAAGTGTAAAGAAATTTATTCAGGTCGATATAATTTATTGAACTGCCATGTTGTAGCAAAAAACATCAAGTTTTACTGATGTAGTTTCGAATTCCGTAACCATGAGCACCAGCGGCTTCCATTTTACATTTGACTACTTTCACAGGTTGGTGGATTGGTCGAGCAGGGTCATTGGCATGGCCACTTCGTTACCCAGATTTGACTCTTCTAGACTTTTTTTTCTATGGGGTTTCATTAAAGATCGAGTATTTGTTCCTCCTTACCTACCAATCTTGTCGAGCTCAAAACTAAAATCAGCGCCGCAGTTACACAAGTTAAGTCGCGTTCGGGAGGAAACTTGAATTCAGATGGGATGTCTGCTATATCACGAATGGGAGTCACATTGAACCAAAATGGCTATTCTAGGTAAAACTTGACATTTTTTTACTACAATACGGCAGTTCAATAATTTATATAAGTCTGAATAAATTTCTATGCACTTATGAAGTTGTAGTCCTTTTTGAATCACCCTGTATATCAGATATTCCCTGCATCCAGTTCCTTTGGGACCACATCATAGAATCCAATCAACTTGGTCAGACAAGACTGCCCCTTAACAAAACGATGCAGTGTCCAAGCTATAACTGAAGTCTTTTCTAGATGATCCTGCAATGCTTCTTTAACAAGTGCCTCCAATAATTTCCCTGGAACAAATGTTAAACTAACAGGTCTGTAATTACTTGTTACCCTTTGATCCTCCTTTGTGGATTGGGGTCTCATTTGCACATTTCCATTCCATGGGTACGTACCCTGAGTCCAAGGAAGCTCTCATAATTACGGCTAAGGGTTCGCTTACTTTCTTTGCTGCTTCCTTTAATATAACTGGATAGCTCCCTTTCACCCCAACTGCCTTTCTTATTTTCAACAATTTCACCACCACTTTGCTGTTATTACAAAATCATCTAGCTCACTGCTAGAGTTAAATTCACCTCTGGCATTCCCTCTCCTTGAATTACTCCTGTATCAATTTAGATGCAAAATACTCATTTAATATTTAGATACCTGAGCAAGATGAACAGTTGAACAATCGATATACAAAGGACATTACGCAGATTATGAGAAATCTTTGGCAAAGGATGCAAAGAAAAACAGCAAAGGGTTCTTTACCTATGTAAACTCTAGAAGGA
The DNA here is from genome assembly GCF_048544385.1 of Mastigoproctus giganteus. Taxonomy (NCBI): domain Eukaryota; kingdom Metazoa; phylum Arthropoda; class Arachnida; order Uropygi; family Thelyphonidae; genus Mastigoproctus; species Mastigoproctus giganteus. The sequence continues at coordinate 143,497,930 of NC_143585.1, read as the reverse complement.
AACGGATGAATTAGATTGTTCCACTGGATGTTGATGGTTCAACTGTTGATGATCCTGCTCAGGTGGCTAACAAACTAAATTATTTTGCATCCACATTCACACATGAGGAGTTATTCAGGGTGGGAATGCCAGAGGTGAATTAAACTCTGGCTGTGAGCTAGATGATTTTGTAATAAATGAGAGGAAAGAGTAGAAATTGTTGAAGATAAACTAAACATAAAAAAAGGCACCAGGAGTGGATGGGATCTATCCATTTATATTAAAGTAGGCAGCAAAGGAAGTAAGCAAACCCTTAGCCATAATTATGAGCTTCTTTGGACTCAGGGGAGGTATCCATGGACTGGAGATATGCAAATGTGACCCCCAATTCACAAGGGAGGATCAAAGGGCAACACAAGTAATTACAGACTTGTTAGTTTAACGTCTGTTCCAGGGAAATTAATGGAGGCACTGGTTAAAAAAGCATTGCAGGATCATCTCTACAAGACTTCATTTATAGCTCGGATACAGCATGGTTGTTAAGGGTGTCTTGCCTGACTAATTTGATTGGATACTATGATGTAGTCACAAAAGAACTGTACGCAGGGAATAATTTTGATATCATATATTTGGATCTTAGAAAGTCTTTTGATACTGTTGCACATGGAAAACTGCTGAACAAACTGGAGCAGTATGGCACTGGAGGCAAATTGCTGCTATGGATAAAGGGATGGTTGAGTGGGAGAAGACAGTGTTAATCAATGGACACTGCTCATCGTGTACTAATGTTATTAGTGGAGTCCCTCAGGGTTCGGTCCATTGTTTTCTGTATTTATAAATGATATTGATGATTTTATCTCAAGCTTAATGTCCAAGTTTGCAGACGATACGAAGGTTGGCAGCATTGTTAAGGACACTAATGCAGTACACTGCTGCAACAGGATCTAGAAAAGTTGAGCAGATGGGCTGAGAGGTGGCAAATTAAGTTTAACATTGACGAATGTAAGGTACTACATGTGGGAAGCAGTAATCCCTGAGTAACATATCAACTCTGTGGTACTACACTGACAGTGGTAGAGAATGAAAAGGACCTGGGGGTTATTGTACAGGCAGATATGATTTCTTAGTGCAAAAAGGTCTGCAAGAGTAGCTCATGGTGTCTTGTCAATGGTATACAGGAATTTTTCTAGCAGGGATAAGGTGATATCCCCTTGTGTAAGGCAATGGTTAGGCCGCACCTTGAGTACTGTATACTGGTCTGGAGGCCTCATTTTAAGGATTTAGAGCTGTTGGAACAAGTACAGAGAAGGGCAAAAATATTAGTGAATGGAACAAAGGGTTGCTCTTACGAAGAAAGGCTTAAGTTTTGCTAATTACAAAAGGAGACTAGACACCTGCGAGGTGATCTGATTGAGGTGTATAAAGCCTTGGTTTGAGCATGCTCAATGCTAATAGGATTCTTCCTCTTGCTCAGAATAATGACCTGAGAAGGGATAAATTTTAAATTGAGGAAAGACAAATGTAGGATAGATGTGCGGAAGTTTGCCTTTAGCTAGCGGGTAGTTGGTTGGTGGAACAGACTTCCATCCTTTGTTGTGGAAGTTGATAGACTAAATAAATTTAAGGCTGAGCTGGACAGGTATTTGGAACGAACGAATGGGTGAAATGGGAGCGGTTTTTTTTGGCTGATGCTGCATAAGCTTGCTTTCTTGCATCATATGCCTCTAGTAATGCCAATATCCAGTGGATAAAAATTACAACCTGAATGAGCCTGCCAGGAATATATGAAATTTATCACTAAGCTTTAATGTTGTACTTTTCTTCAGTGTATGAGGTTTTTTAACTTTAGGAACCATAGTAAGCGGTTTTTAATGTAAAATAAATGTAAAACAGTGATATAATCTGTGTTATGAATACTGAATTCACTTTGAAAACGGTGAATGTAAACAAATAGGGTTATCACTTGACTTGGCTTTTTTTTTTGGCACTACACATCTGCGCTGTATGTATACGTCCAATCTGAATGTGCCATTATTTCGAGTCTACTGTACTCCCATTGTGAAGCAAGGGCTTTCGAACTTTTTTTTCATTAACTGCTGTCAATATGAAAAGATTCGTCAGGGATTATGCAATGCCAAAAACGAGCATAATGACATTTTTTTGAATGCATAATAACCATGGAGCATCAGGAAAGAACAATATATGAGGGACTTCTTAAAATTGTGGCCTAACCTACACCAATCAAATTTCTGTCCCTTTTAAGATTCTGTTCTTCACAGCGACACAAGGCAGAGTTGAACAGGCGTTCCAGATGCCACCCTTTACATATGCATATGTCCACAGAGGTTGTGCCGACCGGGCTAGCCGGGTGGATAAAGTGCCTGCTTGGCAACCCAAAGGTCGTGGGTTCGAATCCCGCCTAAGGCTTGGATCAAAGCACTGCAAAAAACCTTGGGAGGTGCACTATGGCCACAGAAGCCAATGCGCCAACCAAAAAATTAATAAAAAAAAAAAAAAAAAAAACAGGTTGTAAGGCCTTTGCATGAAATATATTCGCGACAAATGCTGAGGAAAACTCAACAGACGTGCCGTGTTCCACCTGCTCATAAGAATATCACTGCCATGAGTGCAGCTTTGAAAACTTGCACCATTCATCATATTCATCAGATCTAGCAGGATAGACTTGCACCTATTTCCTAATTAAAAAAAAAAGTTGGCTGGCCTCCTTTTTTTCAAAAACAGTAGTGTCACTGCTGCAGTGGATGCACTCCTAGAGGCCCAAGGGAAAAATTTATTTGCAGCTTAAATTGCATTGCAGCATTGGTGGCAAAAGTGTTCAGCCTCCAAAGGGGCTTAAATTGAAAAGAATGTTATTAGATTTTTTAAACCCTTCCAATTCAGGCCACGAACATTTTAAACACTTCGTAGTAATCATGAATGGTGGCAAGTTATTCATTCTGGTGAACTTACATGCATTATGAACCTGAGAGCGGGGAAATCTCTTTAGCTATGCAGAGATATCCGCTGCTTTCAACACTTGTTAAATGTTAAAAGCAGCAGATTTATCTAGTAATGTTTCACTAGTCCCTAAGGGAGAAACTGTAGTGGTAAGAAACTACATTCTTGTGCAACTTAACACAAGCTCATGGAATTTATGGCTAAGTTTATACTTTGACATTATTACCTGTAAAGAAATAATTCATTAATTACTTGGTCATTGAAATGTTAATAAGGTAGCCAACAAGAGGTTTCTGTTTAACATAAACAAATTAGAGGTTACAGGGAGTAATATTGGATCAAGGGAAACTAGGATAATCCTAAATCTCCATATGTGAAAAGGCTAGCACAGAAATGAATGCTCAGGAATTGGTGCTGGGAAGTTCTTGACCTTACAGCAAGCAAGGGCAAGCATTGTTGAAAACCTTTCGCATTATGTTGGAATGGTTAAAATTAAACCCTGTTCCAACCATACCCAGTCTGGGTATGGTTGGAGCAGGGTTTAGTTGTAATCTGCTAAAACGACAAACTTTGCTGCTAGCTAGCAAGTTATTTTATGGAATCTAAGGAGGGAAAAATTAGTAGGTTGTTTCATATTTATTTTCTCTGCCACAGCAAAAGTCTGTGCCTTTCTTGAACTATTTGACTAATACTAATAATCGTACGCATCTTTTTTTTCTTCAAAAAGTCAATTTTCTCCAAGCCCCAGTTTCACGTATAAAAATTCATATTAATGTAAGTTTTTCTTTACTTTTAGTTCTATTTGGCTCCTTCACTGGATTATGACCCACATGCATTTTAGAGTTGTCGGAACGGGTTTTTGTTTAAACAAAATGAGCAACATTATAATTGACCCAAATTATAAATAGTGCTAAGAAAATTGTCATTCTAGAATGTTTATTCACAGTATTGCTCAGTTCTTATGGTACTTTATTTGATATGGTTCATGTATTGTGTGTCCAAGAATGTATGTTTACAAGATTAGCATGTAATATGGGCTAATAGATTAACTATTGAGGAAGCGCCCAACTCAGTGTCATCCCTACTAAAGAGGACTTACAAAATTTCTTGTCTCTGACAGGCCTTGAACCAAAACTTCTCCCATTTAGCCAACTCTATTCAGTTTATGGAGAAGTTGCTCATGTGATAAAAACCTTACTAAAATCTAAGGAAATCATGACAGATCTATTCCTTCCATACAATTCTTTTGTAACTATCTTGTATGATCTTACATGATTAGTCAATCTAGATATTTCTTTAACTATTCTAATAATGGAAAATTATAGTAGTATACAAGTATAAATCTTAATGCGATATGGCAGGATTGGAGTCGGGTGCCATTGTTTTTGTCTCTAGAGAAACTATGTCCTTGGCATATATTTTGTTTTAATTTCGCTTCATCTTAGTTTTTATTGTGTTGATCACACAGTTGCATTTAAATATGCATTATACAAGCATTTCAGAATTTATACTTGGTTGAATGTACAGCTGCAGCAAGTAGCAAGTATGTAAGCATTTCTTTGCAGAAATTTGAATATAGATAAAATGTCTGGAATCTGGCTGTCAGTGGTTATCACCACTTCCCCCCTGCACCGGGTGTAAAAGGCAGGGTTCGAATCCCATCAACAATGTGAGAAATTTCTATAGGCTTTTTTCCCTTCCATGGCAGAGTTAGTTGGTTTCAGGAGTGATAGAGTTTTCCTCACCCGGAACTCGGGTTTTTCGTCCTGCAAAACAGGCAAATTAACCAGAAACCCACACAGTTAATGGACATATTATGCATGAGCAGATTAGTTCTTTCAGTGGTTACTATATTAGGCTGTGTTTTTTTCCTTCAAAAATCTGGATATTTTTATGATTCAGTTTATTTTTGTGAAATCATTTCTGTGGTGCCACAACTTGCTATCCAAATTCGATTATATTTAATTTAATGTTTCCAAAAACTCCCTCCATAATTTTTTGTATGTATGCATGCATCTATGCCTTCTGTGTTTGGCAGTTAGCATACTTGATATAATCTTACTGATAACTGAGACTACTAGAAGCCAAGTTCATAACTGAGAAAATTTCTAGTCATACAGCTTACACTATGGATAACATTATTTTTTTAGCACTTAATTGGATCAGTTCAGCATTCAGCATTCATCCCCCCCCCCCCCAGAAATAATTACAAACCATCCCACTTAATCCAGGTATGCAACGTATTTTATTTCAATATTTGACATTAAATAATGAGAGTACGGTCAATAGCTAATTTCTTTTTGTCTGTCAAATCTATTTATTTTTATGTCAAATCTATTTGTTCTGGAAGATAGTGTGAATATTTATGAAATATTTTAAAGGGGGCGTAAGGTATAAATTTTGGCAACCTCTTGGGCACATATGCGGAAGAAATTGCACGATCGAGCTGACATGCTGCCACTGAAGTAAGTTAAAATGACAAAAACCATGATGATGCCGGTTATCTAACAAGAAGGCAGCCTTTTCTTTTCTTTTTACTTCAATTGCCGACATGATCCTTGGTAAATTCGAGATGAGCTGCAATGAGATTTCTTTGTTACTATATAATTTCTAGTAAAGACCGACAGACTGGTTTACGTCAAACTTTATTAAAATAAATAAATATATACATAAAATACAAATGTGATAGTATCTAACAGCTATGGTGCTCAATACGTTCTACATTCATTTCAACATTTGTAGAAGAATAAGAGAAATTTACCTCAATATGATATACAGAACACTTCCGTATGCTACTCTCCAGAAATTAAAACAAACATAACATTAACGCAAAATGATTACAGTCAAAAATAATAAATTTAAAATAATTAAAAACTTAAAAGAAGTTTAAAGCAAATTTTTAAAAACATTCAAAGGAAGAAGGAAAAATTTCGGCAAACCTCTTTTAATTATGCTCAATTGATTTTTTAAAATTATTTTCAATTTATTATTTATTACTGTAATCATTTTGCATTAATGTTATATTTTATTTTATTTTTTTTATTACAATCATCATTAGCCATATGGTGCAAGGAAGCCTGAGGCTTATGCTGCACCAGCCAAAAAAAAATTTCTGAATTACCCTGAGAGAGAGAGAGAGAGAGAGAGAGAGAGAGAGAGAGAGAGAGAGAGAGAGAGAGAGAGAGAGGAGTTAGAAGTAGAAGGGAATCACCAAGAAAGAGAAGAAAGATGATATCCAGCTCAGGATCCTGGGTGTGCCAAGCCCATACTCACCAGATGTGAGCCCCTTTCTGGAGAGTAGCATACTGAAGTGTTCTTTGTATCATATTGAGGTAAATTTCTCTTATTCTTCTACAAATATAAATAAAGTACTAAAACAGATATATGATAAAACTGTACAATACAGATAAACAGATATATTTGTATGATACATAATGCCTTATCACTACGTCATCAGTGGGCTAATCCATTGTGCTTAAGTGGGCAAGGGTCGAGAACTTTATTTAAGCTTTTTTACTATTAGTAGTAGTAGTGCTTTTGTTAGTGTTATTTGCACTGCTGAGAATATTATAAACATATAATGTTTGTATTTGTGATATTTCATCTCATAAAAGTGCTTTGAAATTTTTAATAATGCCTGGGAAATTTTGTGTTTCTGAATGCTGTAGAAATTATAAAGGTGGTCTGAAAGTACACATGTTTGGCTTTCAATTGAAGGATACTGAGTTAACTAACAAATGGTTGAAAGCTATACCAAGGAAAGGCATTGTGCCATTTGAACATTCAAAGGTAATGTTTGCTAAAATAAGTTTGTGGTACGTTAATAATAGTTATCTTAAATAGTAATATTTTAACAGTAATGAAATGATAGTATAGTACATTTATCTAATTACACAATTGGTTATCATAAGGAAATGAAACAGATATATTCTTTTCAAAATTTCGGCTTTTGTGGTTTCATTTATATATAAAATATTTATTTCATGTATTGGATACACCGAACGAAAGTCCATGCTTGTTTTAATAAATGAAAAACTCTCAATATTTGTATGATACATAATGTTAAATTTATTTATTGAAACTTTTCGTGTAGATAAATACACGAAGTGTAATTATATGCAATCTTTCATAAACTATAGGCTGGTGTATGCGGTATCCTTAGTTGTAAAAGCTAATAACAGTCGTCTATGAGATGCTAATAACAAGTAAAGAAATTTGGAAGAAAGCATAACATTTTATTTATATATTTTATATTGTTACAGGTATGTGAGATTCATTTCGAGTGATTCCAGATAGTTAGACGGACATCTAAATTTGATGGGAAAAATAAGAGAATCATCTCAGATTTCAAGCATCCAAAATTAATTCACAGAGCTCTCCCATAATTTCCTAACTGTCCATGCTATTTGCCATCACAGTCCCAAGCGAAGATTAGAAGAAAAAAACTTTGAGAAGGCCCTGAAAAATAGTATTAAGACAGAATTTCATACATTCCCACAACTAGCAGTGCCTGAATAGACATACATTACCGAATGCTGGCAAGTTATTTCAATTTAATATTTCAGCCAGCGCCTACCACTGTCTATTTATTCATGATTAGTGATTTGATGTTGTCAGAATTTGTACAGTGCCAAAATTTAAGTAAGTTAAGGTCACTGGAACTTCCTACGAAGGTGAACAGTTTCAATCAGATTACTGACATTTTAGAACAGATACCAGTATTGCCAACAGCACTGATGTTAATATTTCAGTAAAACTTTATTTTAGGGTGCACCCTCCAAAATGGTGGTGAGGAGAGAGGGGAAAGCAGTGATTGACGGATTGACTCTGCCCACTCACAGCATTCCCCCTCTTCTCCTTGACTGCATGTGGCCAATGGCACGTGACATAACATGCCGGAGCTGAAAATGAAGAACAGGAAAATGGCAAGTTTTTTAAACCAAGTAACAAAAATGCACAGTATTCAGGGATGGCGATATGTCACGTGACATTGCAACATGTCGGAGCCGAAATGAAAAAGAAACAGCAATTTTTTATAAAAAACAAGTAACAAAAAAATTCACACCACGTGCAACTGTGATTCTTTTTGCTCATACATTACTAGACGATTGGACATGCATTGCCAATGTAAATGCACAAAATGTCTAAAGAAATTTTTTTTTAAATCTTGGGGCTGCCATCCACAAACCCTGCTTTTGTAACCGCACTTTACTAGATGATAGCACGTGTGTTAACAATGAAATTGCTCTTTGTTAATTTACAAAATGTCAAAAAAAGCGCTTATTTTAAAAAATTTTTGATAGGGCCTTCCACCACCTAAAACCCCTGCTTTTGTTATTGTACATAAACAGACAATTCCGCTTGCATTAACAATGAAATTGTTCTTTGTTAGTGCACAAAATATCTAAAGAAATGGTTATTTTTTAAATATCTTGGGCGAAAAAAACCTACAAAAGAGCAAAAAAAAAAAAAAAAAAATCCTAAAAAATAGCAAGAAAAGCCAGAGAAAGAAAAACACTCACCTGATCAGTGGGAAACTGTCACTCACTATCCTTGATACTGGCTAGTAAATTTCAGCAATTGCATGGAGGAAAGACCTCATCCAAGTTGCTGCTGCCAGAATGACTGCGTCTCCACGTATATATTCTACGAGGTAGTAGTCAAACTGATCACTGACCCATTCAAATCCATCCATATGATCCTTGCATTCGGCCAAGCCCATCATACATTCACACTGAAACCATATTCGGATGCTATTAATTTCTCATTAGTTTTTTTTTTTTTTTTTTCTAAACCTTACAACCCTTTAGCAGTCACTTGCTCCATTGGGTTTGAACAGCAAACAAACTATACCAATAAATGCAGAGAAGAAAACTCACAGCAGCATAAGGAGATTTTCACAGAATAAAGCGAGGCAGGAGGTGATCCTCATAGAACCAGCATGCGGCGATATGGACAGAACTAAGGCGAACAAAAAACAGAATCACAAGATCAAAACCAGAAATGAAGGATATTAAGCAATCCTAATCAGCCAATCACATAACCCCTGCTAATATTCAGTACAGCAACAGCAATTTGTCCAGTAATATTCAGGATTCAGCCCCGAACGGTTTATGGCAGTGTTCTTTGTACTCTCCGGAGCTAATCACGTGATTAGCTCAGGAGAGTAGTAGTAGTAGTGGCATGTGATGCAAGTGTATGAGCTTATGCAGCATCAGCCAAAAAAAAAAAAAAAAAAAAAAAATCACACCATTCCCTCCAAATGCCTGTCCAGTTCCTCCTTACATTTATTTAATCTATCATCTTCCACAACGACAGATGGAAGTTTGTTCCAGCAATTAACCACCCGCTGGCTAAAGGCAAATTTCCGCACATCTATTCTACATCTGTCTTTTCTTAATTTGAATTTATGCCACCTCAATCAGATCACCACGCAGGTGCCTAGTCTGCAACCACTGCAATTTGCAGAACTTAAGCCTCTCTTGGTAAGAGGATCCTTCATTCCCCTAACCAATCTTGTTGCCCTTCTCTGTACACGCTCAAGCAAATCTACATCCTTCCTAAAATGAGGCCTTCAGACCTGTACGCAGTACTCAAGGCGTGGCCTGACCATTGCCTTATACAGAGGGACAATCACCTCCTTTTCTCTGCTAGCAAAATTCCTATATATTATTGACAAAACCTCATGACCTGCCCTGGCAGCCTGTCTGCCTTGCTCAGAAAACTTCATATCTGACTGCACAATTACTCCCAGGTCTTTTTCATTTTTCTATCACCTTAAGTGTAGTACCACACAGTTGGTACGCTTCTCTGGGATTACTTCTACCCGTATCCAGTACTTTGCATTTGTCAAGGTTAAACTTTAGTTGCTACTTCTTAGTCCATCTGCCCAAATTATCTAGATACTGTTGTAGTAGCACACTGCCATTACTGTCATTAACAACCCTGCCAACCTTTGTATCATCTGCAAACTTCGACACTAAGCCTGATATATACCTTCATCAATATCATTGATAAATATACAAAACAACAGAGGACCCAACACCGAACCCTGTGGGACTCCACTAATAACATTAGTCCACAAAGAGCAGCATCCAATAATTACCACCCTCTGTCTTCTCCCACTTAACCATCCTTTTATCCATTGTAGCAACTTACCCTTAATACCATGCTGCTCGAATTTGTACAATAGTCTTCCATGCGCAACAGTGTCAAACGCTTTCCTGAAATCCAAATATATGATATCAAAATTATTTTTTGCATCCAGTTCCTTTGTAACCACATCATAATATCCTATCAAATTTGTCAGACAAGACTTTCCCTTAACAAACCCATGCTGTGTCTGAATTATTGGTGCAGTGTTGTCTAGATGATCCTGCAATGATTATTTAACCAGTGACTCCATATTTTACCCGGAACAGAAGTTAAACTAACTGGTCTGTAATTACTCGTGTCACCCTTCGATCCTTTTTGTGAATTGGGATACATTTGCACATCTCCAGTCCGTGGAGACCTCCCCTGAGTCCAAAGATGCTCTCATAATTATGGTTAAGTGTTTGCTTAGTTGCTTTGCCGCCTCCTTTAATATATATGGATAGATCCCATCTATCCCAGGTGCCTTTCTTATGTTTAACTTCAACAATTTCTCCTCCACTTTGCTCTCAGTTATTACAAAATCATTAAGCACTCTGCTACAATTTGATAAGCTTCTGCCATTTTCAAATCTTAATAACTCCTCATGTGTGAATGTAGATGCAAAATACTCATTCAGTTTGTTTGCTATCTGGCAGGATCATCAACAATCGAACCATCAATATCAAGTGGACCAATCAGAATCATCTCCTTCCTTTTAGAGTTTATATAAGTAAAGAAATCCTTGATGTTTAATATAAGTACTATATATAAGTAAAGAAATCCTTGCTTAGCATCTTTTGCCAAAGATTTCTCGTAATCTCCCTTCGCCTGCCTAACCTCCTTTGTGACCTGATTACACACTAGCTTATATCTGCCATGGGCTTCTGAGTTGCTTGATAATTTATATACATCCCATGCATTTTTCTTCTCTGTCACAAGCCTCATTAGTTCATTTGATAACCATTTAGGTCTAAACCTTGAACAATATTTCTTAATAGATGTGAAACTTTTAGTAGCAGCCACTATTAATTCCTTGAATGCTTCCCACTTGGAATTTACTGTTAGTAACATCGTCAGTTTATCCCACTGTACAGAATTTAAAAACTGTCTGAGACCACTGTACTCACCTTTACGGAAGAAAAAAACCTTTCCTTTACCTGATGGTAATTATATCTTTAAGTAAATCCCACATGTACATTGTGATCACTGCCATCTAGTGGTTCCTTTATCTGCAAATTCTTAATACACGAATAATCAGAGGCACCTCCGTAGCCAGGTGGGACGTCAGTTTATCCCACTGTACAGAATTTAAAAACTGTCTGAGACCACTGTACTCACCTTTACGGAAGAAAAAAACCTTTCCTTTACCTGATGGTAGTTATATCTTTAAGTAAATCCCACATGTACATTGTGATCACTGTCATCTAGTGGTTCCTTTATCTGCAAATTCTTAATACACGAATAATCAGAGGCACCTCCGTAGCCAGGTGGGAAGGAGCAGCAGTGCGTAGCACACGCTTCTTGATTAGACCGGGGTTCGAGCCTGTCACCACCAAATACGGAAAGGTCAGGGAATGACCACCGCATATCCCGGAGCAATATGGCCTTAGTTGCTAATTCTCGTAAAAAACCAAATAACTAACTAACACGAATGATCACTGCTGATAACCAGATCAAGAGTATCACCCTCTGTGGTTGCCCCTCGGATATGCTGCTGCAGAAAACAATCATCCAATAAATCCACAAAAGTCTTACTAGTGTGTGAGTGACCAACCCACAAATTCCAGTCAATATCTGGGAAATTAAAATCTCTCATTATAAGACATTCTGATTTACTAGCCCACTATTTCTCTGTACAATTGTTCATTGTACTCATTCGAGTCAATAGTCCTATAACACACTCCTACTCTTATTTTTGCTTTTGCAGTGCTTATGTCACACCAAATTGACTCAACAGTGCACTGTTCATCTATATCAACCGGATGGACTTCTTTTGATTTTATGTTCTTCTTAATTAACAGCATAACACCTCCTCACTTCCTATCCTGTCTATCCTTTCTGTACACGTTGTACTCTCCAAATTCCAGTTCTGCATTCCTTATATCTGTGTGACACCACGTCTCTGCTATCCCAACAATATCTGCCTTTGATGTCTTGACCAACAATTCAAATTCATCAAATTTATTTACTATACTTCTAGCATTGGTATACATGCAAGTATACATGTACCTATCCTTATTATTAGTTACCCTTACACATCCCATATACCCACCTGTTTCACGATGACTACCATCAGTCCCCGAAACCCCCAGCACCCCTCGCTCCAGGTCGCTACTTATTCTAATAGAAGTTGTGCAAGAAAAACCTTCACCTCTGCCTGTGGCTACTTTTAACCTTTTAGTCTGTGAATCCCCCCCAAGCTAGCAGTTTTCCGGCCCACCTAAAACTGCCTCGATAGCATCAGCAAATATTCTTGCACCCTTTCTATTTAAGTGTATCCCATCCCTGTAGAAGCAGTCTCTCCTGTTAACAAGCACAGACCACACTGAAAAAAATTCTACCCCTTGAACCTTGCACATTCCCTCCAGGGCTGAATTGATTGGCATGGCTCTCATCATGTATTCCCTCCTATCTTGTCTGGGCAGAATTGCAGACACTTTCAAATTTAACCCTGACGCGACTTTTTTGCAACATTGACCTGTACTTGTTAAGTAAATCTGCAGATCTCCTACTCTTAATGTCATTGGTGCCAACGTGTAGAGCAATATCACCTTTTGTGCCCTTAAAAGATGATATATGCTTTACAACGTCATCAACTTTTGTCCCTGGCAGACATACCCTGGTCCTGTTCCATCTATCCTTTTTACACAATATATTCCCCATCTCCCTGACAATAGAGTCACCAACAATAACTAGTTCCTTTGGGACCAGCGCATTCTGCCTTGGAGATTGCCACTGTGTTGCCTGATGCCCAGGAGTGAGCTCTGGTGTTGAGAGCTTGACGGGGCCCTCTCATATTAATTTCTTCGAGGGCATCTACCCTACACCTCAAGCTTTCGTAGACGCCCAGTAGAACGGCGAGTTGATGCCTAATTTCTAGACACTCTCTGCACCTGGCACACACAAAGACATCCTCCTTGGCTAGATCATGTTCTGTTCCAGACAGTTCGGCAAACATTTCACAAGTTGCACATTTTTTTAGGCTGTGATGCGTTGGAGAATTGTCCCCCTCAGTTCTCCCCCGAGTCAAAGCACTCCTGCTACTTTGTGCCCATTGCTTTGCTGCTCTAGTCTGGGGCATGATATTTTAAATTAATAAGATCAATAAATTGAATTAATTAACTGTCAATACTGCGCTATCCAATAGAATCCTAAATGCAGTGATGCAGATTACAGTATATAATTATATGTTAGAGCTGCCTAGTTACCACAATTAAAAATTTGAATTCCCTACTACTCTATACAAAAACAATGACTGCAAGATTCGAACGAAATAACGGTACAAGGAGAACAGGGGGGGAAAAGTAAGTAGGCGGAGTCTCTAACCATCAATCACTGCCTTGTTGGCCACAGTTTAGAGAGTGCACCCTAAAGTAAATTTCAGCCCATCCCTTTTCTAATAGAAAGCACTATACAGAAGTAACAAACTGTGATGTGATTTGTTGGCTCCCCCCATATTATGGGCACTGCGAAAGGCATAAAACGTCCCTTTCGATTCGCCCACATGTTGAATTTTGGTGAACAGGTAGTGCAGCATATATGCAGAGTCCAGTTCTTGTCCTGGTCACCTATTTTACACCCAAAGTATAAAAGGTAGGTCTTTTTTTATGGCTTGAGTTAAGGGATGCTTTCTTGAAGCTAACACTACTTCTCCAGATGTGTAACAGAAGTCATCCGGACTATTCACACAATTATGAGGAATATTAACCTTACACAACACAAATACTGTGCAAAAAAGTAGGAATCTCACAGAGAACAAATCACCCAGTACTTAGCTGTATTCGAGGATTACTGCAACAGAGTTGAAGATGCATTTGAGGCAACAACTTATCATGTGATGCAGAGCAAGGCGATCAGGTGATATGTGTTTTGCCAAGAGCTGTAGTTGATAATTTAGAGTAACTTGCTAATATGAGAGACTAACTGTAATTCAAAAACAAGAGCCATTCACAAATTTTAATGATTTTCATGTTAATTCATTGGCAACTTGATGGAATTTAATTCTGACTGCTACTGTAGCAGTCAGAATCAAAGCTTCCACTTGCTAACTAGTAGAGTTCATAACTGAACAGCTATGGACCCAGATTTTTATCTTTTTGACTACTTAAGAGGAGTACAATCCACTAAGAATTTTTTCACATATTGTCACTTTAAGTTATAAGAGTCAATACTGAATCCGAAATTTTAACAACTGCTCAAACACTATGTAAAGTGTATATAAATATATAAATATGCATAAAGTATATTTATATTGTTATAAATATAAATATAAATATAAACGTACAAACTCTTAACACCATAAGTGTTAACACTTATGGTGTTAAGAGTTGTGCTTACATTGGGGAAGAGGACACTTTCAACATTTATCGAATTCTCTATTATAATTATATTTATAACAATAACTGAAATAAAACTGAAACTATACTATGGGTTGCATGTCTTTTAAATGTTTGATCAAGTGATATAGAAAATGACAATATGAAATTACTGTCAAAAACAGATAAAAACAAGCCTTTGTACACGTGCAAGCAAAATGCTACCTACTGTAAAAAAAAAAAATGTAGATATTCTAGGTTACAAAATAAAATAAAGTTTTCTTATTCCATGTTCAGATATTTTTAACAGAGTCAGTCCTAACAACTTTTTGATTCTATTTCATAAATGACAAAACTATCTTCTCAGGAAAGAAAAATCTAGGAAATAAAAGAACTACTAATGACAGATATTACTTCACAGTTCTCAGGGATTCACTGGTATTATTTGACTTCTTTATTAATATAATTATCAAATTTTTCCATTAAATGAAACATTTATATATAAAAAACATTTAAGATACTTATGTTTAACCATTAGAAAACATTTCAAACAAATTTTTTTTTACAGAGCTCTTTAGATATAAAGATCAAAATGCAATATGTGAATAGTGCATAGTCATCATCATGACCTCTAGCAATTTTATGGTAGCACTGTTTGCCTGAAAAACATTAAAAATAAAATTGAAATAAAGTGTTTTGTATTTATTATCAGTTTATCACAACTAACTGAATTAATTTTTTTTTGTATTCAGCATTTAAAAATAACAAAACTGTTTAGTTTTAGAATATGGTTCATTTTACAACTTGCTCATGGAATAACTTTTGTTACAGTAAACAATATTTTTCAATGTGATCCATTGTAAATCTATAGCATTTATTATCCAAAATCATTTTAAAAATTAGAGAATGATCTTTCCACATCAACAGAAGTGACTGAGTGAAGTTTAAAAATGAACAGGTACCTTAAATTTCAAGTAGAAGTTTTGAAGGCATGAGCCTTCAAAACTTCTACTTGAAATTTAAGGATTTTTATTGAGGTAAAGGTAGTAGTAGTAGTAGTGGCATGTGATGCAAGAAAGCAAATGTATGAGCTTATGCAGCATCAGCCAAAAAAAAAAAATCACACCATTCCCTCCAAATGCCTGTCCAGTTCCTCATTAAATTTATTCAACCTGTCAACTTCCACAACGACAGATGGAAGTTTGTTCCAGCAATTAACCACCTGCTGGCTAAAGGCAAATTTCTGCACATCTATTCTACATCTGTCTTTTCTTAATTTGAATTTATGCCCCCTTAGGTTCGTAATCTGAACAAGTGGAAGGATCCCATCAGAATTCAGCGTGCTCAACCCATTCAAGGCTTATATACCTCAATCAGATCACTGCGCAGGTGCCTAGTCTCCAGCCACTGCAATTTGCAGAACTTAAGCCTCTCTTGGTAAGAGGATCCCTTCATTCCCTTCACCAATCTTGTTGCCCTTCTCTGTACACGCTCAAGTAAATCTACATCCTTCCTAAAATGAGGCCTCCAGACCTGTACGCAGTACTCAAGGAGTGGCCTGACCATTGCCTTATACAGAGGGATAATCACCTCCTTTTCCCTGCTAGCAAAATTCCTATATATCATTGACAAAACCCCATGACCTGCCCTGGCAGCCTGTCTGCATTGCTCAGAAAACTTCATATCTGCCTGCACAATTACTCCCAGGTCTTTTTCATTTTCTACCACCTTAAGTGTAGTACCACACAGTTGGTACGTTTCTCTGGGGTTACTTCTACCCATATGCAGTACTTTGCATTTGTCAAGGTTAAACTTCAGTTGCCACTTCTTAGCCCATCTGCCCAAAATTATCTAGATCCTGTTGCAGTAGCACACTGCCATTACTGTCATTAACAACCCTGCCAACCTTTGTATCATCTGCAAACTTCGACATTAAGCCTGATACACCTTCATCAATATCACTGATAAATACACAAAACAACAGTGGACCTAACACCGAACCCTGTGGGACTCCACTAATAACATTAGTCCAAGAAGAGCAGCACCCATTGATTACCAGCCTCTGTCTTCTCACACTTAACCATCCTTTTATCCATTGTAGCAACTTACCCTTAATACCATTCTGCTCCAAATTGTACAATAGTCTTCCATGCGCAACAGTGTCAAAAGCTTTCCTGAAATCCAAATATATGATATCAAAATTATTTTTTGCATCCAGTTCCTTTGTAACCACATCATAATATCCTATCAAATTTGTCAGACAAGACTTTCCCTTAACAAACCTATGCTGTGTCTGAATTATTGCTGCAGTCTTGTCTAGATGATCCTGCAATGCATCTTTAACCAGCGACTCCATTATTTTACCCGGAACAGAAGTTAAACTAACTGGTCTGCAATTACTCGTGTCACCCTTCGATCCCCCTTTGTGAATTGGGGATACATTTGCACATCTCCAGTCCGTGGGAACCTCCCCTGAGTCCAAGGATGATTTCATAATTATGGCTAAGGATTTGCTTAGTTGCTTTGCTGCTTCCTTTAATATAACTGGATAGATCCCATCCACCCCAGGTGCTTTTCTTATGTTTAACTTCAACAATTTCTCCTCCACCTTGCTCTCAGTTATTACAAAATCATTAAGTATCCTGCTACAATTTGATAACCTTCTGCCATTTTCAAACCTTAATAATTCCTCATGTGTGAATGTAGATGCAAAATACTCATTCAGTTTGTTTGCTATCTGAGCAGGATCATCAACAGTCGAACTATCGACGTCTAGTGGACTAATCAGATTCATCCCCTTCCTTTTAGAGTTTATATAAGTAAAGAAATCCTTGCTGTTTTTCTTAGCATCTTTTCCCAAGGATTTCTCGTAATCTGCCTTCGCCTGCCGAACCTCCTTTGTGACCTGATTACAGATTAACTTATATCTGCCATAGGCTTCTGAGTCGCTTGATAATTTATATGCATCCAATGCATTTTTCTTCTCTGTTACGAGTCTCATTAGTTCATTTGACAACCATTTAGGCCTAAACCTTGAACAATATTTCTTAATAGGTATGAAACTTTTAGTAGCTTCCACGATTAATTCCTTGAATGCTTTCCACTTAGAATTTACTGTTGGTAACATCGTCAGTTGATTCCACTGTACAGAATTTAAAAACTGTCGGGGACCACTGTACTCGCCTTTACAGAAGCAAAAACCCTTTCCTTTACCCCTGATGGTAATTAAATCTTTAAGTAAATCCCACGTCAGTACACTGTGATCACTGCCACCTAGTGGTTCTTTTATCTGCAAATTCCTAATACATGAATGATCACTGCTGATAACCAGATCAAGAGTATTACTTTCTCTGGTTGCCTATCGAACATGCTGCTTCAGAAAACAACAATAAATCCACAAAAGTGTGACTAGTGTGTTAAAGGAAGCATGTCAAATAAGAACAGACCTGTTTGTAAAAGCTTTTAATGGGTTGCTTGAGCAAGATGCATTCCCACAGGCATGGAAAGTGCTGATTTGTGGCTGATAACAAAAAGTCCTGATAAATTGCCAAGTGAGCCTGGTTCATATTGTCCCATAGCTCTGTTACCAGCTATGGCAAAAACTTATGAAAGGTTGTGCATTGGCCACCTGATGATTAGGTATGAACAAAGAAATATGTCTTCTGATAGCCATATGACTAGAAGAAAGGAAAATCAACAGATGGTGCCATAACTAGAATGGTACAATATGTTCAAGAGTGAGGAGCAATGTGTGCTGGGCTTATTTGTAGACTTTCATGGTGCATTTTACATGCTTTGGCATGTAGGCATATTGTCAAGAATAAGAGCAGTAGGGATCTCTGATAAATTGTATAATGTTTTTAGAGATTACATTAGTAACTGAGGTATTATTGTGAAAACTCACTACACAGAGATCTGTAGAAGTGTGGAAAGAGAATGTCTTCAAGGATCGGCGATTGGGCCCCAGGCATGGTCTATAGTTTTGGATGAGTTTCTGGGTCGACACTATGTTGTAATTAATTTAATAGCATATGCCGATGATCTATTGTTATTGTTATTTGGCTTTTAGGAACATTAGCAACTAAGGCCATATTGCTCCAGGGATATGGTGGTCATTCCCTGACCTTTCCACATCCTCCGTATTTGGTGGGCACGGGCTCAAACCCGGGTCTAATCAAGAAGCGTATGCTACGCACTGCTGCTTATCTTCTTATTCTTGTATATAGGAATGCAAGATAACAACTTGAAGATCATGCTTCAGAGGTATTAAATGATTTAGTATCGTGAGCAGATCCATATAAGTTGAAAATTTCAAAGGCAAAGTCAGTGAAGGTCCTATTAAAGGGAAGATTAAGTATGAATAGAAGTCCGTTCTCAAGGAGTTACATTTAAATATAAGACTGTAGTCAAGTACTTGGGAGTGAGTGTGGGAGAGTGGATGAGCTTTATTCCGCATGTTAAATATTTAACAAGCAAGATTTGTACATTGTATGCCAAGCTCAAAAGGGTTATAGGGGTTAATTAGGGAATTAAGGGCACAGCACTTAATACCTTATATGACTGTCTCTTTACCCATCATCACTTATGCTACTGTGGCTTGGCTGCACAGTATGACTGTTAAAAAGTACTTATTTCAAGCACAAAGATTCACCCTCCTTTGCACAACCAGGGCTTGTTGAACAGTTTCAACTGAAGCACTGCAAATGATTGCAGGAAGACTTCCAGTGGATCTTCAAGCATTAATGTACTACACTAGAAAAAACGTAAGGGGATCAATCTTGAATATAACTTTGTGTCCTGAGATGGGTAGAATCTATACTAAAGCAGATCAGAAATTTGAAAAAGAAAGCATATTAGACCAGTTGAAAGATATAAAGAGCTCTGAGAATGGTAGAGCAACATTTGTTCCTACCAAATGTCAGAATTTTAGATGTAAGAAGAAATCGTGGCAGCAGTTCGGTACATTTTTATTGAACGGTGCATTTTTATTGACAGGACAGGGCTTGTCTAGTAGATTATGTCAACTAGAATTGATTGAAAGTGGATTATGCTCATGTAGGAATGAGGAAACTGCTGAGCACATAATGTTGAATTGTGATAATTATGTGGACAGGGTTCCCCCTATCAGCCTGTAATAATTATGTGAACATTCGAATGAAATTAGAAATATCTTTGGGCCAACTGGAGCATAGTAGTCTTTGGATCATGTTCACAGATAGGAGGCTATTCGCTTACTTTAACAAATTTGTTGCTGATGTCTTTAAGAGCAGAAACAGGCTGAGGCTAGATAGTTAATACCGACTAAAGTCTAATTCCTCTAGAACAGGGCTAAGTGGTGATATTCCTCCTGAGTTGTGTTGTGTTATGAGTTGTATTAATTTTATCTAATAAATGTTTCATACATGCATAGTATAATTTAAGTTAGTGTTGCAAACGGCGTATAAGCTTTGGTTTAGATAGTAGGGCAGCACGAGGTATTTTGAATGAATGTCATCAAGTACTTAGCTAGCATTAATGTCAGATGTGTTCCTCATCTGCCCTACAACCCTGACCTTGCAATTTTTTTTTTTTTTATTTTCAAGGAGTTGCAAGGAAAACATTTCGAGTAATCAAAAAAGAGTTGTAAAGACATTGGAGCCGATTCTGAAATGTATATAAAAAAATGGCTTCCATCATGTTTTTGAAGAACAGCAGAAAGACTTCCAGTGGATCTTCCACTGGAGTAAGTGCATTTCAAATGGGGACTACTTTGAAAAGGACATCAAAATATGGATGATTAATAAAGGTGTGTTGTGGAAAAAATTATGATGATTCTTTATCGATCAGCCCTCATAAGTATATGATATAAAAGTTTTCTGTTTTATTAAGTTGTAGTAGTCAGTCCCACACCAGATGAAAGCTGATTCACAATCAATTATCCTTTGTCAAAATGAAAATTTCAGCACATGCTATGACTGCCCTATAACTGCATTCCTGTCTAGATGGCCCTGTATTATTTCTTCAAACTGTAACTCCATTATTTTCCCTGAAAAAGAAATCAAGTACAGGTCTGTAATCACTTCATCCTTTGATCCCCACTTGGTGAAACATTCACACATCCTCAATCCACAGGGGCCTTCCCTGAAACCAAGAATGCCTTCATAATTATGGCTATAGATCTTATTTATTTTGCTGCTTCACACCATCACAATAATTATGCTGTTCTGTCCAGTAGGCCAATGAGGTTCATTCCTTTCCTTCCAATGTTAACAAAATCAAATAATTCTTTATTCTTAGCAAAAACATCTCATAATCTGCCTTTAGTTTGCCTAATACCCCTTAGTGACTTGATTGCAGCCTAGTTTGTGCTTACTGTATCCCATGCTAATTTATAATCATCATTCCATGCATTTTCTTTCTCTAACACTAGTCTCACCCATTCATCTGACGTCCATTTAGGTCTAAATTTCGAACAAAATCTCTTTGATGGTATGAAAAGCTGAGTAGCCTCTATGATTACAAGTCGGTCACATTGATGGGAACTTAAAAATTGCCTACAACCACTGTAGCCACCATTACATACTCCCACATCAATATACAGTGGATTCCAGTTATTTGGGATATATCGGGATAGTGCATTTTGGCCCGATTAAGCGGCTGCCCCAATTATGCGGTTTCACGTAAATAGTTAAAAATATACTGGACCACCACTTTATGATTGATTCTCTGTACAATCAAATCACATTACGATGGCCTCACCATAGCAAACTATGTGCACTATACGATATGTAGTAAGCGCTGGTCACTGCAATCACGTTTGTGAATTGAATTTTAATCCTATTAAACAGTGATTCTAATAAGCGAAAATAGGAGGATTATGATTCACTGGCTATAAAAAGTAAAGATATATTAAGCACAAATTTACACTTTATTACCTTACCAATTAAAAAATTAAATGATATGTGAAAATCAGAATATTTTCTACAGGTTGGCGAAATAAAAATAAATTTATGCTTGCGTGCATAGCTTAATTAATATGTACATACTAACTAGTTTATATTTCTGTTCACTGACATTTGGGGGGGGGTTAAAATTTAAAACTGTGAAAAAGAAAGCAATCAACAACAAAGAACACGGCACGCACAAATTGCAACTAACACGATAACCGAAAGCGAGAACAGAGTAACAAGTTATGAAAAATTGGAATGAAGAGAAGATTCTGAAAATTTATTTATGTTTTTTATATGATTGAAGATTTCATGAAAAGGGAAACACATTTCACTGTAATAACATAAAAACCCACAGAATTCCAGGTGTCGGTAATATCGCAAA
Organism: Mastigoproctus giganteus; assembly: GCF_048544385.1. NCBI lineage: Eukaryota > Metazoa > Arthropoda > Arachnida > Uropygi > Thelyphonidae > Mastigoproctus > Mastigoproctus giganteus. Next base: position 143,476,013 of record NC_143585.1, on the reverse strand, counting down.
TTCAATAAGATCGAGTTTACTGTCCATTTATAATAGATTGCACTAACAGAAAAGCCCAATAAACTGGAAACTACTAATTGTTTTATGGTTGTGACATCCAGAAATCTGATCACACCACGTACGAGACAATTGTAGGGTAATCTCGAGTGTTGTTGTCTTCTGCCCCGTTTAAATGGTATGTTGTCCCAATTAAGCGAAGAAAACACTGGCTATTTTCTCAATTAGGTTCGGCTTTTTAAGATTTGTCCCAAATAAATGGCTGCCCAGATTAACCTGTGCCCAGATGGCCCAAATAACTGGAATCCACTGTATTGTGATTACTGTCACCTAGTGGTTCTTTTATCTGGATGGTCTTAATGCATGAGTAGTCACTGCTGATAATCAGATCAAGAGTATTGCTTTCTCTTGCAGCCTCTGTAACTTGTGGCGTAGAAAACAGCCATCCAATAAATCTAGAAAAGGTCTGCTACTCTGTGATTGACTCACAGATTCCAATCAATATGACTGGTCAGACAAGATTGCCAATTCTGATTTACTGGCCCCCTCTATTTGTCCGTATAGTTGTTCAGGCAAATAGAGGGGCAATCAATAGTACAGGTGTTAGGACTGTACTGGCCCCCATTCCTACTCTTACGTTTGTTTTCCCAGTGCTTATGTCACATCAAACTGACTCAACCTTACACTGGTTATCCCAGTTGACATGGCTATCCATGTCAACTGGGTGCACTGTCTTAAATTCTAACTGCTTCTCAACCAATGGCATAACTGCACTTATCCCCTCCTATGGGGTAGGTGGCGCTGACCAAGTACTGGCCAGACGCACGTTTTTTCAGTGCTCTTCAAAATGTTAAAATTTAGTGGTGTATTTGGATATTTCTGTTAAAATATCAAGTCTACTGGATTTCTATTGGGTTGGCGAATTGACTGATGTTATTTTTGTGACAAACTTCTAAGGCAAAGCTAAATTACGGACGTTCATAAATTTCAGCTTGACCACGTTGTTACACCATACGTTAAGGAAATATGGCCGCCGAACCAGCATGGACGTCTGTTGCAACGCTCCGTAAAAGTTCTGTTTAAATATGTGGTTAAACCATAGTTTAAGTTTTAAATTGTGGTCTCCTTCAAAGATGCTGTTTAGAGGATCCCCCTGGTAAGAAATTTTGAACACATTCTATTGGGAATTTAGCAGATTACTAGCGTTAGTATCTATATCCTTTGTTTGCCAGACTGCACTGGTCACCATGTGGCTGGCAGCAAGGCTATAGAAAGGCGCCGATATAACGCGGTGGCCACGCTAGTACGCTGCAATTGACTGGGAAGGGTGCCCCACCAGTGTAAATCCGAGCTGGAAGACTGTTCCAACAAACTGTACCCTCAATTGTGTAAAATGAACTTAAAAACATGTATTTAGTGACTCCCCCCCCACCATAGACTCTACATGGTTTCTTCAAATTGTAAACTATTTAAGTTATGCAAATATAAGTATCGCTAACGCCTCCAGCTCCCTGAAATACCCCCACAGAAATCTGCTCCGTTCTGGGAACATCTCTTAATTTGACTGTTTCCCCCCCCCACATCTGTATCAGTGGGGGATAGCCCAAATCTGCTGCCAGCTGTAACTCAGCTACTATTATAGCTACGGACTTGTGGCAACTTCCATTCATCATCAACTTGGCAGTCCTTTCTAGCTTCTGACCCAGTACCCGCTAATCCGAAGTTTTCCGATTATCCGTAAAACCCGAGAACTATAGAAGGAAAAATGGAAAAAACACCTGCAGATGCCCAAATGGGACTGGGAATCGACCCAGCCAGCGTGGACTTGCAGGAAAGCCCAGACAAGGTGAGGAACACCCCAGCACCAAAACGCAAGAACAAGAGGGAGACGCGTAGCCAGACAGAGCAAAAAGAGCAACAAGACCCTGCAATACCACAGATAGACCTGGCAGGTGATAGTAAAAAACAGGACAAACATGTCCTGGACCCTAACATCCCTGAGGGCCCTGTTCTCCAACAAATACTTGTGCTCCGAACGGCACTCGAAACACTCTTTAAAGAACAAACAAATAGAATAACAACAGTGCTTCGGGCCGACATAGTCACCATATGGAGCAAACTAGAGACCATACTTCTTGACACTCAATCAAAGTATGAAATCGCAAACGCCAAACTGGAAGTCTATCAGGAAGGAAGGGCGAAAGAAATGCCACAGCGCGCCCCGTCCTACTCCGACGTGCTGAGGATCAAAACACAAGAACCGCAAGTGTTAACCGCAGAAAACATACCCAAACGAAAGACTCTCCTGCCAACACCACATTTGGTCATCCTCCGACCAACCTCCACAGAGGAACATCCCACAAGCGAAGAGGTAAAAAACACTGTCATTACAAACCTCGCAGGCGATCTAAAAACGACTAAAATAAAGTCAGTCCGCAAAACGCGTAACATAGGTGTGATAATTGAGACACAGACAGCAGAGGATGCTAAAAAGATAATTACAAATCCAAAGATTCAAACCCTTGGCCTGGAAGCAGCGCCACCAAAAAGAAGAGGACCGAGTATTGTAATCTACGACACCGACAAGGATCTGACCCCAGAAATGTTGCAGGATGAACTCTATACAAGAAACCTCCAGCGAGATCACCCAGACATGGAACCCACAAGCCTAATAACACCAAAACATCAAACGAGATCCAGATCAGGCATGGTCACAAATTGGGTCGTGGAACTATCGCCAGCTGCGTGGAAAACCATCAGCCAGCAAAACAGAGTATTTATAAACTGGGGCAGCTACCGCTACAGGGAGCATGTGTGTGTACCCAAATGCTTTAGATGTGGCCGCTTTGGGCACACAACACATACCTGTGCCCAAACCCAGCCTACATGTGGCCATTGCGCTGAACGAGGCCAGGAATTTAAATCATGCCCAAAAAAGGACAAACCACCTATGTGTGCAAACTGCAAGTCACAAAATCTGCAGGCGGATCACTCTATCAGGGACAATAAGTGCCCTATATACCAAAAAGCAAGGAGTACATACCAATTGAGACTCGATTATGGGTACACATCTTAGACCATATAATAACAACAGGGTACTATTTGCATAATTAAACGCCCAGAGGTCCAAGGCAGTTGCCGCGCAGCTGACCAGGACAGCAAACGAGGAAAACCTGGATATCTTGCTCATCCAGGAACTATATACGCACAGTAAGAAGGTCAAGGGATATCCCCTGAAGTATAAAATCGTGCAAACTGATGATGATGAAACGCCATGGGCCGCCATTCTAATCAGAAATCCAGACTACACAGTCACCAAAATCACAAATTACTGTCTCTCGTGGGCTGTATGTGCCCACGTCATCACTGCACTGGGCGAATTTTATGCAGTATCGCTTTACTGTCGGCCAGGAGAAGATATCCTCCCAGCTATAACTTACCTGCAAAATGTTCTGGAGGAATTCCCGAATGCTAAAATCGTAGTGGGCGCTGATGCAAACTGCCGTTCGCCGGCGTGGTTTAGTGAAACCCCGGAGCGACGTGGCGCGGTGAATGGACAACACCTGGAGGAGTATCTGGCAAACAGTTGCTATATGATCCTTAACAAACCAAACAACCTACCAACATTTTCAAACACGATGTGGGAGGCCACGATTGATGTTACTTTGGCTACCAGATCTATAGCGGACCACATTGCATTCTGGACTGTCAGAGAAGACTAGACCTCATCTGATCACCGAACAATTACCTTTCAACTAAACCGGAAACTAAATAGACAAATGGTACATAGACAAATGCAACACAGATATGCTGTTGAGAAGGCAGACTGGCCTCTCTTCCAGGAGTCATTACGTACAGCTGCTCAAGCACTTGACACAGAAGGACTAGACCCAGATAGACACCAAGCTAAAATTGTCAAGCTTATCACAGATGCAGCAAACAATTCCATAAAGCGGAAAAAACCTACTCCGGGAGCTGTTCCCTGGTGGTCCCCAGAATTACAACAACTCAGACGTGTGGTAAACACCTGCCGAAAAAATTTTCAACGTGCCAGGCGTAGCTGGCCTGCAGTAGAGGTGGAAGCACTACGACAACAGTACCGAACGGCCAGGAATCAATATACAGCAAAGATCCGTGAACGAAAACAACGCTCCTGGGAGCACCTAGTATCCACAGTTGGAAACGACAATCCCTGGGGAGTGGTCTACAGAGTGACCACAAATAAACTCCCCAGAGGCGAAGTCATCCCCACAACCAAGAAGCCACAAGGGGAGTTCACCAAAACGTGGCAGGAATCCATCAATAATATCCTAGATGCCATGTTCCAGAAACACCTGGATCCAACCACCCCAGAACAAACATCGCTCTGCCTAAGAAATAGTACCTACACAACAATCGAAGAGGAGGAGCCCTTTACTAGGATCGAACTGGACATTGCAGCCACCAAACTAAGAAACAGGAATTCACCAGGTGCAGACTTATTAGAGCCAGAAATCGTAAAAAAGGCAGTTGAGACTATCCCAGAAAAAATACTAAATTTATTTAACCAGTGCCTAAAAGAAGGCTATTTCCCACACACCTGGAAAACGGCAACGCTTCGGCTCATCCTCAAAAATCCAACAAAGCAGCAGGATCTCCCAGGGTCCTACAGACCCATAGCCTTACTGTCTGTACTGAGCAAACTGATGGAACACCTTCTACGAAATCGGATAGAAACTCACTACTCAAACGCAGGCCTTCAATCCCGAAATCAGTTCGGGTTCAGAAAAGGACACTCCACCGTAGATGCATTGGAAAATATTGTTAACACCACAACCAACCGAAAGTACTTCCTCGTCATCGCAATAGATTTTGCTGGGGCGTTTGACACTCTCTGGTGGCCAAGTGTCCTCGGCAGGCTCCGGGAGGCTAACCTGCCAGCAAATCTATACAAATGCATCAGTACATACCTCTCAGACAGATCAGTCACAGTCACTACTCCGTATTGCTCCGTATCACGGTTGATACACAGAGGATGCCCACAGGGTTCCGTTCTGGGCCTTCTTCTTTGGAATGTCGTCCTAGACGGCTTCCTAAATCTCAACCTTGGAAACGTCACATCCCAGGCTTATGCAGACGATCTTATTCTGATGCTTGCTGAGGACTCCAGAGCACAATTAGAGAACTCCGCAAATAGAGCAGTCACTATCCTGCAAGACTGGGCTGACAACAAACTCACAATTTCTCCAACCAAGACATGTTCAGTCCTACTCAGGGGGAACCTAGATATTAGGAGGCCTCCCCAAATCAAAGTCCAGGGGAAAACCGTCAAACTCGCAACGGAATTAAAATATTTGGGAGTCATGCTTGATAGGAATCTATCCTTCACACCACATCTGACATACATCAGGAATAAAATCAGAAACTATTCTGCACTCTTTGCAAGAGTCACCCGTAAGGACTGGGGCTTGAGGAAAAGGACCCTCGCCCTCTTCTATACGACAGTATTCCTGCCAGCCATTTCATATGCCTCCGGAGTCTGGTACCACAAAGCGACCACCGCGGTCAACAGGAGAAAACTCGAGACGATACAAAGATATACCTTGCTAACGATCTCCAGAGCCTGCAGGACGGTGAGTACTCACGCGCTGCAGGTCCTTATGGGTGCCCTCCCCCTGGACCTGGAGATCGTTCGTCGCGGAATCCTACACCACCTCAGCAAAGGAAAAACGTCCACCTGCCTGAACTACACGATTGACTTAGCCAATGACCCTAAAATGGAAAAGAAGTGACTCACACTGCATCTCCAACAGACCTGGCAAACCCGCTGGGAAAATTCAATCAAAGGTGAAATCACTCGGAAATTCGTGCCGACAATTCAGACGGTATATCCAAAATATCCCCACTGGCTGTCTCCAGGACTCCTCCCGGACACGGTGCATTCAGACACAAGTTATCAGGCTTCCGACTCAGTGACACTCCTCTCTGCCACTGTGGCCAAACAGAAACATGGGAACACCTCATGTATCACTGTCACCTGTATCAAGATCTACGCTGCCGGCTCATCACTGAAATTCGATTCACACTGCAAAACCAGGAACACCTCATCCTAGAAGAAGAAGACAGCTACAAAGCGCTAACAAAATTCGCTCAGGGCCTCTTCAGCAGAAGACGGACCTTCCCCCAGCCGCAACCACTGCAATGAAGAGAATGCAAGTACCCATCAAAGCTGCCCGTAATCTGAAAAACAATTCGACACCACTAAGGACCACCAGAACAAATCAAACCCCCAGGGATCCGACTTCATAACAGAAGAAACAAAATGAAATCGCAAATGCACATCCAAGCTGACTGGACTAAATAACCTCGGATGGGATCTTAACCAATGAATGGCTACAAAATAAACTGGACTTTGTAAACCTCGGATGGGACAATGTCCCAAAAATGACATTCCACCGACTGAAGAAACTGCAGAGCCTCTCTGCACACTAGCCTTATTGGCGATCTGACCTGGCACCCTTGCCTGGTCCACTTTTCTTCCCTTTCCCTGGCCGGGGGGGAGGTGATGGTCCCTCTATCTCCTTCCCTCCTTGCCACCCACACTTTCCCTTCTGGTGGGGCATGGGCATGCCCCACCAAATCTTGGAGTCACCCTCCCTATCGACTCCATTCTTCTGTCTGTCGCCCCCCCCAGCCTTCAGTCTCCCTCCCACTCTACCTGCACGCAAGCGAAAGCCCCACACATCCAAACTTAATTACAGCCAAATTTGATTCGCCCACAATTTTCGGCCTCACAATTCTAGCACAACCACCACGCGATAACCTCTCAATTTTTTTTATTTTATTTTATTTTTTATTTTTTATTTTTTTTTTAGGTCCTAGCCACTGAAATCTCAGGAAACTAGGTGGCAGGACCTGCCAGAGTACTTATTTAAAATATTGGTGTACCTGGTCTGCCTCCACGGGGCAAAGTGTGGGCAACGTCTGGCCTCAGCAGAGGCCTGGCGGCTAAATGGCCAGAAGAACAACGGTACACAACACTACTCATCTACAATATCCATACACTTTTAAATCTCTGGCCTTTACAGCGTACTGTATCACACGACAATGTAAACTACGCGGAGATGGGGGAAACCCCTGGTGCCGTTTGACCCCAAACACACTATCCCCTCCTATCCTGCCTGTTCTTTATGACATGGTATATCAGAAAACTGTTTTTTTTTTGACATCTGTATCTGGTTGGCAATAAACAAGGTGAGAGACAAGGCTGGATATAATTTCCTAATATTATATCCAGGTCTAGTTAGGTTAGATCTGTGAAGTGCCAGAGCAACTAAGGCTGTGAGATGTCTGTATATTGTGTCTATAACTGCTAGCATTCCTGGGTCGGTTTGTTGGACGAAAAACTCGGAAGAAATTTAATTTCCAAAGCATGAATTTTTGCAGATTGTTGTTCCCAAAGAGTACAAGATATCCTGGCTCCAACGCAATGCTATTGATGTATGGCATTTGGTCATGTTGCTAAACACTGCAAGAGTGACAGTCATACGACAGTGTACAAATAGAGAACAGATCCCCAAATGTGTAAATTGCTGGAGACATAAGCTCCCCTCGGACCATGCATCTTGTTGATAAGACTGTCAAGAGTATAAAAAGGGTGCTAGACATAAAGAAACATTAGACAGACTATGGTTAAGTGGTGTAGTTGTAGTCTGGGCTTGAGGACAGTCTATAGTTTCTTCTGGTTTGATGGAATTATTTGACAGAACACTGATTGTAGTTCTTGCTGATGACCACGGAGGTGGTTGCTCCTGGGGTGCACAAATTTAATATCTAGATTGTATGGGGGATCCCCCTGTGTGTGGACCATGATGGACTGGTTAATAATTAGATAACCGTGGTGGAGCAAGATCGTTTGGTGTGTGTGAGAAGATCCTTAGATAAAAGGATAAAACATATAAATGCAAATGTTGATGGAATGTAAAATGTAATGGATTTAATGAAATTTGTATACTCTCCCTCTAACCAGTAAATTACTGCTATCATTTTTAGGATTACCAAATAAAGTATGTTAAGCTAAAAACTCCTACTACAACCCAGCCAAGAAGGATTTCCATGATATCACTATGTGAGCAGTAGTAGCAGATAGCATTTGTGGAGTATTACTTCTTAATGGGGAAGATAAGAGCACAGGTGAGAGGAACAGGTTACTCAAAAATTTATAAAAATATTTCTGTGAGGGGTGGCAGACCATGGCACTGGAACTGGTGCTAAAGTCTTTCTAGGGCACAAAAGAATATACAGGTTGTCTCAAAAATACACGGCATAACTTTAGGAATGAGTTCCTCATATATAGACAATAAAAATATTTTATATCAACATAGTTCCGGAAATGCTTGGTTTCCGAGTTTTGAAGGTCTGTCTATGACACTTAACTGTTCACATCACCTTATAGTAAATGTTCAAAATGTCCACCTTCTGCCTGAATACAGGCCTCACATCGACGTCTCATGGACTCACGAAGACGATGCCAAATTCCTGGCATGTTTCGTATTGTCTCACAATCTGCCACAATTCGATTTCGGAGAGTTTCCACATCAGCTACCAGAGTCGAATACACCAATGACTTTAAATGGCCCCACAAGAAGAAATCTAGTAGGTTTAAATCAGATGAGTGTGGAGGCCAGGCAGTTGGTCCATCCCTCTACTTCAGGAGTCGTAGATCTTGGTCATCCTCTGTTGGCAGCACGAGGTGTAAAGGTCCCATATTCACAAAGGCGGCGATGGATACCTTCAAACGTTTTCTTGTCTGGACATCTTCGTTCTGGGAACCTTTCGTGGTACAAACAACGAGCCTCCAGAGCACTGACGTCTGCCAAACCGTACATAAAGTGCACATCCGCTTGCTCCTGATTTGAGTACATGGTCGGAATGGAAAACCAAGAGATTTTGTCAGTACCTTGTGAAGGAAATCACCTGCGGGAGGTAAGACATTCCGGTTAATAACTCGGGAACCCAGCATTTCCGGAACTATGTTGATATAAAATATTTTTATTGTCTATACGTGAGGAACTCATTCCTGAAGTTATGCCATGTATTTTTGAGACACCCTGTATACTGAAAATTTGGTGTCTACCTTATTTACTGAAAAATTCTCTAAAAGGGCATATTAATAATAAAGATATACGCTTTTCATTAAGGAAACACACTTTGCTACTTTGAAACTATAATTTAGGAGACGTTTTTTTAAAATTTTATGAGTAATTTAATAATTTAGTACATACTTTCATTTATATATATATATATATATATATATATACTATCATTGATTTGTATTAGTGGTGATATTTCACGTCTTTCGGAACTGGTACCTCTGGGGGGTACCGCTAAATTATTATATAATTGGCATTATTCTAAAATTTGTATAGTTTTATTAATCGGATTTAAAACTCGAAATTACATAAGGGTTATCGGGCTACTATTATGTCTATTTATTTTTTCGTTCGTTTGTTTGAGTTATTTTTATGTTAATTTTCGCTCTATAGTTTTTGCCATACTACTGGCTTATGTTTTATTTAATTTAAAATATTGGATATATATATATATATATATATATATATATATATATAGAGAGAGAGAGAGAGAGAGAATATACATTTGATAAAGCACATAAATAATCAATTCAAATGGACTGCTCTTAGCAAAGTCTGTTGTTTACAGTTTTCCCACCATAGCATATATAGTAAGTGCTGGTTATAGTGATCACTGGTTATTAGAATCAATCGCTTTAGAGAATCAAATTCCAAAGAACCAATTCAGATCAATAAAATACTCTACACTTTAATCATTTATTAGAATCAGATCTTCGGTTATAAAAATCAGTTTTGAACGCCTCTGTGATATTTTTCTAAAGCACATTTCTGAAGGTCACAACCATAAAACAATAAAAATGATTTGCAGTTTTTGGTTTATTGGGCCTTTTTGTTTGTACAATCTGTTATAAACAGGTAGTTACTACAGCTTTAACAGAAGAAGAAACTGCCTAGTCTGTTACTGATAATTTCTCAAAGGAGGAGGGAAATGAAGATAAACTCGAACGAATTCCAGCTACAAAACAGCAAACTTGTGAAACTATAACCATCCTAAGGAGTGTGTCGGAAGAAACTAGTGCAAGTGGTTGTGAATATAGACTGTTATATAATATTGAAAAATCTATAAATAGACTTAGTGATAATTTAAAATAATCTAAAATAAGTAATTTTAAAATTATAATCATATTACATATTAATTAAATGTTTAATTAATATGTATATTAATTAAGCTACATAAGTGAGTATAAATTAACTTTTGGTAATAAAGTGCAAATTTGTGCTTTATATTTTTATTTTTATAGTCTGTGTGGATAATATTTGCCAATTTTTGCTTATTAGAATCAAAATTCAATTTGCAAACATGATCACTATAACCAGAGCTTACTGTAGTTCTTATATTTACAGTAGCAAAAAATGCACCTTACCTCCATTATTGCGGATAAAGAAAGTGTTTCATACCAATTCGGAAAGAGGAGTAGAAGAATTACAAGGTCTTCACTGCAAACCTGCTTTTGTAATGCAAAAGTGCTAAAATATTCAATATGCACCATTCTTGCTGTTTCTGGAAAAAAAAAAAAAAAAAAAAATCACCTTTTAAAGCCAGTCAATTATAAAACTTCTAAAGAGAAAAATAATACAAATCACATGCCATGCAATTCCTGAAACTCAGATAAAGCATAATTCCTTTAAAGATTGGGAAGAGCATTAGGTGTTTCTACTGAATGACAATTTATGCTACAGACTTTTTTTTTTTTATGATAAACAGATAAATTTCCTTTTATATCCAATACAGTCATCCACAGCCAAAAAATTTGTCTATCTTAAGGCAGCAAATTTACAATTTGCTTAAGTGCATTTTTTTGTAGTGGCATACAGAGACTACTTATAGCATACATACCAGTGGTCATGCTTCCCCAGGAACTTGAGGTCATTATTCCAATTGCTAATAACAATGACCCCACAGCAGTAAATAAACTTTCTAGGGTTTAGAGCTGATGATGCAATTGCTTTAGACCAGTGGTGCTCAAACTTATTTCACTTGCAACCCCTCAACGTAAACAGATTTTTAGAGAAGAAAAATGGTATTTTATAAATTATGTAGTAGAAAATTTTATTTAAGCACTGAGAAAGGAATAAAAATATTGTTTCCTTTTTAATTGAATAGGGAAAAAACAACAAATCAAATTCTTATTCTTCAGTTAAGATTACAAAACATAAAAAATGAACAATTACAAAACAAAAAAATTAATGAGAAGGATGAGCCTGAATAACTGGAGCAATATTTGAAAGCAATATTTGAAATATTTGGAGCAATATTTGAAATTGCTAATCTCGTGTCATCTTGTGGATCAAGCCTGGAATGCTGTTTTGTTTTTACAGCTGTTAATTTTGAGAAACCAACCTCGCATAAATATGTAGACCCAAAGGGTAGCAATGTTTGTATTGCCATTTTAGATAATTCTGGATACTTGTCTCGAAGAGAAAGCCAAAATTTTTCACAAGTTGTAGTCTTGAAACGAGCACGTAATGCTCCATCAGACGACAGGTAGACAAGATCTTCCTTCTGCTGAATGGTAATTTCGGGGCATAAAGAAATTTCAAAAGCAAAGGATCATAAATCCAATACAGCTTTTTTTCTGGATATATATTAAATCGTTTGGAAAAATTCTAATTAGCATTGTTAGGTGGATGGCAATGATATCCCTAAATTGTAAAATGTCATATTATTGCTATTAACAAAATCAGAAAAACATGGGAACATTTCAGTATTATTATGCAATTCAGTTTTCCAAAGATTAAGCTTCTTTTTGACAGCTTCTATTTTATCACTGAGTATTAATATATTTGTTCCCTGTCCTTGAAGACTTAAATTTAACTCATTACGTTTTTCAAATACACCAACAAGGTAACTAAGTTTTCCAAGCCATTTTTTTATATGTAAACAATTGAGCAAGGTTCTGATTTTTATCTAATAAAAACCAATAAAACTTCATGCTTGAAGTCAAAAAGACGTCACACTGCTTTACCACTGGACAACCACCTCACTTTCATACATAAAAAGTGTTTCATAAGTGAATCCTATTTCAATACAAAGTACAGCGAAGTCTGCTATTTAAGCTTCTACTTTTGTACAAGTTAGTGCATTTGCATCATTTCTGTACATAGCCAACTACATAAGTAGTTATAAATTGGCATATCATTAAGTACAACCAGGCCTCGCATAATGCGAGTTCGATTAACGTGTTTTTCAGTTACCGCTATTTGAAAATATTATACCACTTTTCACTTTACACGATGCAAATTTTCAGTTAACGCAATCTTTTTTTTTTTTTAATAGCCAACTACAAAAGTAGTTATAAATGGCATCATTAAGTATATCTCATTCAGTGAATACCTTCACGAGTTACCATGATATTGCAATACCTTGAATAAGTAACGCTTCACCATAGGAGAAGATTAGTTTTCTACTTTTAATAAAGTTGATCACACTTACTGCATCTTTCAAAACTTCACGAAAATCAGTCTGCATTTCCTTTGCTACCAATGCTTCCCTATGTATAATGTAATGGTTAAAAACTATATGGGGAACAATTTCCTTTACTCTGCCCTTTAAACATTTATTTCCTCGCTAATGCAGCCAAACCATTAGTAAAATCGCAACACAGTTCTTCCATGTTAGATTATTTGTTTGAAAGAAAATATTTATAACATCAAAAATCTTCTCACCCATTGTTCTTCCTTCCAAAGCTTTGAAAAATAGAAAATCTTCCAAAATATCTCTCTCATAGCAGTATCTGATATATATAATAAGTTGAGCAAGGTTTGAAATATGTGAATTCATCTAACTGTATTGCAAAAATTGGACTTTCTCTCAATTGATTAAATAAATTGAATTTTATATTGTCCCAATAACTGTAATATGCTGTGAGACTGTCAAGAAATGGTTTTTAAATCGTCGCTGTACTTTTCTCTACAAGGAACTGCCGTATGTTTCTCTATGAAAGATTTCATACCTTGTATGGCATCGGTGTGTCTTGAAAAAAAAAGGATTCAGTTTTTTCCATTAGCTCTGGATTTCTTGTATGAAAGGGTGTTTTTAATTTAATAGGTTTCATGCTTTCGTTAGCCAGTTCTTTGTAACACATTATGCACACAAGACATTGCTCATCATCGACAATACTGTAAGTGAAGCCGTACGTTATAAATGTCTTTTGAGATTTTCTGTTCTTTTTCATTCCTTTTGATTTGGAATACGATGGCTCTCTACCAGAAATTAGTGAAGAGCCATCATATTGGCTGCATTACACTTGAAATAATATTAGTGTCCAAGGTAAAATATATATATTTTTTCCTTCTTAAAAACAACGATAATAACAATGAAATGTGCAATATAAAAGGTAGCAGAAGAATGAAAAACATCAAGTTGACATGAAAGCACTGAATTATGAACCAGAATAAATCGTGCATGCAACAGATTTGTTATATAATATATTTACTGCCACCACATATTCACACCTCTGGCCTTTAGGCAATTTGAGAATTTGTGTGTAGGAAGCACAGATTAAAAAGATAAAGGGATTACCATTCAGCAATTGAGTCGTACTACTCAGCAATTCAGTAGTACTGAGAAATTCATACAGAGAAATCATACTAGTCTGCTGCTTTCTGTGTGTCCATAGCCAGGGAGCAAATTAAGGCGGACAATAAGTAAGACTGCTACCTGCTTCACACGTGTAACCACCTTAAGAAAATAAAGAGTGGCAGTGGGGTTCATTTGCATCTCAGACTTTATTTGAGTAGTAAGGTTTCTACACAAAAAATTAATTTTATTTAAAAATTGCAGTGACCCCCTTTAATTTATCCCGCAATCCCCCCAAAGGGGTCGCGCTCCACAGTTTGTACACCACTGCTTTAGACTACAGTCATTATAGCATTCTTAAATTAAAAAAACAACCCAAGATTAGTGTTTTGAGAATCATTATTACCCCAAATTAGATAGTTTGCTTCAGGACCAAAATTATAAATCTGCACCTGGACCTTGATAAGACGAACAGTAAAGGGTTTTTTGGCAATTAATTTTTTTTTCTTTTGTGTGCAGCATACGGATTCAGTCTTGCAATATGCATATTAGTGGTCATATATGTTACTCTAGGGCCAAGCCATCCCAGTTATTCAAGGTTACAAAGGTAACCCTGAATAACCAGGCTGAGGTCCTATGATTGCATACCTGTATATACTTTATCAGTTGTGTGCTTTTCTGAAAGGTGCTCACTAGACAGAATTACCTATTATTTCAGTGGTGTCCAACCTTTTCCCGTATGGGGACCATATTCAAAGTTAGATTTGTTTCACGGGCTGCACTGAGTGATTCGAGAAAAATTAGTGTGTTACATTTTCCATATCTTGTTACATGTAAAAGAAAGTCTATATTTTCATATTACCGTTTTTTTCTTTTCAGGCTACATAACATGTATATATTATATAAAAACTGCAAATTATTTTTTAGATTTTATGTTAAAATTATAAAAATATGACTTACTTTTTTTTAAAATACTTAACTCTTTTGTTTTTATTTTAAAAAAACAAACAAACTTTACTTTTGCTTTTAAATGAAGACTTTAGAAATTTTACAACCTGAAAAGGATAACTGCTTTTCAATATTAAGGTGAATCAATAAATTGAAAATCGAAATATTTTATTATGTACAATACACTTACTGAATACATTTACTGAAATACTAAAATACATTTACTGAACAAAACTTAACATTTAATGAGATGATTAAGGTTGAATATTTTTAGATAATTGTTCAAAATTTGGTTGAAAATTTTTGATGCTAATTCTTAATACAGAAAGAAGATGCATGTCTGTTATTGTTTCTTTTTAAATATTTATTTGATTTCATGCGTGAAAAAACTTGCTCGCAAACATACGTTGATCCGAACAAAGTAGCCATTTTCGTGGCATTTTATTTTATTAGGGGAAAATCTTCAGATGGGAGAGCCTTGTAGAATTAAAGTACTGTAGTTTATTTAGCAGTCAATATACAGTCGTATAAGAGGGTAGTCAGGTTCCTATAAAAGCTCATGATCATAAGAAAGTAATCACAGAAAGGGATTACGTTCCAAACGCTAACAAAAATACAACAATGTTAACAAAAATACACCGTTCTAGATTTTGTGTATTTTCTGCTCTCTTTAAAAAATCATTAATCTGGGTTGTTTTTGCTTTTGCTTGATAGATCTTTGTAAATTTCATTGAACGGAACTAAGTATTTTTGAAGCTCCCTTTTGAACCTTGTGCTTCTTTCAGTCGAAGAATCTGCATTCAAAAAATAAGATTCTAATTGCTCGGCTTTCTGCCTTCCTGTATACTTTTTAGTGTAAAATTTGGGACTTCAGAATTTTCATCTGCGCTATAATCCTCTGAATTTATTTGATTTGCCTCCAATATAATTTTCACCAAATTCGCTTCGCCAGCCTCTTTTTCTACCAGTAATTTTTGAACGTCTTTTCACTAATCATACCTTTTTTTTTTTTTTTTTTTTTAGGAGCATTGGCGACTAAGGCTATGTTGCTCTGTGTATATTGTATATAAATTGTGTGTGTTCCAGGGTCGATTTTCTATTTTGCTAGACAAAAAACCCCGAGTTTCCAGGAGAAGAAACAATGCTAACTTCACCTCAGACCGAGTAACTCAGCCACATTGTGAAAAAGCCCCATAAAAATTCCTCTGTCATCGACAGGATTTGAACTTAGGTCGTTTCCACCCGGTGTGGAGGATGGCGATTCTACCAAATATGCTACCTAAGAGGGCTTCAGTAGTCAAATCATCAAAATCTTCCCTTCCTACCGACTTAGCAATTTCTACTATTGCACTGATTCCATTTTATACCGTTTCAATCATATTTCCCAAATGAATCTGAATCTGGCCATACATTTTTCCAACACGAATTTAATGTTGACGGTTTTACTTGTTTGAGCAATAAAGCTGTGATTCCGATACTGTACACAATTGAAAAATGTTTCCATGCCGTCATCATCATCAGTCAATTAGGAATAAATTTTTTTCCAAAATCTATTTAACGATTTTCTGATGTAATGAGTTTCAAAGGTAGATATGATGCCTTGATATAATAGCTAAATTAAAGAAGTTGTACTAGGTGGTAGGAACATTACTTCAACGGCTGGATGACTTAAATCTTTTGGATGGCCTGGCATGTTATCCAATAGTAATAAAATGTCATATACCTGAAATACAAATATATGATATCAAAATTGTTTTTTGCGTCCAGTTCCTTTCTGATTACGTTGTGGTGTCCAATCGGATTTGTCGGACAGGGCTTCCCTTTGACGAGCCCACGCTCTGTCTGGATTATTGCTGCAGTGTTGTCTGGATGATCCTGCAATGCTTCCTTAACTAGTAACTCCATTACTTTCCTGGGAACAGAAGTTAAACTAAATCATTCATGTCATTCTTTGATCCCCTTTATGAATTGGGGATACATTTGCACATCTCCAGTCTGTTGGAATCTCCTCCAAGGATGCTCTCATAATTATGGCTAAGGGTTTGCTTACTTCCTTTTCTGGGGTACTACACTCAGGAAGGTGGAGGAACAGGCGAAGATTTTATGGCTCCAGCTAATAGAGAAGTTTTTGCATTTTTATTGATTTAAATTGATATATTAATTTATTTTTTAGAGTTGCTTTATATTCCTAGTAACAATACTTTATTTTAATTTGAATTTAGATAGAGATTTTGTAGGTTATTACTTAGTATCGGTAAGGGTATCAAATCCACGTGTTGGACAAGTTTTGCAGCTCCCGCGAATGTCAAGTTTTTAATTATATTTAGCTGCTTTATTGACTTAATTTTTAGATTAAATTATTTTCTATAAGTAGCTTATAGACCTAGTCAAGCTCTATGGTTTATTTTGAATTTAGATAGTGTGATTTGGAAAGTAAATAATACCTTGTGTCCACAGATCAACTGTTCGTAACTTGCCGTCATTGTTATACGATACAACATTTGCACCGAACTAGATAGCGTAAGGTTTAACGGAAAACTAGATAGCGAGTATAGTAGATCAACTAATCAGTAAAATTTATTAATCTTATTAAAAATTTCATTGTCAATTGAATTGCACTTTTTTAACTAAATAAATATAGTGACCTAATTTTTACAAATGTAACATCATAAATTAATACATATAAGTTGACAGGGGGAAAGTCATATAACGCAACTCGGAGATAATATTCGATACCGAAATACATATATATAGTGTTATAACTGCATTGGGATATAAGTTTAGGGTTATATTTTGTACTGGAATTTTTTGGAACTTGAATAGAAATCATGACTCAGACCAGAGTAGCAAAGCAAAAGGCTCAAACTAATGGGAGTGCTGTGGCTCAGGGGAGAACTGAGGATGGTA
The DNA here is from genome assembly GCF_048544385.1 of Mastigoproctus giganteus. NCBI lineage: Eukaryota > Metazoa > Arthropoda > Arachnida > Uropygi > Thelyphonidae > Mastigoproctus > Mastigoproctus giganteus. Next base: position 143,458,511 of record NC_143585.1, on the reverse strand, counting down.
GTTGTTGTCTGAATCATAGCCTTTTGAAATGCACTGCTTGTTTGATGTTTTTGAAGCAATCAGGAATGGGACATGATATTGCCAATGGGAATGTCTTTGTGTCAGCGCGATGTAAGGAGTGTGAGGAAATCAGGCGACAACTATATGAGAGCTTGAAGGACAGGGTGGATGCCCTTGAAGGATTTAAATTGAGGGGCCCATCAAGCTTTCAGCTTCCCACATCAATGCCAGAGCTTGCACTTGAACACTGTGTAAAATTGTTTTTGAAAGAACAAACTTTTGCAAAAATAAGAAACTTTATGGTGTACTATTATAGACCAGCGGCAACCCCCAATGCAGAATGCGCTGGTCCCAAAGGAACTAGTTGTTGTCGGTGACTCTATTGTCAGGGAAATGGGGAACATACTGTGCAAAAAGGATAGTTGGAACAGGACCAGGGTATGTCTGCCAGGGGCAAAGGTTGATGACACTGTAGAGCAGATATCATCTTTTAAGGGCACAAAGGGTGATATTGTTGTACACGTTGGCACTAATGGTATTAAGAGTAGGAGACCAGCAGAATTACTTAATAAGTACAGGTCAATGTTGAAAAAAAGCCGTGAGTTAGAGTTGAATTTGAAAGTGGCTGCAATTCTGCCCAGACATGATAGGGAGTATATGATGAAAGCTTTGTCGATCAATTCGGCCCTGGAGAGATTGTGCAAAATTCAAGGGGTAGAATTTTTCTCAGACTGGTCTGTGCTTGTTAAGAGGAGAGACTGATTCTACAGGGATGGGATACACTTAAATAGAAAAGGGTGCAAGAATATTTGCTGATGCTATCGAGGCAAAGTTTTAATATAACCTCCTTTAATATAACTTTAATAAGTTATATTAAAGGAGGCGACAAAGTAACTACTGCATAATTATGAGAGCATCCCTGGACTCGGGGGAGGTCCCCACGGACTGGAGATGTGCAAATGTAGCCCCAATTCACAAAGGGGGATTGAAGGGTGACACGAGTAATTGCAGACCAGTTAGTTTAACTTCTGTTCCGGGTAAAATAATGGAGTCACTGGTTAAAGATGCATCGCATGATCATCAAGACCAGACTGCAACAATAATTCAGACATAGCATGGGTTTGTTAAGGGAAAGTCTTGTCTGACAAATTTGATAGAATATTATGATGTGGTTAGAAAGGAACTGGATGCAAAAAATAATTTTGATATCATATATTTGGATTTCAGGAAAGCTTTTGACACTGTTGTGCATGGAAGACTATTGTACAAATTGGAACAGAATGGTATTAAGAGTAAGTTACAATGGATAAAAGGATGGGTGAGTGGGAGAAGACAGATGGTTGTAATTAATGGGTGCTGCTCGTCGTGGACTAATTTTATTAGTGGAGTCCCACAGGGTTCGGTGTTGGGTCCTCTGTTGTTTTGTATATTTATCAATGATATTTATGAAGGTATATCAGGCTTAGTGTCGAAGTCTGCAGATGATACAAAGGTTGGAAGGGTTGTTAATGACAGTAATGGCAGTGTGCTACTGCAACAGGATCTAGATAATTTGGGCAGATGGGCTAAGAAGTGGCAACTGAAGTTTAACCTTGACAAATGCAAAGTACTGCATATAGGTAGAAGTAACCCCAGAGAAACGTACCAACTGTGTGATATTACACTTAAGATGGTAGAAAATGAAAAAGACCTGGGAGTAATTGTGCAGTCAGATATGATGTTTTCTGAGCAATGCAGACAGGCTGCCAGGGCAGGTTATGGGGTTTTGTCAATGATATATAGGAATTTTGCTAGCAGGGAAAAGGAGGTCATTGTCCCTCTGTATAAGGCAATGGTCAGGCCACGCCTTGAGTACTGTATACAGGTCTGGAGGCCTCATTTTAGGAAGGATGTAGATTTGCTTGAGCGTGTACAGAGAAGGGCAACAAGATTGGTCAGTGGAATGAAGGGACCCTCTTACCAAGAGAGGCTAAAGTTCTGCAAATTGCAGTGGCTGGAGACTAGGCACCTGCGCAGTGATCTGACTGAGGTGTATAAGGTCTTGAATGGGTTGAGCACGCTGAATTTGATGGGATCCTTCCATTTGTTCAGATTACGAACCTAAGGGGCATAAATTCAAATTAAGAAAAGACAGATGTAGAACAGATGTGCGGAAATTTGCCTTTAGCCAGTGAGTAGTTAATTGCTGGAACAAACTTCCATCTGTTGTTGTGGAAGTTGATAGGTTAAATAAATTTAAGGAGGAACTGGACAGGCATTTGGAGGGAATGGTGTGATTTTTTTTTTTTTTTTTGGCTGATGCTACATAAGCTCATACACTTGCTTTCTTGCATCACATGCCACCACTACTACTACTATGGTTTAAAGATAATACAGACCTGCCTCCTTGTGGTGGAATGGTAACTTATGGGGAGTATGTGTGAGTGCCCATCCCTACAGCAAGGCTAAATGGTCAATTGTTAAATCTTTTATTTTGTTTATATTGTGTTAACCCAAAGTTGGGGTTTCTGTGTTTTGAATTTAACAAACTAATTGAAGGTTATGTTGGTATATGCAGATGAGCTAAAGTTCCATATATGTGAAAGCCTAGGGGGACAACAGATGATAGTTCACCCAAATGTGAATGTAATGTCCCTCAACCTGTCCTTGTAGCATCAAAGGCTAAGTAGTGACTCTAGTCCTTATCTCTTGGGAGTACTTAAACTGACACTGCCTAGGCCAAAACTATCACACAGACCAGCAAAGATATACATGCGTAATCAACCAGTTTCTGGCAATTTGGAGCCTGAAGTCTTCATGCCTTTTGCTGGCTGCCCCTCAGACAGGTTAAAGTCAATGTGAAAGAGCTACAAGACTGATGAACAAGGGTGTTGATTTCGGTGTTATCCAAACTACAGATTCCACCAACACATCCCCCCTCCCTCTTGTGATACTCTGCATCATGCAGGGCTAATTATGAACACCTTGTATGGAATAGGCACTTAGTCTTATCCCTAGCTATTACAAATATGTTCAGTTTCAACAACCCACCTTGGGTCCTCAGGAGAGAACCCTGGGTTACAGTGTGGTGCAGTGCAGTGCAGTGAAGTAACCCACATCACTGCACTGCACCACAATCCACCTTCCTTATAATTTTGTCATGTCATTCAACATACAAGTTAAGGCTACTGCGGCATAGCATGGATATATTACATGTAATTTCAGTTCTGAGCTTTACAGAGGTCTGGCCAGCCTGTGGTTCATTTTGTCATGTTTAGGACAGGGAAGGTGTTTTTGCATAATCTTTTTTAAATCACAGCCAATTCACTGCCTTTATCTTTAACTGGAACTTTTACTGACACCCTTGATGCCCTTGAGCTGTGTGGTTCCCACATTTGTTGCCAACTTATTTGGCACTAAATGTTCTCTTACTTCAGCCTGGGCACCCTCAGGCCACCTCTCACCTTGGGGATGTGCAAGTTGCTACTAGCTATGGTATGGTATAGGCCAAGTCATGTTCAGATTCTTCTGGATAAGCTAGTCTGCCTGAAGCAAGCTTGACTTGCTTCAGGCAGACTAGCTTAATTGGTAACTTACCTCTTGAACAAGATGATGTTCTACACGAGATCTGAGGAGAGAGAGAGAGAGAGAGAGAGAGAGAGAGAGAGAGAGAGAGAGAGAGAGAGAGAGAGAGAGAGAGAGAGAGCAACAGACATCACAGGCATACTTCAAAGTCTTTTGAGTCCCTGATTGCAGTATGGTCATTGCATGACATTCACAAGTACCAAATGATATTGTCAAGCTTCTACATCTGGATGGGTACTTCCAGCAACCCTGTCTGGTTGCCTGAGAATACTACTGCATTTTGCTAGAATCCTCTCCTGCTGAGACAAGATCATCTTCATACACCGGGACATGCAGGTACCTATTTTTGATGTTTAATCCTGCAGTTCAGGATGACTGCAGAAAGTCATCAGCAATAATGTTGAAGAAGACAGCCTTTTTGACTCTGCCTTACATCTAAATGCTGGTTACTCCCAGACTATGTTGCTGGAAGATGGTCTTGCAACAAATATACAGATTAGTCACTAATTCAATGATTCCAGTAGAGAGTAATATCATCTTTACAACTCTTGTAAATAATTGTACAATAACCCACATAAGAAATTAATATGACTATGGCCAGTCAGATTTGTAATGGGCTGATGTACAATTTAAGTCACATCATGACTTCCAGTGAAACATCCAATACCAGGTGTATGCCCCTGATCTTTCCAATAGGAATATCATATTTATGTAGGCTGAGTGTGAAGAAGAGCAGTCTTTTTTCTTACTTTAAAACCTATGTGTATTTCTGCTTTGGCACAAGCACTCCATGCTTAAGAAGGTTGCACCCAATGCAGCAATTTTAGCAAGAGAACAGTTTTCTGTTGGATGAGAGGCCAGGTAGGGGTGCTCTACTCACTCCACCACTACAATGTACTGGCTGGGCTGTCCACCCACACATCAAGATCCTTGGGTTAAGGAGTTGCTGTATCTCTGGTGAAGGATGGAAAGATAGGGTTTTTCATTCTCAAATTCAGGTGTTTTTTTTTTTTTTTTATTTGCCCAAGGTTTTGTGCTCTCTTGTTAAGGATGCATGGTGTCAGTTTTGGGGCTTCTAATACCAGGGTAGCTTTCTAACATAGGCAACTAAATGCATGCACATGTGTGTCCCTTCTCCAAGAGTTTTTAGTGTATATATCTGGATGGATGTATATGTATGTACGCACTTGTGTATTGCATGCATTTTTGCATCATCCTTCCACCATACTACTTACTGGTGGTCAATAAAATGGGTGATCCTTGATGCACTTTCAAGTTTGAGTACAATCACTGTAATGGATATCATCATGTTTAATGGTCCACAAGACATAGTCCAAATGTGTAATGGCTTTGTTACCTAACTACCAAGCTAACTTCAAAGATTGTATTACTGGTTATCAACACTATTCTGATGATATGCATAAAATTATGTTAAAACATAAGAAACAACACTAACCTTCAGGTCTTGGTAGTAACAATAAAACCAACCCTTGAAGGCTGCTTGGAAATAAAGATATCTAGAAAATATACAGTGAATGAATTACAGAAATAGATTACATTTTGACAACAGTTATGCTATAAACAAATTGCACAAAATTAACACACTTATAAAATTATCAATTTTGATAATTCTTTTCACATTTCATATAGGAAAAATGTTGGGGATTCTTAGAAGTGGGTCAAAAGTCAGTCATAGAAAGCATGCAAAGTTAATATAATTCTTAAAAAGGCAACAATAAATATTGGTAAATTTTCAACAAGATCCAAATTGTGTCTATATTATATTTTGTTGTGGCCTTTTAATTTATGAGTATTTAAATGAATACAATAAATGCATTCATTCTTCATCCTATGAACCCATTGTACAAACCAAAGCTGAGCAGAAATTTACTGATTTAGAATTTGGAACAAGATAGTAAAACCTCATTAATTCAAAATTTGTGATATTATGAAATTTTGACATTACCTAAATAATAAAATATTGTCAACAAAAACTTTCTTCACCACATTTGAAATTAAAAAAAAAAACTATTAATAAAAACAAATTTTATTTACATTTTGAAAAAAGCAGTTATCAGAATGCTTACATAACAAAATACATAAAAGTAAAATGGAAATTAAAAGTACATACCTTATAATTTTTATAGAGAATCAGATCCTGACACATTTAATCACATAGACTTAATGATAAACACTATTTTAATTTATTTGTAAATATATAATTAAAAGTTTGCAAGTAATTGTTTTTTAAATTAGCCTTTAAGTCTGCACCTTCCTTCCAAAGCAGGTGTCAGGTCATGTCCCAAAAGGTATCACCAAATTTTAGAATTAAAGCAGCATTGTTTTCATGCCAATTTCCTTTTACTAAATTTCTTCTGGTGGTCTCTTGGTTAAGCTTATGCTTAATACTGCATATCTTCCCACTCTAACTCCTGTTTACATATCTAGCCAGAAAAAAGAAGGAAGTTGTGCAGCTGAATTTACCATCAACTTAGAGATGAAATTAAAAAAAAATAAGTGAAAAAAAGGAGAGAGGGGAGTATTGAATTATTTTTGGAAAGCACATAGTGCATCAGCATTAAAAAGTTGGAAAGAAATGCTTAAGTCAATAAACAACGAGTTCAGCTAAAGGATTCCAATGTTGAATTGCCTTTTGCAACTTGAGATAACAGTGGATTTAAGGTTTCAGAGCATGTAGTTTCCTGACTGTTTTGCTGTAGTTTTATTTATTTTTTTTGAAGGATTGCTTTCAAACAGGTTTTTATGCAACTGCTATTTCTTGTGGTGCATTTTTTAATAAGCTTCAAAATTCATGAATTCTTAATTACTTTTATAATTAATGTGCATAAAACAAAGTAGCACCTTGATTAATCAAAAGGAAGGCAAGCTTTCTAAAATGAATTTGTCAATAAACAATAGACTAACTAGAATAGAATAAATAATTTCTTAAATCTTATATATAAAAAAAAGTTATTTAATGCTACATATGATGCTGATTCTTTTGCAAATGTTTAATGGCAAATTATAGCAAACTGTGTCTTGGAGAAATGTAGGCAAACAGGATTAGCCTGAAAAGAAAAGGTCACATGAAAAATAAAAAACTATTTGTTTAAATCTGTGGAGCTCACACAGAGGACTTTCACTGATGTGTGGGCTCCCCAAAAATTTTCCTCAATATCTTCCTGGATCAGCATGATCTGATTAGCAGCAACAAACTTTAGACAGCAATTTTGCATATTTTACATAACTAGAAAGGCCTTCTCATGCAGAATCCAAGAAAGTCTGATTTCTTGGATTTTGCATGAGAAGGCCTTGTAATATAAAAATCTTCCCATTCTCCTTTACCAGTCATTTTCCCGACACATCACTTAGTTTTCATTCAATCAATTCAGCCCTGGAGAGATTGTGCAAGGCTCGTAGGGTAGAATTTTTCTTAGCATCGTCTGTGCTTGTTAACAGGAGAGAGAGACTGCTTCTACAGGGATGGTATACACTTAAATAGAAAGGGTGCAAGAATATTTGCTGATGCTATTGAAGCAGTATTAGGTGGCTTGGAAAACTGTTAGCTTGGAAGATTTACAGACTAATACATTAACAGTAGCCGCAGGCAGAGGTGAAAGCAATTCCTGCACACTGCTTTTATTGGAATGAGCAGCAGCCTGGAAAGCAAGTTGCCGGAGATTTCAAGAATTATTGGGAGTCATCATAAATATATGGGCTGTGGTAAGGTAACTAAGAGTAAGAACAGGTGCATATATACTTGTATGTACACCGATGCTGGGAAAACAGTAAATAAATTTAAATTTGATGAATTTGAAATGCTGGTCAAGACATCAAATCAGAGGCTGATATTGTTGGAACATCAGAGATGTGGTGTCACACAGATATAAGGAATGCAGAATTGGAATTTGGGAATACAATGTGTACAGACAGGATAGGAAGGGAGGGGGGGTTATGCTGTTAGTTAAGAAACACAAAATCTAAGGCAGTACATCCAATTGATATGAGTGGACAATACAATGTTGAGCCAGTTTGGTTTGACAAACAGTGGGAAAGGGAAAGTGAGAGTAGGAGTGTGTTATAGGCCTAATGACTCTGATGCGTACAAGGAACAACCGTATAGAGAAAGAGTGGGCCACTAAAACAGAATGTCTTGTAATAAGGAATTTTAACCTCCCAAATATTGATTGGAATATTGTTTTCTACAGCAATATTGGAATATTGTTTTCTACATTCAAGAATCAACCAGAGGGAGTAATGCTCTTGGTCTGATTATCTGCAGATAAAGAAAGATTAAAAGAAAGATAAAAGAAAGAAAGAAAAAGATTATCTGCAGATAAAGAAAACACTTGGTGGTCCATTATCTGCAGATAAAGTGATCACAGCATACTGATGTGGGATTTACTTAAAGATGTAACTATCATCAGGGGTAAAGGAAAGTGCATACAGTTGACTATAGTAGTCTGAGACAGTTCTTAAATTCTATACAGTGGGACTAACTTATGATGTTACCAACAGCAAATTCTAAATGGGAAGCATTAAAGAAATTAATCTTGGAAGTTACTAGACTTTTCATACCAACTAAGAAATACTGTTCAAGGTTTTGTCCAAAATGGATGTCAGATGAACTATTGAGACTCATGGTAGAGAAGAAAAATGCTGCAGGAGATTCATATAAATTATCAGGTGAAAATAGAAGGCTATGGTAGATATAAGCTGGTTTGTAATTAAGTCACAAAGGAGGTTAGGCAAGTGAAGGCTGATTACAAGAAATCTGCAAACAGTTCTTTACTTATGTAAACTCTAGAAGGAAGGGCATGAATTGGATTGGTCCACTTGATATCAATGGCTCAACTGTTGATGATCCTGATTAAATAGCTGACAAACTGAATGAGTATTTTGCATCTACATTCACACCTGAGGAATTCTGTAGGGAAGTGGAGGCCAGAAGCTTATCAAACTCTAACAGGGAGATAAATGATTTTGTAATAACTGGGAGCAAAGTGCGAGAGAATTTGTTGAAGTTAAACATAAGAAAGGCACCTGGGATGGATGAGATCTATCCAGTAATATTAAAGGAGGCAGCAAAGGAAGTAAGCAAACCCTTAGCCATAATTATGATATCATCCTTGGACTCAGGGGAGGTCCCCACGAACTGGAGATGTGCAAAGGTATCCCCAATTCATAAAGGGTGACAGATGTAATTAGAGACCTCTTAGTTTCAAATGGTTTTCCCTGTGAAAATAACAGTTCTGTAATTACACTGTTCTGGGGAAAATAATGGAGTCACTGGTTAAACAAGCACTGCAGGATCAACTAGATAAGACTGCAGTAATAGTTCAGACATAGCATGGGATTGTTAAGGGGAGGTCTTGTCTGACCAATTTGATTGGGTACTACAATGTGGTCACAAAGGAACTGGATGCAAAGAATAATTCTGATATCAGATACTTGGATTTCAGGAAAGCTTTTGATACTGTTGCTCATGGAAGACTACTCTACAAATTGTAGCAGTATGGCATTAAGGGCAAGTTGCTACATTGGATAAAAGGATGGCTAAGTGGGAGAAGACAGAGGGTAGTAATCAATGGACATTGCTCTTCAATGACTAATGTAATTAGTGGAGTCCCCCAGGGTTCGGCATTGTGTCCATTGTTGTTTTCTGTATTTATCAGTGATATTGATGAAGGTATATCAGGGTTAACGTCCAAGAAAGTGATTCTTGCACTGCTTCTATTGGAATGAGGAGCAGCCTGGAAACAAGATTCTAGGTATTTCAGAGACTGCTGGGAGTCAGTGGTACAAGTAAACAGATGGGTTGTGTTAAGGTAGCTAAGAAGAGGAACAGGTGCATGTATACTTGTGTATACACCAATGCTAGGAGTTTGGTATATAAATTTGATGAATTTGAAGTTTTGGTCAATACATCAAAGGCAGATATTGTTGAGATATCAGAGACATGATGTCACACAGATATAAGCAGTGCAGAATTGGAATTTGGGGAGTACAATGTGTACAGGAAGGATAATTAGTTAAGAAACACATAAAATCCAAGGAAGTGAAGCCAGTCGACATCACTAGAGAGTGCAGTGTCGAGTCAGTTTGCTGTGACATAAGCATTGGGAGATCAAAATTGAGAGTAGGAGTGTGTTATAGGATTAATGATTCTGATGAGTATAATAAGAAACTGTACAGTGAAATAGAGTGGGCCAGTAAATCAGAGAGTCTTATAATGGGGGGGGGATTTTAATTTCCCGGATATTGACTGGAATTTGTGGGTTGGTCACTCACACACTAGCAAGGCTTTTGTGAATTTATTGGATAATTGTTTTCTACATCAGCATGTTCAGAAAGCAACTAAAGGGAGTAATACTCTTGATCTGATTATCAGTAGTGATTCTTCATGCATTAAGAATCTGCAGATAAAGGAACCACTAGGTGGCAGTGATCACAGTGCGCTAAAGTGGGATTTAGTCAAAGAGGTAACTACCATCAAGGGTAAAGGGAAGGGTTTTTGCTTTTGTAAAGGCGACTACGGTGGTCTGAGACAGTATTTAAATTCTATACGATGGGACCAACTGATGATGTTACCAACAGCAAATTCAAATTGGGAGGCATTCAAAGAATTAATCTTGGAAGCTACTAGGCTTTACATACCAACTAAGAAATATTGTTCAAGGTTTAGGCCTAAATGGATGTCAGATGAACTAATAAGACATGTAGCAATGAAGAAAAATGCATGGGATACATATAAATTAACAGGTGAGACAGAAGCCTATGATAGATATAAGCTGGTCTGTAACCAAGTTAAAAAGGAGGTTAGGCAGGCAAAGGCAGATTATGAGAAATCTTTGGCAAAGGACGCAAAGAAAAACAGCAAAGAGTTCTTTACTTATGTAAAGTAAAGAACTCTAGAAGGAAGGGGATGAATCAGATTGGCCCACTGGATATTGATGGTTCAACTGTTCATGGTCATGCTCAGGTGGCTAACAAACTATATGAGTATTTTGCATCTACATTCACACATGAGGAGTTATTCAGGGAGGGGGGTGGATGCCAGAGGTGAATTAAACTCTGGCAGTGAGCTAGATGATTTTGTAATAACTGAGAGGAAAGTGGAGGAGAAATTGTTGAAGATAAACATAAAAAGGCACCAGGGGTGGATAGGAGTTATATTAAAGGAGGCAGCAAAGGAAGTAAGCGAACCCTTAGCCATAATCATGTGAGCTTCCTTGGACTCAGGGGTGGTACTCATGGACTGGAGATGTGCAAATGTCACCCCAATTCAAAAAGGAGGATCAAAGGGCAACACAAGTAATTATAGATCTGTTAGTTTAACTTCTGTTCCAGGGAAATTAATGGAGGCATTGGTTAAAGAAGCACTGCAGGGTCATCTAGACAAGACTTCAGTTATAGCTCAGAGACAGCATGGTTTTGTTAAGGGGAAATCTTGTCTGACCAATTTGACTGGATACTATGATGTGGTCACAAAGGAACTGGATGCAGGGAATAACTTTGATATCATATATTTGAAACTTAGAAAGGCTTTTGATACTGTTGCACAAATTGGAGCGGTGTGGCATTGAAAGAAATTGCTGCTATGGATAAAAGGATGGTTGGTGGGAGAAGACAGAGAGTGGTAATCAATGAACACTGCTCTTTGTGGACTAATGTTATTAGTGGAGTCCCCCAGGGTTCAGTGTTGGGTCCATTGTTGTTTTCTGTATTTATAAATGATATTGATGGTGGTATTTCAGGCTTAAAGTCCAAGTTTGCAGACGGTACAATGGTCGGCAGGATTTTTAATGACACTAATAACAGTACGCTGCTGCAACAGGATCTAGAAAAGTTGAGTAGATGGGCTGAGAGGTGGCAACTGAAGTTTAACATTGACAAATGAAAAGTACTGCATATGGGAAGCAATAACCCCAGAGTAATGTATCAACTGTGTGGTACTACATTGACAGTGGTAGAGAACGAAAAGGACCTGGGGGTAATTTTACAAGCAGATATGAAGTTTTCTGAACTGTGCAGACGGTCTGCAAGAGTAACTCATGGTGTCTTGTCAATGATATACAGGAATTTTTCTAGCAGGGATAAGGAGGTGATTATCCCATTGTATAAGGCAATGGTCAGGCCTCACCTTCAGTACTGTACACAAGTCTGGAGACCTCATTTTAAAAAGGATGTAGAGTTGTTGGAATGAGTACAGAGAAGGGCAATAAGATTAGTGAATGGAATGAAGAGTTTTACAGATTACAGTGTCTGGAGACTAGGCACCTGCGAAGTGATCTGATTGAGGTGTATAAAGTCTTCAATGGTTTGAACATGCTCAATTCTGATAGGATTCTTCCTCTTGCTCAGAATAATCACCTGAGAGGGCATAAATTCAAATTGAGGAAAGACAGGTGTAGGATAGATGTGCAGACGTCTGCCTTTAGCCAGCTGGTAGTTGATTGGTGGAACAGACTTCCATCTTTTGTTGTTTAAGTTGATAGCCTAAATAAATTTAAGGCTGAGCTGGACAGGTATTTGGAACGAATGGAGGGGTGAAATGGGAGTGGTTTTTTTTTTTTTTTTTTTTTTGGCTGATGCTACGTAAGCTTGCTTTCTTGTATCATATGCCTCTACTAATGGTAATGCTAAGTTTGCAGACAATACGAAGGTTGGCAGGGTTGTTAATGACAGTAATGATAGTACACTACTGCAACAGTAGAGTCTAGAATAGTTGAGCAGATGGGTTGAGAGGTGGCAACTGAAGTTTATCACTGATAAATGCAAAGTACTGCATATGGGTAGCAGTAAAGAATGAAAAAGACCTTGGGGGTAATGTGGAAACAGGCTGCCAGAGCAGGTCATGGGGTCTTGTCATATACAAGAATTTTGCTAGAAGGGATAAGGAGGTGATTATTCCTTTGTATAAGGCCACAACCCTGAGCACTGCATACAGGTCTGAAAGTCTCACTTAAAAAGGATGCAGAGCTGCTGGAATGAGTACAAAGAATGGCAATGAGATTGGTGGGGGGATTAAAGTGTTGCTCTTACCAAGAAAGGCTAGAGTTCTGCAATTTGCAGAACTCTAGCCTTTCTTGGTAAGAGCTCTCCTTTAATTTATTTAACCTATCAACTTCCGCATCGGCAGATGGAAATTTTTTCCAGCAATCAACCACCCTCTGGCTAAGGCAAATTTCCACACATCTCTTCCACAGCTATCTTTCCTCAATTTGAATTTCGAATTGCAGAACTCTAGCCTTTCTTGAGAGACTTGGAGACTAGGCACCTCTGAGGTGGTCTGATTGAGGTGTATAAGGCTTTGAATGGTTTGAGCAAGCTCAATGCTGATGGGATTCTTCCTCTTGCTCAGTTTATGCACCCAAGGGTGGCATGAATTCAAATTGAGGAAAGGTAGCTGTGGAAGAGATGTGTGGAAATTTGCCTTAGCCAGAGGGTGGTTGACTGCTGGAACAAATTTCCATCTGCCGATGCAGAAGTTGATAGCTTAAATAAATTAAGCTACCAAGCCTTCACCCATACACTGGAGTGATGTATGAGTGAAGTGGAAAGGTTTTTTTTTTTTTTTTTTTTTTAAAGGCTGATGTTGTATAAGCTTGCTTTGCTGTGTAATGTTAATGTGAAATTGCATCCCTTGGAATAGTTGAAGATCCTATTGTACAGGGATCTTCAACTATTCCTGATGGTATCACCCTCAGACAAACTATATGCCAACCATACTACAGTCCACCACAGAGACCTATCTACACTCAGCTACCTCTTACCATTCAGTGGCAAGCAAGCAGCTAATGCAACTGAATTCACTGGTCAGCAGTGCATTAGCTGCACTGCTGACCAGTGAACCAAACCAGTGTGGCATCAACTTTATGTTAACTTTCATAGGAGGGTAGGATTCAAGCAGAAATTAGGGCTCCTTGCACCACAGTTCAGGACCATCTGAGCCTCTGCATCCCACCATAGGATTGCTTTGTACAGTTCTGCAAACTTCATGATTGGGTAGGACCACCTGCTGGCACCTGCGGCACAATGAACCAGTGTAGGACTTCCATCAGGCCCCACTGCTAACCACTGGTTCCCATGGATAGGACATAATTTGACATTGGAAAACTCTCTCCAGAATGCGATGATGGTGGCAACTACTTAATGGTGCCAACAGTGCTAACCCTAATCCTTAAAGTTGGTCACTGCTGACACAGGGATGTCCTCCTAAATCAGATCTATGCCAGTGAAACTTCTCACTCCAGAATCTTCTCAGCGGAACTCCAGACTAGATGGAATTGGCAAACCTGCATAGAGGTCTAAAACTATATTCTGCATTTTCCCCTCACATGGGGAGCTGGGCTCTAACCACAGGGGGAACTCCTTTCAATCCTTTCTGTTTTGCCTTGGAGGATGTATCACTCTCCAAATCCCCCTGTTCCATTTCTGCTAACATTCCCACTATCACCCTGTTCCTTCAGCCTCTCCTCATTTTGCCTGACAAGTGGTGGACTGCTTCTTCATGCTACAGATGGGAATTACGAATTACCACATATTTGTTCCTGTTCCCTGGTTGTTAAGAGGGGGTCACACCACACAACACAACACGCGATACTACGCATTCCACATTACATGCCAACTTGCTCTATGGAGTTCTTGTATTGTCAGAAGTGATATCTTGCAAAGTTAAGAGAAATTTGCAGTGCTTCCTCAACCAATACATAATGATCTTTCTGTACACATAATACCCACTACATTCAAATTCCGCATCCCTCATATCTGAGTGGCACATCTCTGGTGTCCAAACATTAACAAGTACTTGAATTTCATCAAATTTGTTTACAATATTCCTTACATTAGTGTATACATAAATACACATGCACCTGTTTTTGATCTTAATAACCCTAACACAGCCCATGTATTTGTCTGTTCCAATAGATGCAGTGCAAGAATCACTTGCACCTCTGCCTGCAGCTGCTGTTAATCTAGCAGTGTGTGCGTATTCCCCTTAAGCCAGGAGGTTTCCAATACACCTAATGATGATTTGATAGCATCAGCAAATATTCTTGCACCCCTTCTATTTAAGTATATCCCATCCCCATAAAAAAGTCCCTACTGTTAACAAACACAGACTATGCTAAGAAAAATTCTATCTCACGAGCCTTGCACAATCTTTCTGTGTCCAAATTGACTGACATTATGTACTTCCTTCTGTTGTGTCTGGACAGAATTGCAGCCACTTTAAAATTTATTCCTTTTTTTTTTTTTTTGTTGTTGTTAGTTGTTGGCACATTGGCTTCTGTGGCCATAATGCACCTCCCAAAGGTTTTTGCATTTACTCTGATCCAAGCCTGAGGCGGGATTCAAACCCGCGACTTTTGGGTTGCCAGGAAGGCACTTTACCCACCCGGTCGGCGAAATTTATTCCTAACTTGTGACATTTTCTTAAACGTTGGCTTGTACTTGTTGAGTAAATTCTCACATCTCTTACTATTGGCATTATTAGTGCCACATTCTTCCTGCAATGAGGCTTCTAGACCAGTATATAGTACTCAAGGTGTGGCCTTAATCTTTAATCTTTATTGTATACAAACATGGTATATACAATAGACCCTTCACAGCAACAATGCCAGGGGTTTTACATTGGTTGGTGGACACGGGGCCTTGGGGGAACAGGGCCCACATCGAAGTTCGGGCTCATCCCCCAGAGCCAACAATAAAATAGAATCAGTGTCAGATTATTTACAGGACATTTTATGCTTTTGACAGTATTTACAATGAAATAATAAAGATATTCATATTTACATTATGTTATATTAATATTTATATTCATAAAGATATTGTTGACTTTATTTACAACACATTCATAAAGACATCGTGCTTTGAACGTTATTTACAATATATTGGGCATTATTATGCTGCCCTTATCAATGTGCACTTTGCCTGGCCACAGTCAGGCTCTTAAGGATCTGTCTTCGGTAACTCCGATCCTTTACAAACCTACAGAGGCCGCCGTCAATTGAAACAATTGTGGGGAGCATCTCCCTGGGGAGAAAGTGGTCGCTAAGCGATAATCTGTTATAGTGAGCTGTGAGCGTGGGAGCTGACCTCAGTCCGGGTAGAGGGATCGTCCAGCCACACAGTTCCCAGATGCTTGGCTCCGAGACCATTCCGGTTGTCATCTTGACAGTGAGAACAAGGTGTTTTTCAAATACAAGATCTGGAAGTCGGGCAAAGTGAAGTGACGTCGCCATCGCAGTTGTCCTTTGCTGGGGTGGACGACGATGTTTTTGCATGATCCAACGAAGGAACCAGTATTCGGCGGAGTACACACGCTTGATGTTGGTAGGGGCCGCGGACCCCCAAATTTCCGAGTCATACAGTACGACGGAGTATACTGAGGTGTATATGTATCGACGAGTCACATCCAGATCCTTAACATGGAGCAGTTGTTGTTTTGTGGTCCAGCGCATTTGACAGAATTTTGCTGTGAGCTTGTCAATGTGGGGGTTGAAGCTCAGTTTATAGTTGAAGACGACTCCCAAGTCTGTATGCATCTTGACCACTGGGAAGGGAATGCCGTCTAGAGAGGCTTGGATTTCATTGGGTTGGCGCTTCAGAGAAAAGACAATTTGTGCTGATTTGGCAGGGTTAATGAGGAGGCCAAATTGATGGAGATAGGATCCTAAGTTATGTAACTTTTCACAGATCTTTTTATTAATGTTTGAGAGATGTTCGCCGGGGTTAATCTGAGTAAATATCTTAATATCATCGGCATAGCAGAGTATGTCTTCTCTCTGTTGCACAAACGGAAGAATAACTGCGGTGAATAATGCTCCGGAGAGAACTCCGCCTTGGGGAACTCCTGCAGTGATCTTTCTCCGGATTGTGTGTTGATCCGCTTTAAGAAGAATGGTTCTCTTAGAGAGCAGGGCTGTGATAAACCACAACATGTCACCTTTTATGTAGAAGTAGTTTTCTAGGAGGTGAACAAGTGAGGGGATACTGATGGAGTCGAAAGCAGCTTCCAGGTTGATGTAGGTGACAGAAAACTCTGCTTTAGCTTCTAGTGCACTGAGAATGGTGTTGGTTATCGATGTTAAATTGGTGACTGTGGATCTACCTGGAATGCCATAGTGAATCTGTGGGGGTTTGTGAGGCATGATTTGATTAGTGATGGTGGAAAGTAATGTCTTCTCCAGGAGCTTCAAGAGGCTGGAAGAATGAGAGATTGGCCTGAACTGTTTAATGAGGGTTGCAGATTGGCATTTAGGGTGTGGCCTCACAGCATATCTGTTCCAGAGAGGGGGAAAGTAGTGCTGCATTAATACAAGGTTAAAAATTAATAGTAGCGGATCGATGATAAACGAGCTAAGACATTTAATCATGAATTGTGGCACAAGATCGGGGCCTGCAGTTGCAGTGGGTGGCAATCCATTTATAGCAGTTATAAGCTGCTTCCTGGTGATGCGAACGGTGGCGAGCATATCAGTAGGGACGTTGTTGATGGGTAAGTTGCCTAGATGCATCGGGGCCACAGTGTTTGAGAACCGTGCAACGTGGTCCATCCACAGTTCAAGGTCCAGTGTCTTAGGAATTCCTGTGTGCTGAGAGTCATAAAACGATTTGCCTTTTCGTAGGGTTGAATTTACATGCTTTTTAATTGCAAATATTTTCTGACGGTTGAAAACTGCTCGGGCTCTGGAGAAGGCAATACGATCTTGTATAGCGCCTGATTCTTTCCATCTCTTATGCAGATTTTGTTTTTCTTGAAAGCTGTTGTTCAGTGCTGGTGTCCACCAAGCTCTCGAATGGGGAGTGATGCAGACAGTCTTTGTAGCACCATAACTTGCAATGGTTGGAATCCACCTAGTCATGAGGTCCACAGCTAGCTCGAGATCACAATTATTGAGAGCCTCCCAAGGTATCGAGGATGCAGCTTCGAGACATCGTGGTGGATCAATAAATTTGGGTGCTGTGATGTCTTTTTTCTTTTTTGGGCCTTGGATATCAAAGTTAGGTGCGGCTAAGTGCAGGAGTAAGGCAATGGGTTCGTGATTGGATTGAAATAGGTTTTGAGGACTGTCTTCGAGGTCGCATGGTGCTGAGGAGAATATCAGATCCAAGAGTATACTGAGGTGTATATGTATCGACGAGTCACATCCAGATCCTTAACGTGGAGCAGTTGTTGTTTTGTGGTCTGTGTTGTTTAATGATCTGTTAAGGCCACATCTTGAGTACTATATACTGGTCTATATATTTAAGCAGTGGAATATGCTTAAATTGGGTAAGAGACTAGGATGCATCTTAAAGATTCATCATGATCAACAAGCACATAGTAAATTTCAATATGTAATGCATGTTAGTGCAACTTCAACAACACAATAAAATTAATCATTTATTTCAAAATTTCTCAGCCTTTAGTTTGCTGCAACTACCACTGGAATCCATTCCTTGGCCTCCATGAGCTAGATGGATCAACTACCCAGCCCTTATAGAGGTGAGTGAGTGATCTACTAAACTCACCAGATTAATTTTCACGGAACTCACTAATTTTGATTGGTCATAAGGGTGGATCTTCTCTTAAAAACAGTTAAGCATAAAAATACAATCTATCAGCAAACAATACTGTCAGTTTTGGATTACAAGTCTCTCTCTCTCCCTCTCTCTCTCTCTCTCTCTCTCTAGCATGCACTAAGAGTATGATATGGGGGAGGGTAAACTCAGGCTCTCCACATGTGCATAATATGGTATCTGACAGATCCAGCTTACTCAACTTGAACCTAAGGCCAAGGCCAGTCAGAAAGAAATGGCTCCAAATATAAGTTTTCAGAATTTTCTTTTCCTTTTCAGAATGGTTTCATCTTTCTTGTGATATTTTTACTAATTCATCATGTATTTCATCTGTTGCACTTTTAAGTTTAATCAAACTCTGGCCAGTCCCACCTTCCAGAAAAAAAACCTTAATTTCAGGAGCACATAAGGGATGTTACACTTGGCTTTATAAAATAAAGCAGCTTGGATCACTAATAGATCTACTGGCATTTTACCAATCACTTGCAAAGCATCTTAGAGATGGTTTGAAATACCTGGATTAACCCCAGAAGAGTGAAACACTGTGCAAAAAGTAAATGTCTCTTAATGGACATATTTACAGCTCTTGCACACCAAACGCTGGAGGCACAGGTATCATGAGGACAAAAACACTTTTGCTTAAAAGATTCAGTGTCATCCTTTTATACACCGGTCAACATGTATGACCTTCCCAACATAAAAGGTTTTGATCTCATTTTTCCGATAGTGTATATGCTCTGTAAAGAATAAATGATCCTCCAGGCACAATACAAGGTAGCCTCTAAACTGGTGGCCTGTTGGCACTGAGTCTATTCTTTAAAAGCAGGGTAGTAGTTTTTGTTGTTGAAACTCAAAATGCAATGACCACAATTTATATAATTTTGCCATTAAACAATTTAAATTTTTCTGAGTAAATCTTTCCTCTATTTTCTAAACTCACCAACATCTACACATACCAGAGACTTCAGAAATTTTGGGAGGATGCCCAAATACAACAGAAAACCCCATACATTAACCCCTCTTCCACTCTCAGGACCTCTTTCATAAAAGAGGTCTACACAAAAATTTTCCTTTCTGAGAAGTAATCACTCGGCACACGGTATCGAACATATGCAGGTCTATTCTTGCAGAGGATATTTCCCCACAAAGGATAGCAAATGCACTGATGAAGCCAATGAAAAGACAAGTCCATATTTGAACATCATAAGAAACAACATATCTTAACAACTGACAAATAGCATTGTCAGTTCGTTTGCCTTGCTTGTAACCAAACTGACTATCAACATTCAAATCTAAGACATTATAAATCCAACATCCCAGGGCCGCAGAAGTTCCATATTTTTGAATGTTATGCATACAACTTAAGTACATAATGGACAATTCGTTATTTTTATAAGATAATACAGTCACTCTGAATCCTAGTCTCCACAGAAAGACAGTTGCTAGCAATAAGTCAAAATGTTAACTTGTCATGTACAATGTTACCAATTTAGCGGTTTTCCCGCTAGTTTTAGCGGAATTGTTTCAGGTTTGGCGGATTAAAATATGTAATAGCGGATAGCGGATTTTTTAGCGGAAAGAGTATGAATGTAAAAATTTAAAATATGTTTAGCATTTTATATATTTTGGCAATGTAACATTTAAATTAAGAAATATTTATTTATTGAAATGTTTATTGATATACATCGTAAACATAGTAGGGATATCTTATTTCATTTTTTTTTATAAAGCGATCGGTTTTATATTATTCAGGAATTTCCCTGAGGGGAAACCAACAAGGGGCTCACATCTGGTAAGTATGGGCTTGGCACACCTAGGGTCCTGAGCTGGATATCATCATTCTTCTCTTTTTTGGTGATTCCCTTTTACTTCTGACTCTCTCTCTCTCTCTCTCTCTCTCTCTCTCTCTCTCTCTCTCTCTCTCTCTCTCTCTCTCTCTCTCTATTGCCTGGTACAGCATAAGCCTCAGGCTTCCTTGTACTATATGGCTAATAATAATTATTATTATTATTTCAATACGTAGTTACACTCGCGGACAAACGACATGACCAGTCACAGCTTTAAATTATTGAATCCAATCGAAAAATGTGGATACGATACGGGCTCAAAAGAGTTGTAAAAATTATGTTTTACCTGAAGAACTGCTTCGCAAAATAGGTACACAAGAAGCATATGATGTGGAGGTATTGAATTTCGACTTAAGAAATATTTATCTCAGTAGAGATCTTTATATTTAATTTAGATATTTATTTTATATTAAAAACAGAAAATAAATAACTATTTATATATAATATAATTTTTTTAATCCCTACAAACAAATGAAAGCCAAACCTATTAGTAGGTGCCATAAAAATTAATGCGTGCCGTAAAAAACAATGGGTACCATAAAAAAATAAAAAAAATATGCTTAAAAAAGTTAGAAAAAAATTAATAAATAAAAAATTAGGGAAAATCAAAAATTCAAAAAAAAAAATCTACCTTTCTAATTTATTTATTCCTAAAATAGGGTAATTAAATAATTTTTCTTTAGAAAAATTTCTTCTAAATAGAAACTCATATAGATAACATACTAGAAAGTAGACTATCCTGTGTTCCAAATTGGTATTTTAATTTTCTTTTGCCATGTAACCAAATGTTTTCAAGTAAGAGATCTTGAATCATCTGGAGAAACAAAATTATAGCGATGAATAACCTCATCATGGGTATAATTAATGTCTCAGTAGAGATCTTTATATGCAGGCCATCCATCACTGATGATTCTTGTACCTGGCACTATTCCCTCTCTTATAATTGATAATAGAGTTGTTTTATCTCTATTTTCTACCGGAACTAAAAAAACATCGTTTGGTAATTCTTTCGAATGCACCAAAAACCAATTGTGTTCCTATTAGTCGTCCTCTATTTCTTTTGAAAAATGCTGATTCATTAATTTCAACTTCGATAGGTATTCCATTTTCTGAAATCCCCCCCCAGTTAATTATCTGAATCAATTATTGATATCATTCAGATCTCCCTCAGATCTTTGCATTTTTCAATAACAGTGTTTTTATTGATATTTAAATCAAGAGCAGTGCGATCTTGAGACCAATCTTGGGACCAGAAGTTTAGAAATAATAAATTTTGAGATAACGATAATCTACTATCATAAAAAAATGATTTATGTCTAATACTTTTTGTTTTACGGCAAGGTTTCTTACAACCCCATCTAAACATATTTAACCCAGGGGCTCACATCTGGTGAGTATGGACTTGGCACACCCAGGGTCCTGAGCTGGCTATCATCATTCTTCTCTTTCTTGGTGATTCCCTTTTGACTCTCTCTCTCTCTCTCTCTCTCTCTCTCTCTCTCTCTCTCTCTCTCTCTCTCTCTCTCTCTATTAGGGTAACTCGGGAAATTTTTTTTTGGCTGGTGCAGCATAAGCTTCAGGCTTCCTTGCACCATATAGCTAATAATAATATTAGTTTTACATTTACTTTTTGTAAACCGCATTTCAGGATTGCAAACTTCACAAAAAGCTGTATTTTGCAAAATGTGATTTTTTGCCAACCAAGAAATCACGTGATCAATATTGCTACTGCATAAACTAATCAACTCCGTTATAATAACAATAAAAACGTTTTACATATGATGTACAATCAATACGGAAGTGATTTTTTTTAACGTGAGGAAGTATTTTGTCTTTCTTTAATGGTAGTTCTTATTTTTGACTTCTTACTCAGAATAAACTGCATTTGAAATGCAATTTGGAAGTTTTTGTTTGAACATAATGTAGGAGTTTTAAAAATTTTTAAGGCACCCATTATTTTTTATGGCACCTGTTAATAGGATTAACCCAAACGAAAATTTAAAAAGTTGGCGGGTTAAGTGTTAAAAATAGCGGATTTTGAGCATGCGGCTAGCGGGAAGTATTATTAAGAGTTGGCAACACTGGTCATGTAGGATTCATCCAGTAATATATTCCCTAAGAAAGAAAGGTTTCTCATTTGAATGCTGCCTCTGATAGGGGTGTTGCAATTGTCCAATTTTTTTTAAACATGAGGTAAAAATAGTGCAATATGATTTCAGCAATCAACCGTCCTAAGGACTACTTACTAATTAATCTGGCATTGGTGGGTCATGTGACTGGTGTCCAAATATCACTTTAATTTCTGGAAAATATTTTGGGTTTTTTTCGAATTCTGCTTGAGCAATGCCAATATTTCATCTTTTCTTAATTGACTGCAATATTTATTTTATGTACTTTTCAAGTTTTAATGAAAAATTTTAAAACATACTATCTGTTTTACATTATTTATTTCCAAAAAAATATATAAATCAATAAATAAAGTACAGCGGGCCCTCGTTATAATGTGGTTCGCTTTACGCTGATTCGCTATAATGTTGTTCTTATATTGTATCTGACTATAACACTATCATAAATCACTATAATGCTCTTTTACAGATTGCATTTTTGGCATATTTAACAAAATCATTTCATTTGATGGAGTTAATAGCTTGAAAATAAATAGCAAAACAGCATTAAAACGTTTCCCATGCCAACCTGAGAAATTTTCTCGCACACTAATTTAATTGCAGTACAGTGACTTGCTACGTAGTTCTGATATCAACATTTTAAAAAATGATCAAGTATATTGCTTATAATATTTGCATTATATGCATTTATCCGAAGTCTAGTCATCACTCAGTACAGCATGAGACATCGTGCGTAACAGACAGTTTACTCGAACATTGTATCATAATTAATGCAACCAACGCAGTTACATTTTCAAAGAGTTAATAATGGAGGATAAGAACGAAAAAGCAACGTCTGGATGCAGTCTACAAATGTAAGAAAAAGACTGTATTTAAAAATTTAAATTAGACGCTTGGAAGCAAATCGATTCCAGTCAACGAGCCCTGTCAATCAATTCGGCCCTGGAAAGATTGTGCAGGGCTCAAGGGGTAGAATTTTTTTCAGCCTGGTCTGTACTTGTTAACAGGAGAGACTGCTTCTACAGGGATGGGATACACTTAAATAGAAAGGGTGCAAGAATGTTTGCTGATGCTATCGAGGCAATGTTAGGTGGTTCGGAAAACTGCTAGATTGGGGGGATACAAGGACTAATAGATTAACAGTAGCCACTGGCAGAGGTGAAAGTGATTCTTGCACTGCTTCTATTGGAATGAGCCGCAGCCTGGAAAATAAGATGCAGGATATTTCAGAGACTGCTGGGAATCATTGGGGTACAAGTAAACACATGGGTTGTGTTAGGGTAGCTAAGAAAAAGAACAGGTGCATGTATACTTGTGTGTACACCAATGCTAGGAGTTTAGTAAATAAATTTGATGAATTTGAGGTATTGCTCAAAACATCAAAGGCAGATATTGTGGGGATTTCAGAGACGTGGTGTCACACAGATATAAGAAATGCAGAACTGGAATTTGGGGAGTACAATGTCTACAGAAAGGATAGACAGGATAGGAAGGGAGGAGGGGTTATGCTATTAGTTAAAAAACACATAAAATCCAAGGAAGTGAAGCCAGTCGACATCGCTGGACAGTGCAGTGTCGAGTCAGTTTGGTGTGACATAAGCATTGGGAGATCAAAATTGAGAGTAGGAGTGTGCTATAGGCCTAATGACTCTGATGAGTATAATAAGAAACTGTTCGGAGAAATAGAGTGGGCCAGTAAATCAGAGAGTCTTATAATGGGGGATTTTAATTTCCCAGATATTGACTGGAATTTGGGGGCTGGTCACTCACACAGTAGCAAGGCTTTTGTGGATTTATTGGATGATTGTTTTCTACATCAGCATGTTCGGGAGGCAACTAGAGGGAGTAATACTCTTGATTTGATTATCAGTAGTGATTCTTCATGCATTAAGAATTTGCAGATAAATGAACCACTTGGTGGCAGTGATCACAGTGTGCTGAAGTGGGAGTTACTCAAAGAGGTAACTACCATTAGGGGTAAAGGGAAGGGGTATTGCTTTCGTAAAGGCGACTACAATGGACTGAGACAGTATTTAAATTCTATACAGTGGGATCAACTGATGATATTGCCAACAGCAAATTCAAAATGGGAAGCATTCAAAGAACTTATCGTGGAAGCTACTAGGCTTTACATACCAACTAAGAAATATTGTTCAAGGTTTAGGCCTAAATGGTTGTCAGATGAACTAATGAGGCATATGGCAGAGAAGAAAAATGCATGGGATACATACAAATTAACACGTGACACGGACGCCTATGATAGATACAAGTTGATCTGTAACCAAGTTACAAAGGAGGTTAGGCAGGCGAAGGCAGATTACGAGAGATCCTTGGCAAGGGATGCGAAGAAAAACAGCAAAGAGTTCTTTACTTATGTAAACTCTAGAAGGAAGGGGATGAATCAGATTGGTCCACTTGAGATCGATGGGTCAACTGTTGATGACCCTGCTCGGGTAGCTAACAAACTAAATGAATATTTTGCATCGACATTCACACATGAGGAGTTATTCAGCGAGGGGAATGCCAGAGGTGTATTCAATTCTAGCAGTAAGCTAGAGAATCTTGTAATAACTGAGAGCAAAGTGGAGGAGAAATTGTTGAAGAGAAACACAAGAAAGGCACCTGGGGTGGATGGGATCTATCCAGTTATATTAAAGGAGGCAGCAAAGGAGGTAAGCAAACCCTTAGCCATAATTATGAGAGCTTCCTTGGACTCAGGGGAGGTACCCATTGACTGGAGATGTGCAAATGTGACCCCAATTCACAAAGGGGGATCAAAGGCTGACACAAGTAATTATAGACCTGTGAGTTTAACTTCTGTTCCCGGAAAATTAATGGAGGCACTGGTGAAAGAAGCACTGCAGGATCATCTAGACAAGACTTCAGTTATAGCTAGGACACAGCATGGTTTTGTTAAGGGGAAGTCTTGCCTGACCAATTTGATTGGATACTATGATGCAGTCACAAAAGAACTGGATGCAGGGAATAACTTTGATATTATATACTTGGATCTTAGAAAGGCTTTTGATACTGTTGCACATGGAAGACTGCTGCACAAATTGGAGCAGTGTGGCATTGGAGGCAAGTTGTTGCTATGGATAAAGGGGTGGTTGAGGGGGAGAAGACAGAGAGTGGTAATCAATGGACACTGCTCATCGTGGACTAATGTTATTAGTGGAGTCCCTCAGGGTTCAGTATTGGGGCCTTTATTTTTTTCTGTATTTATAAATGATATTGATGATGGTATATCAGGCTTAATGTCCAAGTTTGCAGATGATACGAAGGTTGGCAGGGTTGTCAAGGACACTACTGACACTATGCTGCTGCAACAGGATTTGGAAAGGTTGAGCAGATGGGCTTCGAGGTGGCAAATGAAGTTTAACATTGACAAATGTAAAGTACTACATATGGGAAACAGCAACCCCAGAGCAGCGTATCAACTCTGTGGTACTACACTGACAGTGGTAGAGAATGAAAGGGACCTGGGGGTGGTGGTGCAGGCAGATATGAAGTTCTCTGAGCAGTGCAGACGAGCTGCAAGAGTAGCTCATGGTGTATTGTCAATGATATATAGGAATATTTCTAGCAGGGATAAGGAGGTGATTATTCCCTTGTATAAGGCAATGGTCAGGCCACACCTAGAGTACTGTATACAGGCCTGGAGGCCTCATTTCAGGAAGGATGTAGAGCTGCTGGAACGAGTACAGAGAAGGGCAACTAGATTGGTGAATGGGACAAAGGGGTTCTCTTACGAAGAAAGGCTTAAGTTTTGCAAATTACAGTGTCTGGAAACTAGGCACCAGCGGGGTGATCTGATAGAGGTGTACAAAGCCTTGAATGGTTTGAGCATGCTCAATGCTGATGGGATTCTTCCTCTAGCTCAGAAAAATCACCTGAGAGGGCATAAATTCAAATTGAGGAAAGACAAATGTAGGATAGATGTGCGGAAATTTGCCTTTAGCCAGCGGGTGGTTGGTGGGTGGAACAGACTTCCATCCCTTGTCGTGGAAGTTGATAGCCTAAATAAGTTTAAGGCTCAGCTGGACAGGTATTTTGAACGAACAGAGGGGTGAAGTGGAAGTGGTTATTTTTATTTATTTATGTTACTTTTTTTTTTTTTTTTTTTTTTTTTGGCTGATGCTGCATAAGCTTGCTTTCTTGCATCAAATGCCTCTACTAATGCTAATGCTAATGCTAACGACAAGCGGATGTGTGCCATAATTTAGGACTGGCAAGTTTAACTGTAAGAACAATTATAAAAAATAAAGAATTAATTTTAGCAGTGGGAAAGACAGCTGTTTCACTGCAAGCCACTAGGGCTAGGCCGGCTATTAGGATTGAAATGGAGAGACTTTAACTAATTTTATTGAAGATAATATCCAATACAGAATTCAGTTAAGTCAAATATTATAAAAAAAAGAGAGAGATAGAGAGATTAGCCAATATGATGATCTGAAGAAAACTCACCTAAAAAAAAAAAAAAAAAAAAATGTGGAACCATTTAAAACTAGTAAGGGCTGGTTGAACAGATTTAAAATCCAGGGAGAAGCTGCAAGTGATGATCAAGGAGCCGAAACTCAAAAAAGAACTTGTTAAAATTATTGAAGAGGGGTATTGTGTGTTATACTTCTCAACAAGTGTTTAACATAGATGAAGGACTTTTTTGGAAATGAATGCCTAAAAGAAGTTTCATATTGTTCTTTAAGAAAAAAACATGCCAGGTTTCAAAGCGGGGAAGGATTGGTTGACTTTGTTGTTGGGTGGTAACACTGCAGGGGGGGGTTTAAAATTAAAACCCCTTTTAATTTACCAGGAAGAGGGCTAAAGTACAATCCAAAATTGACACATTTTTCATGATTAAATTCATCGATTTAATTAAATAAATTAAAATCAATTTAGATCAATCAAATTCATGATTTTAATTGGAATTTTAAATTTAATTTTGATACGTAAGTAGTTACCACAAAATTATATATGTATGTAATGCAGAATATTTTATATGTACAAATATTTGAATATTAAATATTTTGACCGATATTTGTGCATCTTTTCACTATTGTTTATTATTGATTAGGAAATATCCTATAGCACTGACTGCAACTGACAAATACATATGTTATCTTATGGGAATGCGGCACTCGCTTAGGGCAGATTCACTTAGCACTCTGTTTTTCCGGAACGAATTATCAGCGTTAAGCAGGGGTCACCCTGTATATAATAATAATAATAATTTGGAAGGTTACAAAAAAGTGTTTTACACATAAAATAGAAAAATATCAGTCTCTTAGTCTTTTCCATTTTAAAAGGCTGTTAAGTGCATGAATCAAACGTGGATATATTTTTTATTATGCACATAAATATTATTAAAAACTTAAAAACCACCTATCTTGCCTTTGGAAATAACTAGAAGATGGATGTTTATTGAACTGGAGGGAGAAGAAAAAACTTATTGTACAGCATTCATATTGTAACACCTGCCTTTAGACAAAAAAGAAAAAAAAAAGAGCTTTTATTGTGTCATTTAATATTTTGTGCTGAAACCTTTTGCTTTTATGATGGCCTTCAATCTTCGCAGCATACTCTCGACTATAAACGTCAGGTGATATGTTCCTCCATTCAGCCTTTAATGCAGCCATCAGTTCTGCCTTGTTCTTTGGGCGATCTCAACGTGCACGTACCTGACGATCCAATACAACCCAAAGATGCTCGATAGGGTTCAGATCAGAACTCTGGGGTGGCCAATCCAACTTTTCCACACCCATGTCCTCAAACCACTCTATTAAGACCCAAACAGTATGGCATGGCATGGCATGTTGTCTTGCTGATACAGGTATGTATCAGCAAGACAACATGTTCATGGAAGGTCCTGTATACAGGACCTTCCCCGAAGTATTGTCATAATGTTGGAAGTGCATAATTGTCCAGGCTGTCCTGGTATTGTACAGCATTCAAGGTTTTGTCGATAACGACTAATGGGCCCAAGCCAAACCACGAAAAGCAGTCCCATACCATGACACTGCCTCCACCAAACTTCATTGTTGGAAGGATACAATCAGGAAGGAACTGTTCCCCTGGCATTTGCCACACCCAGGAAAGGCCATCAGAATGGCAGAGTGTGAACCTCGACTCGTCTGTCCATAGGACAGTTTGCCACTGCTCTACAGTCCAGGATTCACGCTCCTTACACCATGGTAATTGGCATCTAACATTTGTTGAGGTGATCAATGGCTTGTGAACAGCTGCACGACCATTGTAACCCATATCATGGAGTGTCCTTGTGCTGACATTAGTCCCAGTACTCTCACAGAGGGTTTGTGTGACTTGAGACAATGGCAAATTAAGATTTGGCACACGATTCTTTGCAGAATTCTCTTGCCCCACTCTGTTAGTTTTTGGGGTTTACCAGGCCATTTTTTGGCAGATTCAGTCCCATTCCTTTCCATTTGCATATGACGTCAGTAACCACTGACCCAAGGATCTCCAGAGTCACTGCAATGTCTTGTACAGAACGCTTGCTTATGTGGCATCCTACTATCATTCCACATTGGAAGTCTTAATTCTGTTGAATGTGTGTTATCTTGCATGCCCACTTTTGCAATTTTCTGTTCAAAGCCCAGTGTGCATATTTATAGCAGGTTCTGTGACATGCTGCATGCATGGGACCTGTTTATCCAGAAACCCTCCACAGATGGGGATCCGTGGAGGGGTTTCTGGATATTAATGGTAGGGAAGTGTATAAACAAACATAACATTGATTGGCTCTTGTCCAATACCACACCACTCTGAAAGCAAAAAGCCAAATAATTGCAAAGGCTGTGACAGGTGACTTGACATGTTGTTGTGCACAATTTCTGTAGAAAACCATACAAAATCGCTCCAGAAAGTAATGCAGTAAAAGTTTAACTACATTTAAGAAGGTACAAAAAATTTCAGATTTTCAATCATTGATTAACAGTTAATTAACAGTTAACAATGGAATGTTATTTTCAAGGGTCATCTGTCAGGTAACCTGCTACCACTACTGGGTTAAGTACTATATTGTGAATTGGAAGTCTTGCAAACTGAATAATTTTATATGTTGCAAGTTCATAGTATTATATAATGACAGTCTAGGAAATATGTAAAGCATAAAGAAATTGGTGATTGGAAATTATTAGTAGAACATAATGCATAAATCTGACAATCGTACTGCTTTTTTTTTTTTTTTTTTTTTTTTTTAAGAGTCCAGCCAACATATTTTCCATCTGCTCTCATACAGTTTACTACTTGGAGAAATATTATTCATATTATTCAACAAAAAGGTTCTACTGTATTTTATTTATTTATTTTTGCGGGATTTATAATGACTCATGGGGTATGGTCGGTAATATGGAGGAACTTTGCCAGCATGGACACGCTTTTAAAAGCTTGTGCCATTCAGCTGCAAGGTGCACTTGTGACAATTCCCTAAAAAAAGTCCACGTGTTTCTGCTTTAGGTTTGAGGCGAGAAGTTTGGCTTTATCTTTGAAGGCTGGATCTCTAATGAGGTTATTCAACTCATTCTGAGCACACACAACTCAGCTCCAATGTCTCTTTATCAGGTGTGCACTCAGGTTATGCTGAAGTTCTCAGGTCTCCACCAATCATCATTCTTCTCTTTCTTGATGGTTCCTTTCTGCTTGGTGCCTCCATAGTCAGGTGGGCAGGAACAGCAGTGCGTAGCACACGCTTCTTGATTAGACCGGGGTTTGAGCCTGTGACCACCAAATATGGAGGATGCGGAAAGGTCAGGGAATGACCACCGCATATCCCAGGAGCAATATGGCCTTAGTTGCTAATGCTCCTAAAAACCAAATAATAACAACAACCTTTCTACTTCTGACTCTTGCTCTCTCTCTTTTTCTCTCTCTCTCAGGGTAATTCTGGAATTTCTTTTGGCTGGTGCAGCATAAGCCTCTCAGGCTTCCTTGCACTATATGGCTAATAATAATAATAATTGCACACCTTCATCGCATTCTATTTTGTCTCCTAAAGAACTTAGTCCAGAATTGGCATAAATACTGTCATCGTGAGGGATTGGTCTCATCACAGAATCCAAGTTTGAATAAACAATTTTGTGCTTATTCTTACTGGAAATCCTGTTACATTCACATTATAAAAGTAACAATTATCACTGTAGTCTTTTGGCTCCCTCCACATCATGGGTATGGCAAATAGTATTGACTTTATCCCTTTATTCAATCAGTCATGTAATTCATTTGAACAACCAATAAAAAAATAATATGGTGCCCCTGCCTTTTTCTGGTTAACTAGAATACTGTTTCCAAACCTTTCTTTAGATACGGATCACTTTTATATTTGAGGTGGAAATCGGACCACTTTTATATTTCAGGTAGAGGCCACAAAAATATGAAAACCATACATGTAGTTATTAATATAACTATATTTTTTAAATACAATGATATGTTCTCATTTAACATATAAGTATTACAGGCATATTTTTCTGATGAAATCTGATGAAATTTTAATAAAATTTCACCTGACAACATTACATTTTGTATGTAATATCATGACCAGGGGAGAAAAAAAAAAAAGTTCATTTTTGGAAAAAACAGCCAAAAATCCTATTTGAATTAAATAAAATTGCTAAGAAAAAATACTTACAAATGACTCCTCAACACATTTATCTTGCACAGAAATGGCAAATGCTTCTATAAATTTAGCTATTGATGAATGATAGCCGGTACTATACCATATAGATTTCATTATTTTTATTGCATGCTGGAACAAAGTGGCATTAGAACTGCAGGATTTGGGCTAAATATAATTTTAAAAGAAAATTATACAGAATATTTATAGTGCTGGAAATGTTTTTGCAATTAATGTCACTAGAAAACAACAAAAGTTTAATTTTAAAAAATTAAGGTGCTCAAGTGAAAGGCAATTAACAATTATAATGAAATAAAACACTTAATTCCTTTATATTTTTTTATCTGAAGGTGGTCAGGTTAATATTCTTAGTATATATCTAACTTGACAACAGAATTCCAAAATAGGCTTGAACACATCACCCGTAAAAAGTAACAGTTTGGTGCTTTGTTTTGGACATAGGGTTTCCTCACCATCACAGGATAATAAACTATTATGTATATATAAAAAAAAAAAAAAAAAAAAAAAGTCAAGTATTATTTTTTTTATTTTAATTTTTAAAATCTTGATCAGTTTTAATAATTTCTAGCAAAATTTATACCCAACGGAGATATTTTCCCGTAAAATTCAAATATCGTATTACAATCAATTAACCTTACATCGATATTAAGGTGCGCTAGTGATAAAATTCATGAACAGATAGACAAGTTTTTTTTTTAATTTTAGTGGCGTAGATGCAACGAAACCATTTTTACAATCTCATACATCTAAATATGATGTTATGAATGTTAGACACCATCATAGTTATGTACCGTTATGGCACACTTGACCCGGGGTAAATTATATTTGGGCAGCATGTGCAGAGAGAGAAATGGAATATTAGCATTATGCATCTCTGGCAGCAGAGGTTAAATCAATAGCAAAAGTAACTTGTGACTATCTGATTTACTTCTGCTTTTGAAACTGGGTGCCTGCTTGAGTCACAGAGTGCTATTTACTATTTAATAATTTTATTTATTATTTATATAATATATACAGAAAAGGTCATTAAAAGAAATGCTGGTTTCATGAATATTTTAATAAAATAAAAGTATTCCCAGATAGCCTGATGATGGACAGGGTCCAATCATTGAAGTACACTGTCTCTGGCTGAAGCATATACCTAGGACCCATAATCTAGTTTTGGATCGTAGAAGTGCACAGTAGATGCGTAGTAAGGTATATCGGTCCACACTCCAACATGTAGAGGAGAGAGAATGAATAATATTCAGTTCTCTTGTGCACTTGTACAGAGTTGATGGACATGTTCCAGAAATGTTAACACTTTTTATGAAATACGAGTCCCAAGAATTTTGTGTCTGACACTAGTGTGTGTGTGTTTTTGGCTGATGCTATATAAGCTTGCTTTCTTGCATCATGTGCTTGCTAATGCTAATAGCATTTTGTTCAAGCCTTAATTCAGGTTCAGGATGAAGATTATGCTTACGACAAAAGTGTACGCAAATAGTTTTCTGTGGCGAGAACCTGAATCCATTAGCAAGTGCCCAGGAATAAACGCAATCAATGGCTTGTTGCAGTTGTCTTTTAATAACCCTCATGTTGCATGATTGAGAAAATATGCTAAAGTCATCAACATAGAGAGTGCTCTTTATAGTTGGAGGAAGTTGTTCTGTAGTGAAATTCACTTTAATGGCAAAAAAGCGTGACACAATACTTATCCTTGTAGTATTCCCTGTTCTTTGCCAAAAGGACGAGAGAGAGAGAGAGAGAGAGAGAGAGAGAGGGGGGGGATCCAACAAGAACTTGGTAAGGCCAATTGGCTAAAAAGTCTTTAATAAAAACAGGGAGTGCCCCCCCACTAAGACCAAATCTCTAAGTTTTGCCATATGCTTTCTCCATATCAAAGAATACAGACACAAGATGTTCATGTTTTAGGAGTATACTGGATGGATGTTTCTAGTCTAATAAGATGGTCCAGAGTGGACTTGTTCTTTTGGAAGCTGCACTGGTTGCTAGAAAGGTCGTTAGATTCTAAATACCATATTAAACAAAAGTTAACCATTCTCTCCAGGAGTTTGCACAGACAACTAATCAGAGCAATAGTACGATAATTAGTAAGGATTTTAGGATCCTTTCCTAGTTTCGCAAAGGAAAAACAGTTGCCATGCGCTAGGCATCTGGAAACTGCTCTTCAATAAATATTCTGTTATATCTATGGAGCAGGTGATCCATAGATTTTGGTGAATGTTTAATCATGCCATAATACATGCCATCTGGTCCAACAGCACTTGCCTTAGAAAGGGTGAGAGCTATTTTTAGTTCCTGTATAGTGAATGGTCCGTTGTAAAGATAAAGACTCTTTGATGTGAAATTAAGTGCCTGCTTTTCATTTTTATGTTTAAGGATCAGGAGCTCTGGGGAACAGAAAGATATCACAGAGATGTTTGAAAATGTTTTTCCCAGAGCATTAGCTATTGCAGTTGGCTCTGCAATAGTGCATACACTATATTCCAGGATCAATGAAGGGTGAGCTGTATATTTTCCCTTCACTTTCCAGATTTTATTGCAGACCACCTCAGTGCTGGTGAACTGAGTAATATATGACGTAAAATGGATCCATGATTCCTTTTGACTCTGATGGCAAATGTAGCGTGCTTTGATTCGTGCATGTTTAAAAGCTATTAGATTGGCTGTGATAGGATATCGTCGATATCACCCAAGCTTTGTTTTGAGACTTTTTTTGCTGCTATGCATTTTGAATTTCACTATGGTTTGGGAAAATATGTAAACTGGGTAGATGTTTTCAGAATGGCATTTGCAGCTGTTTAGATGATATTTTCTTTGATATACATGACTGCATCATTGATAAGCTCCTGACTGACTGCAGTAATGTCAAAGCCTGCCAAATATTTAAAGTCATTCCAGTCAGCCTGATCAATCTTCCACCATGGTAACCTAAAAGGATGGCACTGTGTAAGAAGGATATCACAGGGAAGTGATTACTTCCATATAGGTTCTCCTCCATTTCTCAAGTGAGTGAAGAGAGTAGAGAAGGGGAGCAGATAAAAAGATCAATGGCAGAAAATGTACAGGTAGGTAGGTAGGTATGGGGAAGAAGGTATCAGTTCCCACATTTAGAAGGGAAAAGTCACTGGTTATTGTCAGTGAGCCTATATTCTTCCATTAATGTCGGCACTACCCCATAGGATGTTATGTCCCTTGAACTTGCCAAGAAACAGGACAGGGGATGGCACCTGCACTATGAGATCATCAAGGTGTGTCTGGGAGATGTGCAGATGTTTACGTGCCAGGTGGCAAGAAAATGGAACAGATTGTTATTAAAAACCCAACTATAAAGCAAATTAGCATTAGCATTAGTAGAGGCATATGATACCAGAAAGCAAGCTTATGCAGCATCAGCCAAAAAAAAAAAAAAAACTTCCATTTCACCTCTCCGTTCGTTCGAAATACCTGTCCAGCTGAGCCTTAAATTTATTTAGGCTATCAACTTCCACAAGGGATGGAAGTCTGTTCTGCCAACCAACTACCCGCTGGCTAAAGGCAAATTTCCACACATCTATCCTACATCTGTCTTTCCTCAATCTGAATTTATGCCCTCTCAAGTGATTATTCTGAGCAAGAGGAAGAATCCCATCAGCATTGAGCATGCTCAAATCATTCAAGGCTTTATACACCTCTATCAGATCATCTCGCCAGTGCCTAGTCTCCAGACACTGTAATTTGCAAAACTTAGCCTTTCTTTGTAAGAGCAACCCTTTGTTCCATTCACTAATCTTGTTGCCCGTCTCTGTACTTGTTCCAGCAGCTCTACATTCTTCTTGAAATGAGGCCTCCAGACCTGTATACAGTACTCAAGGTGTGGCCTGACCATTGCCTTATACAAGGGAATAATCACCTCCTTATCCCTGCTAGAAAAATTCCTGTATATCACTGACAAGACACCATGAGCTACTCTTGCAGCCCATCTGCACTACTCAGAGAACTTCATATCTGCCTGCACAATTACCCCCATGTCCTTTTCATTCTCTACCACTGTCAGTGTAGTACCACAGAGTTGATACGTTGCTCTGGGGTTGCTGTTTCCTAGTACTTTACATTTGTCAATGTTAAACTTCATTTGCCACCTCTCAGCCCATCTGCTCAACCACTCCTAATTTAGTGGAAAGCAGCACAGGTTTGAATGGAGTCTGGTTGCCTGCAAGGATGGTGGGAAACCAGACTCCATTCAAAAAACCCATCATTACTTGATGGATTTTCTTTAGCTTTTAAATAAGTCTCCTGGAAGCAAAAGCAGACTAGCTCATGCTTATGCAGGAGGGCCTTGATTTGGCCAGTATTTTGCTGGAATCCACAACAATTCCACTGTAGGAATTTAGCCATTATTTTGACTTGGTGGGTCCATCAGGCGGCTTCCGAAGTGCTGAGGGCTTACTTTTCTTAGTCTTGGATTTGTAGAAGTATGGATGCCATCCTGTGTCTATTTCCTCTGCCTCAAAGGTTCCACGACTGTTTCCTCAGGTACCTCCTCGATATCCATTTTTTCTTGAGAACTAGTGCATCAGGTTTCTTACTCTCTTAATCTTTTCTCTGGGGATTTCTTTTGCTGATGATGGAGCAATGGAGGTACAATATAGGAGATGGTTGATTGATCCTTCTTGTGCAGGTTTTATTGAACTTAGCAGGTAGAGTGAATGATTCTTTTGGTGGTCTGGTCATTTCAGTCATTTTCAGATCCAATGGAACATCTACCTGGTACGTTCTGAGCATAGGTTTGTGTATTTGCATTCATCGGTTTCACTGCTTTTCTTGCCTCCTGATATGATATATTCACCTCTGCTTTGAGTTTGTATTTCTTTCTTCCTTCCACCTCCGGCATGCTTGTGGGTATGCAAGCATGCCGGAGGTGGAAGGAAGTTCTCCTTGGCAGTTAATGCAGATGGGTTTTGTGGCAGAACACGATGTAGTTTCATGTTCCTTTGCAGCACATAGAGCATATGCAACGGCTCCACGACAGGCAATTTGCAAGTGTGCATATTATTGGTACTCAAAGCACCTTAATAGATTTGGGACATATGGATGCACTGGACAGTTGATATTAGCATTAGCAGTGGCATATGATGCAAGAAAGCAAGCTTATATAGCATCAATCAAAATAAAAAACCTTCCCATTTCACCTATCCATTTCCTCCAAAACTGTCCAGTTCCTCTTAAATCTATTTAAGTTATCAGCTTCCACAATGACAGATTTACTATGCTCGTAGAATTGTTGTACATGCAAATATACATGCACCTGTTCTTACTCTTAGTAAACCTAACACAGCCCAAGTATTTACCTGTTTCATTATGATTCACAGCAGGCCTTAAAATCCCCAGCCCCTTGCTTTCCAGGCTGCTGCACACCTACCAACAAAACAGTGCAAGAATCACTTTCATCTCTGCCTGCAGCTATTGTTAATCTGTTAATCCATGTATCCCCCCCCGCCCAAGCTATCAGTTTTCCAACCCACCTAATACTGCTTCGTACTACTTAATATAGCATCAGCAAATATTCTTGCACCTTTACATGTATCCCATCCCTGTAGAAGCAGACTCTCCTGTTAACAAGCAGAGACCATACGGAAAAAAATTCCACCCCATGAGCCTTGCACAATCTCTCCAAGGCCAAACTGACTGAGAACAAGGCTCTCATCATATACTCCCTCTTTATCATGCCAGGGCATAATTGCAGACACTTTCAAATTCAACCTTAACTTGTGACTTTAACTTAATATTACCCTGTACTTATTAAGTAAGTCAGTAGGCTTCTTGCTCTTAATAAGTGCCAACATACAACAATATCACCTTTTGTGTCCTTCAAAGATATCTGCTCTGCAACATCTTCAACTTTTGTCCCCCCCCCCGCAAACATATCCTGGTCCTATTCCACCTATCCTTTTTTTGCACAATATATTTCCTGTTTTCCTGACAACAGAGTCACTAACAACAGCTACTTCCTCCTGTGGGACCAGCACATTCTGCCCTGGGGGTTGCTGCTGTGCTGCCTGATGATCAAGTGTGAGCTCTGGCAATGAGATAGCTGAGAGCTTGACAGGGTCTCCATTTTAATACCTTTGAGGGCATTCACCTTACTCTTCAAACTATTTTGGTATCAAATTGGTATCTCATTTCTTCACACTCTCTGCACTGAGCTCATACATGACATTCCCCTCCTAGCTATATCATGTCCTGTACCAGTAATACTCATATGCTGGGACGTAATTTCCGTTTAAATTCAATATATAATTGAGAATACTACACTAAACAAATGTACTTAAATGCAATAATAACACTAATCTAATTCACCACTTATGCAGCAATAATATGTACTAGCCTATCAAGTAACACTACAGTTATTTTATTTATTATTATTATTCTTTTACTTAAATTTTGTAACAGGCTCCATTTATTATGAAATTTCACCTAACACTTGTTATTTGTCATAGTTATATATATCATTTGTTTAACAGCACAACTGCATTACTTTTCGTATGTATTCAAATTTGTTAATAGAGAGAAAGAGAGAGAGATAAACACAATGTTTCGTTTCTGATTATTATTTATATATAATAATTATTTCAATAAAATTCTCAGAATGAATTAAAAATCTCTGTTTTTATGGAATAACCTTTTTTTGGACCAAACCAATAAAAATAATCACTAAATAGTAAGTGATTATTAATCAAGTACTCCTTTCATATGCTTCCAGAAGGCTCTAAAAGTCTGTGGGAAGGGAACAGATAAGAAAGATATGCAAACTGGAGTGGTTTAAGACGTGGGTATCAATATCTTTGGATTAGTTTCTTTGAAATTATATTTTTGATTTTAAATTTAATAACCTAAAATTTTTTTTATGAATCAAGGTGAGTGGTAGCCAACCAACAGAAACAGGAAAAATGAACTGTAGCCCTTCAGCAGTTAACAATTCTACACTTAGTAGTCAAAGATGAATTTTCTTGAACCATTGGGAAGGTTCTGTTTTTTTTGGATCAGCCACTAGAGTTTTAAGCATTTTACAAATTGTGTAGCTTTTAATGTTGACAAGTGGATAGCATTGTGTAACTGTATATCTAAAAGTATCATATGCTAAACTGCCACAAAGTATTCACTAAATATTAAACCTATATGGACCCCAAGTGCCAAGCGATCTTTTGGGCGATATATAGAGTGCTCTTTCACAGCAAATAAGTTATATTTATTTTCCAGTATCTTTTCTTCCAGTTTTTCAAGTGATTCTATACTTAAAAGGTTTCAAGTAAGAATCCAGAAAGAAAATTCACCTTTCTTTCCTTGTATATATATATATATATATATATATCTATATAATCCATCCTAACCAAACTAACTTTCCCAACCACTTGATCACTGGTGGCACCACTCTTGCCTCCATGTGACGGGGCCAGTAACCTAGGAGAAGAAACTCACTCTCTCTCAGGGCTAAAAGGAGCAAAGATGGACTTAAATAATTTTTCTCCTTTAGAGCCATCAAGCTCAAGGACATTAATATCCAATGAAAATGATGCAAACCAACGGCTTGCATCATTTTCATTGGATATCCTACCTAACTTTCTGGTGATACACTCTTTGTCAACTCAGCCCATGGGCAAGTTATCACCATTTACGATCCAAAAATATTTGTAATCTATTGCAGGATCACCAAAAATGGTGAAAAGACTACAATCTGGAGACCTCCAAGTTAAAACACAACCTCCAGACATTCTGAGTGGCTATTAAAGTCAACAACATTTGGTGGCCTACCAGTATCTGTTAATCTGCACAATACTTTTAATTTATCTAAAGGCACCATCACAGAGTGGGACTTACTTGCAGTACCTGAGGAGGAACTACTGCAGGAACTCAGTAACCAAAAGGTAATAGGTACGAAACGAATAATAATCAAAAAATATGGAAATCTCATTCCACTCAATCCATCATTTTAACTTTCAGCACTCCGAACTTACCATCCACAGTAAAAGCTGGCTATTTAAACGGCCGAATTCAGCCATACATCTTGAATTGTCTTCATTATTTTAAACGCCAGAAATATAGCCACTCTCAGCAGGCGTGCAGAGTTGATGCCATTTGTCCCAAGTGGATTGCCCAGCCTCAACTACCATGTCCCAACTGCAAAGGAAGCCACCCTGCTTTTTCTAAATTTTGTGATATGTGAAAAACCGGCAAGAAAATCAAAAGATACAAAATAGAACATAAAGTCACATATCCTGAAGCATATAGATAAATTATGTTGACCGTGTCTATCCTATGAATCTCACATCCAAAGCCATCTTTCAACTGCAGTTCAAACAGATGTGTCAATACCACCAAGCACCTCTCTGGTGAACTGGGTTAAATCAACCTTATCAGCCTCCAGACAAGATACTTGTAAAACTAAAACCAGCAAAGCTAGTATCCCAACTGATACTCTAATGGTCTCACATGACAGTAAAAAACTGGAAACTATTAAAGACAGAAAGAAAACCGAATCACCAACCAATAGCATGGCAATAATGAGGAACCCATACTAGAACTTCAGATAAATGACACTATAGAAACTGGACGCCCCATCTTCCCAAAAAAAAAACAGAAAAAATGCCCTGCAAACAAAAAGCAATCAAATGAATCATCTTTTGCCAAACCTAAATAATACATAACATTATTCAATTGAACTACTGAGGACTAAGCAGCTATTCTGATTACTTGAAGGTTTTATTAGCTCAATTCAATCCCATAGGTCACCCCAAGTTTTGCCAAAATTTTCAAATTATACAATGTACAGGAGACAGGAATTCAGTCTCCTGCACATGGAGGAGTAGCCATTCTT
Organism: Mastigoproctus giganteus; assembly: GCF_048544385.1. Lineage (NCBI taxonomy): Eukaryota > Metazoa > Arthropoda > Arachnida > Uropygi > Thelyphonidae > Mastigoproctus > Mastigoproctus giganteus. The sequence continues at coordinate 143,418,902 of NC_143585.1, read as the reverse complement.
GTTAATTCTAATGTGTCATCCAGGCCGATTCAGTTAATAACTAATCTAGAAGCTGTGGCTGCTCAATACTGCAGTTTTTATATCAGTCACCCTTGTTTCTGTTTACACTATCTCTACCTCTTCCCCATTCAGAACTTGACAATCTGATTACACAACTCCCAACTCCAATTTGTCTTTTTGGTGATTTAATGGACACCATCAATTGTGGGGCTAAGTTACAATGGACAGAAGATGCAAATTGATTGAGGAATTTAGCATTAGAATTAGTAGAGGCATATGATGCAAGAAAGCAAGATTATGCAGCATCAGCCAAAAAAAAAAAAAAAAACCTCCCATTTCACCCCTCCGTTCATTCGAAATACCTGTCCAGCTGAGCCTTAAATTTATTTGGGCTATCAACTTCCACAACAAGGGATGGAAGTCTGTTCCACCAACCAACTACCCGCTGGCTAAAGGCAAATTTCCACACATCTATCCTACATTTGTCTTTCCTCAATCTGAATTTATGCCCTCTCAGGTGATTATTCTGAGCAAGAGAAAGAATCCCATCAGCACTGAGTATGCTCAAACTTCAAGGCTTTATACACCTCAATCAGATCACCTCGCTGGTGCCTAGTCTCCAGACACTGTAATTTGCAAAACTTAAGCCTTTCTTCGTAAGAGCACCCCTTTGTTCCATTCACTAACCGTGTTGCCCTTCTCTGTACTCGTTCCAGCAGCTCTACATCCTTCTTGAAATGAGGCCGCCAGACCTGTATACAGTACTCAAGGTGTGGACTGACCATTGCCTTATACAAGGGAATAATCACCTCCTTATCCCTGTTAGAAAAATTCCTGTATATCACTGACAAGACACCATGAGCTACTCTTGCAACCCATCTGCACTGCTCAGAGAACTTCATATCTGCCTGCACAATTACCCCCAGGTCCTTTTCATTCTCTACCACTGTCAGTATAGTACCACAGAGTTGATACGTTGCTCTGGGGTTGCCGTTTCCCATACATAGTACTTTACATTTGTCAATGTTCAACTTCATTTGCCACCTCTCAGCCCATCTGCTCAACCTTTCCAGATCCTGTTGCAGCAGCATAGCGTCAGTAGTGTCCTTAACAACCCTGCCAACCTTTGTATTCAACTTGGACATTAAGCTTGATATACCATCATCAATATCATTTATAAATACAGAAAACAATAATGGACCCAACACTGAACCCTGAGGGACTCCACTAATAACATTAGTCCACGATGAGCAGTGTCCATTGATTACCACTCTCTGTCTTCTCCCCCTCAACCACCCCTTTATCCATAGCAGCAATTTGCCTCCAATGCCACACTGCTCCAATTTGTGTAGCAGTCTTCCATTTATGAATAATAATGATCCTAATTTACTAAACTCTGGATCTCCTACATACAAGATCTACTTCTGCAGTTGACTTGTCAGTTTGTTCACTCCATTTTCCAATCATGACATAGTTGGCATTATCCAACACCTTTAACAGTGATCACATCTCAATTATTTGCTCAATACAAAGAGTGGTACCTCAAAAAGTGGTACCTGGTGATCAACAATCCAACTGGATGTTTAATAAGGTGAACTGGGATGGCTATTCTGCTAAAGTGCTTTTAGATAGAATTTATGTTCAACAGAAACCTATCGATGATGTAACTGCTTACATAACCAGTCAGATTCAGACTGAGGCTAATACTTTTACTCCAAAATCCAAGACACATCACACTCACCGAAATTACTGGGGGAATACAGAGTGCTTCAATGCCAAACAGGAGAAAAACTATGCTCAGAATAACTTCTGCAAGTGCCCTAACATCAGAAACTTAATTGAGTATAAAAGGCTTAAGCAAGACAAGTTTTCTAATTTGTTTTGCTTAAAAAAAAAAAAAAGCTAAAGCAAGACAAATTAGACTTAAAACAAAACACGATTCGTGGATTGCTTTAGCATCAACACTCACAAAAGACACTGACACACACAGATTATCTGGAGAAGGATACAGGCGCTAAATGGCAAACTTGTTTGGCTGCCCTCTTCGACACTTCATTGGAAAGGAAAAGACATTTATGCTCCTGAAGAAGTTGCTAATGAACTAGCAGAATCGTTTTCTAGAATCTCTGCTTCTGCCTCCCATGCATTCTCCTTTCAGAATATCAAAGCAGGTGCAGAAGGGCTTAAATTAACTTTTTCATGCATTGCTCCTTCCCGTACAACCAACCCTTTACATTAATAGAACTGAAAGAATCATTATATTTCTTGGATTGATACTGGAAAGCCAGTTAAAATTCCAAGTCACATCACTTATTTAAGAACTATTTGTCTAAAGCATTTGAATAAACTTTGATCAGTCCATGTCATGGGGAGCTGATCGATATACCTTACTATACCTCTACAAGTCTGTAATCAGTTCACACCTAGATTATGGTTCTCTGGTATAAGACTCTGTTACGATAAGCACTTTACAATGGCCAAACATCATCCAGCACAGTGCTCTGAGGACAGCCCAGGGAGCTTTCAAAACTTCTCCAGTCCAAAGCCTTTATATTGAAGCTCATGATCCACCATTACAACTTCTCACTATGCTGCTAAAATCCGAAGTCTCCCATCCCATCCTAGTTGGGAGTATCTGTATAATACCCGGTGGGATTCCTTTTATGAGAGTAAGAAACATGAAAACTGACCTGTGTCACTCAGACGCAGGTCAGTTTGATCTAAGTAACATTTGGAACGTTGATCTAAGTAACATTTTCACTCTGGTTACATTTTCATGACTCTCATGATAACTTTCTCCAATGGGGAAGGATGTTTTAGCTACTTCCAATATCAGAGAGTTGCATGCAGCTCACTCTAATCTCAATTGCAATGCCTGTGCAATATACACAGACAGATCAAAAATTGACAACATGGTAGGTGTGGCAGTAGTTTTCCCTTCATTTACAGTTACAGCCTCATTACCAGCCACATGCAGCTTCTTCACTGCTGAGCTGTATGCTATAAAACTGCACTTGACCAGATTTGAATGTTCCATTTCACTTGTCCTAATCTATACTGACTCTTTCAGTGCAGCCCTTGCCATAAGGGATAATTTCTCTTCATGTTATCCTGCACTGAAAACTATTCACTATCAGTTACTCTTCTTCAGAGAGTCCAATCAATCAATAACATTTGTTGGGTACCGGAACATTCAGGAATTAGTAGAAATGAGACTGCTGATCTTGCCACAAAACAACCTCTTACCACTAATCACAGCACCTTCAAGTTCCTTATAGGGATTACAAACCTGATGAACTAATCTGTAATTCGTAAGAACTAATCTGTAAACCTGTAATTCGCAAGACCTGTTATGAAAACTGGTCACAGATCTGGAAAAGTAATACCAACAAAAAACTTTACCAGATAAAACAAGATCCCGAGTAGTGGCTCTCCGGATTCATATGAAACAGGCATGAAGAAGTAGTACTGGCAAGATTGAGAATTGGGCATACTCATATTACATACCTATTTTTATTATTGGGAGAAGACCCACCACAGTGCACATCCAACTTACAGACTGTCCTTTTTACTTATCCATTGGTTCTTGCACCTTTCTGTCATTCAGCAAATTGAATGAATCTGAGATATTATCACATGTTCTTGGTAATCACGAAAACATAGAATTCTTAACATACTTAAATCATGCTGGCATATACACAAGTACATAATTCAATTGTTTAAAGATATATGGATATAAGAAACAAACTATGAACTGACATAATTTGACCTTGTGGCCCTTGTGTCATTAAACTTAATATCAACATCAACAAATAAATCAATACACATATTTTAGAATAGTAAACATTAGCAAGGGCACATGATGCAAGAAAGCAAGTTTATAAAGCATCAGCCAGAAAAAAAAAAACACACACCCCTTCTCATTTCACTCATCCACCCACTCCTCCAAATGTTTGTCTAGTTCTGCCTTGAATCTGTTTAAGCTATCAACTTCTACAACGACAGGTGGAAGTTTGTTCCAGCAATCAACCAACCACTGGCTAACGGCAACATTCTGCACATCTATCCTACAACTGTCTTTCCTCAATTTGAATTTATGCTTTCTCAGGCGATTTTTCTAAGCAAAAGAAAAAATCCCATCAGCATTGAACATGCTCAAACCATTTATGTCTTTATACAGCCCAATCAGATCACCTTGCACATGGCTAATTTCCAGACACTGTAATTTGCAAGACTTAAACCTTTCTTCGTAAAAGCAACCCTTTGTTCAATTCACTAATCTTTTTGCCCTTCTCTGTACTCATTCCAACAGCTCTACATCCTTCTTAAAATGAGGCCTCCAGACCTGTATACGGTAATCAAGGTGTGGCCTGACCATTGCCTTATACAAGGGGATAATTGCCTCCTTATCCCTGCTAGAAAAATTCCTGTATATCATTGATAAGACACTATGAGCTACTCTTGCAGACCATCTGCGCTGCTCAGAAAACTTCATATCTGCCTGCACAATTTCACTCTCCACCTCTGTCAGCGTAGTACCCCACAGTTGATACGTTACTCTGAGGTTACTGCTTCCCATATACAGCACTTTACATTTGTCAACGTTAAACTTCAGTTGCCACCTCTTAGCCCATCTACTCAACTTTTCTAGATCCTGTTGCAGCAGTGTACTGTCATTAGTGTCATTAACAGCCCTGCCGACCTTCATATCGTCTACAAACTTGGACACTAAACTTGAAATACCATCATCAATATCATTAATGAATACAGAAAACAACAATGGACCCAACACTGAACCATGGGGGACTCCACTAATAACATTAGTCCACGAAGAGCAGTGTCCATTGATTACCACTCTCTGTATTCTCCCCCTCAACCATCCCTTTATCCATTGCAGCAATTTACCTGCAGTGCCACACTGCTCCAATTTGTGCAGCAGTTTTCCATGTGCAACAGTATCAAAAGCCTTTCTGAGATCCAAATATATGATATCAAAATTATTCTTTGCATCCAGTTCCTTTGTGACTAAATCATAGTATTCAATCAAATTGGTTAGACAAGACTGCCCCTTAACAAACCCATGTTATGTTCAAGCTATAACTGAAGTTTTGTCTAGATGATCCTACAATGCTTCTTTAACATTAATTTCCCTGGAACAGAAGTTAAACCGACAGGTCTGTAATTACCAGTGTCTCCCTTTGATTCTCCTTTGTGGGTTGGGGTCACATTTACACATTTCCAGTCCATGGGTACCTCCCCTGAGTCCAAGGAAACTGTCATAATCATGGCTAAGGGTTTGCTTACTTCCTTTGCTGCCTCCTTTAATATAACTGGATAGATTCACCAGGTGCCTTTCTTATGTTTATCTTCAACAATTTCTCCTCCACTTTATTCTCAGTTATTACAAGATTGTTTATTGTCTGAGTTTAATACACCTCTGGCATTCCCCTCCCTGAATAACTCCTCAGGTGTGAATGTAGATGCAAAATATTCATTTAGTTTGTTAGCTACCTGAGCAGGATCATCAACAGTTGAACCATCAGTATCAAGTGGACCAATCTGATTCATCCCCTTCCTTCTAGAATTTACGTAAGTAAAGAACTCTTTGCTGTTTTTCTTTGCATCCTTTGCCAAAGATTTCTCATAATCTGCCTTTGCCTGCCTAACCTCCGTTGTGACTTGGTCACAGACCAGCTTATATCTATCACAGGCTCCTGTCTCACCTGTTAATTTATATGTATCCCATGCATTTTTCTTTTCTGCCACATATCTAATTAGTTCACCTGACATCCATTTAGGCCTAAATCTTGAACAATTGCAAATTTCAGTGGCTGGAGACTAGGCACCTGCACGGTCATCTGATTGAAGTGTATAAGGCCTTGAATGGGTTGAGCACGCTGAATTCTGATGGGATCCTTCCACTTGTTCAGATTACGAACCTAAGGGAGCATAAATTCAAATTAAGAAAAGACAGATGTAGAATAGATGTGCGGAAATTTGCCTTTAACCAGCGGGTGGTTAATTGCTGGAACAAACTTCCATCTGTCGTTGTGGAAGTTGATAGGTTAAATAAATTTAAGGAGGAATTGGACAGGCATTTGGAGGGAATGGTGTGATTTTTTTTTTTTTTTTGGCTGATGCTGCATAAGCTCATACACTTGCTTTCTTGCATCACGTGCCACCACTACTACTACTACAATATTTCTTAGTTGGTATGAAAGCCTAGTAGCTATCAAGATTATTTCTTTGAATGCTTCCCATTTTGAATTTGCTGTTGGTAACATCATCAGTTGTTCCCACCATATAGAATTGAAATACTGTCTGAGACCACCGTACGAAAGCAAAAACCATTTCCTTTACCCCTGATGGTTGTAACCTCTTTGAGTAAACCCCACTTCAGCACACTGTGATCACTGTCACCTAGTGGTTCCTTTATTTGCAGATTCTTAATGCATAAAGAATCACTATGGATAATCAGATTGAGAGTATTACTCCCTCTAGTTGCTTCCCGAATATGATTCAGCAGAAAACAATCATCCAATAAATCCACAAAGGCCTTTCTAGCGTGTGAGTGACCAACCCACAAATTCAAGTCAATATCTGGGAAATTAAAATTCTCTATTAAAAGACACTCTGATTTACTGTCCCGCTCTATTTCTCTGCACAATTGCTCATTATACTTATCAGATTCATTAGGCCTATAACACACACTTACTCTCATTTTTCCTTTCCCAGTACTTATGTCACACCAAACAGACTTAACATTGCATTGTCCACCAACATCAATTGGATGCACTTCCTTAGATTTTGTGTGTTTCTTAACTAACAGCATAACCCCCTCCTCCCTTTCTGTCCTGTCTATCCTTTCTGTACACATTGTACTCCCCAAATTCCAATTCTGCACTGCTTATGTCTGTGTGACACCACGTTTTTGATATCCCAACAATATCTGCCTTTGATGTCTTGACTAGCACTGCAAGCTCATCGAATGTATTAACTATACTCCTAGCATTGGTGTACACACAAGTATACATGCACCTGTTTCTACCCTTAGTTACCCTAACACAGCCCATGTATTTACTTGTTCCACTACGACTCCCAGCAGTCCTGAAAATCCCCATTGCTTTGCTTTTCAGGCTGCTGCTCAATTGCATTTTAATAGAAGCAGTGCAAGAATCACTTTCACCTCTGCCAGCGGCTACTGTTAATCAATTAGTCCGTGTATCCCCCCCCATGCTACAGTTTTCCAACCCACCTAACTCTGCCTCAATAGCATCAGCAAATATTCCTGCACCCTTTCTATTTAAGTGTATCCCATTCCTGTAGAAGCAGTCTCTCCTGTTAACATGCAACTGATTGACAAGGCTCTCATTGTATACTCCCTCCTATCATGTCTGGGCAGAATTGCAGACGCTTTCAAATTCAACACTAACTCACGGCTTTTTTTCAACATTGACCTGTACTTGTTAAGTAATTCCACCGGTCTTCTACTCTTAATATCATTAGTGCCAACATGTACAACAATATCACCCTTTGTGCCCTTAGAAGATGATATCTACTCTACAACGTCATCCTTTGCCCCTGGCAGACACAACATACAAATACAGCAAATAAAACAGCTTTTAAAAGAATGCATTTCCTAGATTATAAAATAACCTTCTCTTACCAAATATGAATTCGCCAAAAGCAAACATAACTCCGCATTACAGTCTTTGAGGCCTGAGACATGCAACATCAATGTCAATATTTTCAACTCGAGCAGGTTAGGAAATAAAATCCATAAGTAGGTTTCATCTTCAAAGAATACCATGAATTGATCTATCAATGCAAACAATAAATTGTAATGGTGCTGTTAATTATATAAGAAAATTTTCAAAGTAGAAAATAATATTATAAACATTACATGATGAATGGAGTCATTGTAACATTATATGAAGCCTTTTTAATATATCACTGATATATTAAATGATTCTATTTAATAGAATTCTATTTAATACATCAATAATATAAAGGAGATAGTACCTTTATAGAGGTAAATTTAACAATAAATAAATCTCTGATTATCTTGTCTGATGGTGGGGAAACAAAGTACCAGATCAAAGATGCAGATAATCAAAAATATTTTATCTCCCATGTCAGGTTTTTTTTTTTTTTTTTTTTCTAAATAAAACCTACACAAAGGCCATTTCCAATTATAACTTACATCTAACTATAAACCAATAAGTAAGCACAAATAACTTTTTAACTCTTAAATTTCCAACAGATAAAATTACACAAATTAAGGAATTGAAACACCAGTTTCTTCGACTTTTGTCCTGCATTTCTACTAATAAAAGAAATATGTCATATGAGGAACACCCAAGAGCTATCTTATTTGCCCCATGTGTGTACGTGACAGTAAATGAATGTTGGCTGGTGGTGGCACGTGTTCGGACTGTTTTGAAAGAGAGCACGGAAATAACAGAAGCCAATTCAGGAGAACAGTGTCCATGGAAGTATCTGTAGAAAAGGCATGCAGTAGAAACAGTACGTCTATGAGACAGCGAGTGAAGAGACTCTGTTAGAGAGGAGTCATTAATTAACCCAATTGCCCTCTTCTGAATGGAATCTAGAAGCCTGAGAGAGGTTTTGGAGGCACCACCCCAGATGTGGGAACATTATTCCATGGTAGGTTGGATTTGTGATTTGTACAGAGTGAACGGCTGTTTGGAAGAAAAGTAGCGCCGAGAGCGAAAGAGAAAACCAAGTTTTTTAGATACAGAGGAAGCAATATTTCTAATGTGCTTGTGCCAAGAGATATTAGAAGTCAGGGTAATCCCCAAAAGAGATATATCAACCTGCCTAGAAATCGGAGTGTCACCAAAGAGGAGCAGAAGAATCCTTTTTGCAAGGTATAAGAAAAGTCTGAGTTTTAGAAGGATTGAAATCAACTAAGTTGTCTTTGCCCCACTGGAGAATTACCTGAAGATCAGCATTTAAGAAATTGGTAGCAGATATTCGAAAAATCGAAGCTGATTGAGCAGGGCAAGGTTTTTCAAAATGAAAAGTGGAATGCAATGTGCTATCATCAGCAAAACTATGGATAGGATTTCCCATCAATGGAAGGTCATTAACATACAAGAGGAAAAGAACTGAACCTTGGGGGACACCAGCATTAGTGGAGAAGTTAGAAGACAGAGAGCCAGTTAGCAATCAGAGAGAAAACTGGATAACCAATTACAAAACACAGTTGGCAAACTATAAGATGGAAGCGTGTTTAGAAGACCTTTATGCCAAACACGATCGAAAGCCTTTGAGATGTCAAGAGCAACTGCTTGTGATTCACCAAACTTTTCCATTGAATTTGTCCATAAATGGGTAACATAAGCGAGAATATCAACCAGTGGACCGACACTGATGGAATTAATACTGGCAATTGTTGATCAGAAGGAAGGTTTCTAGGTAGTTTAAGAGTTGGCGGTTAATTGATTTCTCTATTACTTTAGAAAGAGTAGAAGTAATTGCAATGGGACGATAATTGGATGGGAGGGATTTGTCACCCTTTTTAGGAACTGGCTGGATATGAGCAAATTTCCAAGCAGAAGACCTTTGGAATAAGAAAGTGAAAAAAGGGGACAAATAACAGGAGTAAGTTCAGGAGCACAAGTTTTGAGAACAAGTGGAGAAATAGCATCAAGATTTGCCAGAATCCTTCTGACATCCTTTTGACAGAAGACCACAGGAGGCATTAAATGGAGCATGCTAGGAATGGTGGGAGGTGTTTTACTAAGATCATTAATATGTGAGTTGGAAGAAAAATGGGATGCCAGCAGGTCAGCTTTATCCTTGGCCGAAGAGACAACAGAACCACCTGGTTTTGATAGAGGTGGGAGCAGAGATGGGCAAAAGTTGCAGCCAATAGCTTTGGCAAGAGACCAGAATGCTCGGCTCCCATTAGGGCAAGAAGCAAGTTTTCTACTCTTAGCCTGTTCAAAATCTAGTTTGGACTGATTAATAACTGCTTTACAATTGTTGCAAGCTTTGGTGTAGGCAGAAAATGAAACTGAAGAATTGGAAACAAGCCAATTACGATATGCAACGTTCTTCTCTTGGCACATTTACACACACACACACATATAGCACATTTATTGGAAAACCAAGGTTTAGATAAAGGACAAGATTTTAAAGTGGAGTGTGGAATAAAGGATTGCATTCCTACAAGAATAATTTCACTGATACGGTGTGAGCAAACATTGACATCAGAAGTTTTGAAACAGTAATCCAACCAAGGAAAAGAAGAAAATAAATCTTGCAGGTCATTCCATTTTGCATTCTTGTAATGACAAACAACACGAGGTTGGGAATAGCCATGAGATAAAAGCTCCATTGGAGAAGAGTCAATGACCAAGTTGTGATCTGAGGTGCCTAAAGGACCACTCACTTCGACAGTGTACTTAGAAGGGTCATTTGTGAGAAAAAGATCAAGTGTGTTGGCTGTATGGTTAGGATTGTCCAGTATTCTTGTAGGTAAATGAACAATCTGTGTAAGGTCATTAGTAATTCACAAGCCTCAGTATCTCGACCAGCTGGGTCAGTGTGACTAGAAAACGGAAGCCAGCTGGAGTTGTGGACATTAAAATAACCAAGGAAAATTACCTCACTGTGAGGAAAGTTGGACTGAAGAAAGTCAAGTTGCAAAGAGAGGAAGTCAAAGAGCTCCAAGTGATTAGTGGAGTTGGGAGAACAGTAGAAACAACAGATGAATTTGACACAATGAGGTAGAGAGATTTTAAGCCAGAGAAGATTGAAGAGAGGAGATTCCAAATTACCAAGTCTCTGACAGGGAATATCGGAACAGACATATGCACAATTACCACCTTTGAGGTGGAAGGAATCATACAGCAAATTATTTGGGCAACTGAGATGAATAGTAGTTGAATCAACTGATAACTGAGATTTTTTCAGAAAAAGTACATGGGGTTTAGCAGACTGCAAGTGGAAATGGACATTGTTGAGATCAGAATTGAGACCACGTATATTTATGAAACGAACTAGGAAGTGTTTGAGAGGTTTAGATCTTTTCGCAGATAAGCTTGCTCTATTAGTTTGACAATTCATAGTGTATTCAATAGTAAGAAAAAGTGGGAGGGGGACATGCTGTATGAAGTAATGAAATTTTTGGATATGGCGTACACATAGTAAGAATATACCCAGATCCTTGACATTACATGGCCTTGACAATGCCTCCCGCATACACACTACTCAGACTCCCTCCATTCACTATCTGGCAGAATAGAAGTAGCAAGATTATACACTAGCTGATCCGGAAGCCTCCTAAACAGTTACCAATAGGTTCGGTCAGGTGTACTAACTAGCGGCCGGCCTGAGAATACCATTTTAGAGCTGTACCCTAGAAATGTAAGGAAGATTGGATCTCGCCATGATGTTCATCATAATCTCAAAAGTCATCAGTCATACTGCATGATGGAAGAGATTGGGAAGGGTTGACTGGAACTTAGCTCTGGAGACTAAACATGGGTTCCACCACTTCAAGCCTCCAATAAGCAGTGGTGGTATTGCACCGGTTGATGAGATTCATCTACCACCTAGTATTGCCTGGTAACACAGAGGGGTGGCATTCCTCCATGTGGTGTGGGCGCCACACCTCGACCCCTGCTTGCATTGGTTCACACCTGGGTGGTCACCTGCAGTGCTTGTGCATGGAGGTTATACCCAGGATTACTAATAGTCCCACCATCGTAAAGGTGCAAGCAGAGGATTTGGCTGTCACAGACCATCCAGACTTCGCCGAAATTGGGTCCACTTGACTTGAATGTCACCCAAATATCAGTTCTATTTGGGTTTTAAGTGTGAATAGCATATTCACACCTGAAACCAAATAACTCAACCAGGGAGGAAAAAAAAAAAAAAAAAAACCCATGAGAGTTCCTTGTCGCTTATAGGATTTGAGCATCAGCCTTTTTCATTCAGTGTGGGGGAAGATGATTATAATCACCATGTTACCCATGCAGACAGGTTTTATTTGTACAGTAGAAACTCTCTTAACCAATCTTTACTTAACTGATACTTACTCCCTTCTCTCTTGACCACTGCATCAACACCTCCCTGTTGAGCTGTATGCTTCTCAAGAGGGCAGTTGTGTATTTATTCCAATTACTGACTGTTTGTTTGTTTGTTATTTGGTTTTTAGGAGCATTAGCAACTAAGGCCATATTGCTCCGGGTTGTGCGGTGGTCTTTCCCTGACCTTTCCGCATCGTCCGTATTTGGTGGTGACGGGCTCGAACCCCGGTCTAACCAAGAAGCGTGTGCTACGCACTGCTGCTCCTTCCCACCTGGCTACGGAGGCGCCCATTACTGACTGTGCTTTTATTTGGAAGTGACTGCCAACCTTCTGGCCACTATCCTTTCTGAATTGCATAGGCCTGCTGTTATTGAATTGGAAACCATCTCGAATAAAAGAAAAGACAATCAGAGTCAATCATTATGTTAATGCTCACCTAATATTGAACATTTCATGTTCACCATTACGTCTGCAAATGATTCAAATGCAACATCCGACAACATAAAATAGATACAAGTAATCTAACAGTACGACAGGTGGCTCTAGCGACAGTGCTAATTCAGAAGCACATGGAAACTAATGTTACCAGGATTTCAAAGGTTTGCTCTGTCATTCTCACAGCTTTTTGATTTAATCTGGCCTTATTCATAATCTGAACACCATATGGAAATACTTTGCTGTCTGTACTCACTTCCTCTGTACCTTGCTTATCTGGTCTTTCATCTCAGTATCTCCCACAGATGGTTAAATGCTAAGTTCAGACTTCCTATAATATCTGAACATCAAATTTACCAAAGTCATAGGTGCCTCCGTAGCCAGGTGGGAAGAAGCAGCAGTGTGCAGCACACGCTTCTTGATTAGACCGGGGTTCGAGCCTGTGACCACCAAATACGGAGGATGCGGAAAGGTCAGGGAATGACCACTTCATATCCCAGAGCAATATGGCCTTAGCTGCTAATGCTCCTAAAAACCAAAACAAACAAACAACAATTACCAACGTCATGAGTCGCAGACAGTAGGCAAAAGTGATTTCAACAATACAGGGGATTTACTGTAATGATGCAAGATTATCAGAACCACTCCATCCCTTCAGTCTGCAATGATTTTCAAGATTTAACAAATTTTACTGTGCATTTAATAACAATGCTATCAAGCTGATCACAATACTAAGATTTAATGTATCAAAGTGATAAAAGTCCAAAATAAAGTGCAATGTTGGTATTTCAGGCTTAGCAGATAGTATATGATACATGTGGAATGCTTGTATAGTCCAGCCTGCTTCCAAGGGGCAAGTCCGGTTTTAATCTGACTGAAAAACTGCTGGAGTGGAGTGGTATGGGACAGAAAATTGCTGTTAAAAAGCCATCAAACAAGATTAGATTGCAAGAACACATTATTCAGATCTGGTACAGTGAAATAAGCAGTGATTATATCAAGAAGCAAACTTCATACCAGAAAGGTGCAAGGTGGTAATTAAAACTTGTGGTGGGCAAACAAAATACTAATATCTGTTACAGAATACCTAACAGTGTCACAACTGTATTTGTTTGCTATTGGTATATTTTTTGCCATCTTATTATTAGCAGTATTGGCAAATGATGCAAGAACGCAAGCTTATAAAGAATCAGTAAAAAAAAAAAAAAAAAAATCCACTTCACCTATCCATCCCCTCCAATAGTTTGTCCAGTTCTTCCTAATTTATTCAAACTATTCACTTTCACAACAACGGATAGAAGCTTGTTCCAGTGATCAACCATCTGTTGGCCAAAAGCAAACTTCCATGAGATAAAAAAATTTAATAAACAATTCTGTTTACATGTTCGTCAAACATTCCTTTTTTCTTCAATCAAATTTGCGAATGCTGCATAAGCATTTATAGAAATTCCGACTTACGTAGAGTTCCACGGAACGTAACCCTTATATAAGTCGAGGAGTGGCTGTAATGACTCTTCATAGCTGTTTAAGCAAAACTTTGTTTGTGAAATACCTCTTAGAGTGGCAAAATAATTCTGCATTAGCGAATAGTCATCCATATTTTCTTAAATGCTCTAAATTCTTTTTGTGAATTAAATGATATTGTTCAGTATCCAAAAAATTCAGGTACTGATTAATATCTATATCAATGGCATGTAAATGTGTTTCACAGACAAGTCCATGAAGTCTGGAGGAAGGTGAACTCTTCGTCTACATGCACCTGAATGAAATTCATGCAAAAAAGATACAGGTTTATCTGTCCTACTAGTTCTGAGAGGTAAGCTGTTAGTTAGAAATCTTTTTCTCTTTAGCATTTGCAGAAGCTGTGAATGGATTAAATTACAGAGATTAAAGTACAGAGAGACAAATTTTTATCTTTATTTTTTAATTTATATACAGTCTGTCCTCGTATAACATGTGTTTACATTACACGAATTCGATCATATACGATTTATAAATAGGGGAACAATATCGTATATAACATGACCGAATTCGCTTATGCACGATTAGCCTTTGTGTTTACAAGAAATGGCAGTCAAACGCAACATGATAGAAATGAAGAGAAGATTCTGAAAATGTATTTATGTTTTTTATATCGGTGAAGAGGAAACACATTTCCCCATAATAACGTAAAAAGCCACACAATTCCAGCTATTCGGCGCCTCCGTAGCCAGGTGGGCAGGAGCAGCATTCCCTGACCTTTCCACATCCTCTGTATTTGGTGGTCACCGGCTCGAACCCCAGTCTAATCAAGAAGCGTGTGCTACACTGCTGCTCCTGCCCACCTGGCTACGGAGGCGCCGATTAGCTGGAATTGTGTGGCTTTTTACATTATTATGGGGAAATGTGTTTCCCCTTTACATGCCATTGATATAGATATTAATATATCTATTATTATATTATGTTTCTATATATTATATATATATAGAAACCCATTTACATGCCATTGATATAGATATTAATCAGTACCTGAATTTTTTGGATATTGAACAATATCATTTAATTCACAAAAAGAATTTAGAGCATGTAGGAAAATATGGATGACTATTCGCTAATGCAGAATTATTTTGCCACTCTAAAAGGTATTTCACAAACAAAGTTTTGCTTAAACAGCTATGAAGAGTCATTACAGCCACTCCCCGACTTATATAAGGGTTACGTTCCGTGGAACTCTACGTAAGTTGGAATTTCTATAAATGCTTATGCAGCATTCGCAAATTTGATTGAAGAAAAAAAGGAATGTTTGACGAACATGTAAACAGAATTGTTTATTAAATTTTTTTATCTCATGGAAGTTTGCTTTTGGCCAACAGATGGTTGATCACTGGAACAAGCTTCTATCCGTTGTTGTGAAAATGAATAGTTTGAATAAATTAGGAAGAACTGGACAAACTATTGGAGGGGATGGATTGGATTTTTTTTTTTTTTTTTTACTGATTCTTTATAAGCTTGCGTTCTTGCATCATTTGCCAATACTGCTAATAATAAGATGGCAAAAAATATACCAATAGCAAACAAATACAGTTGTGACACTGTTAGGTATTCTGTAACAGATATTAGTATTTTGTTTGCCCACCACAAGTTTTAATTACCACCTTGCACCTTTCTGGTATGAAGTTTGTTTCTTGATATGCAATTAGATAGAGTTTACTACCAGTCATAGATTCCACTAGCAGAATCGCAACTGGAAATTGTTTTTATTGTTTTATGGTAGTAACCCCCAGAAATGTGCTTTAGTAAAATGTGAGCTAGTGAGGTGTTAATAGTGTGTCTCTGCCTTTATGGTGTTGCTTATTCATTTGCTACACGTGCACAGTTTTATGTGTATCAAGTGTGCTCCTCATTTTGTAATTATGCTTTATTCCCTAAAAATGAGTAAAATACTTAAAAGGTGTGAAAAAGAAGCATCTTGGTGAAGACACTCTAGATTCAGAGAGAAAAAAGAAAAGCAATATGGATAGACAGAGGCGGACTGAGTCAAAATTTATTACCCGGGAAAATTTGTAGCAGCCTCATACGTCGGCCTCCATCCTCTTCTGGCCTCTGGTCCACCAGGGTTTCCCCGGTAAGGCTTATGGCCAGTCCACCTCTGTCGTAGAGAAAAAATATGAAATTGTGAAACACTTTGAGCAAAATGAAGACCATGTGATATTGCACGTGCTATAGGCCTAAATGAGGCAATGCCGAGAATTAGAAAGAATGCAGAGAAAATAAAAACAACTTTCATAGCAGGAACAACTCAAAGTGTAACAAAATCCATTAGATCAAGACACAAAGAATTGGAAGAGATGGAACGTCTGTTTGGATAGAAGATCAAACAAAGAACATGTTTGCTTACGATAGAAGCAAAAGCATTAGCAATATTTCATTACATAATAGTAGTAATAAAATATGCAAGTATTTTGTTACGATTATTTATCGTGTTTGGTAATGTTTTGGTTACAAATGTGTGTTCAATCTTGGGTGGTTGGCACTAACCCTATTTTTCCCATAGGTCCTGTTATTTATATTGCATGATTTTGCATTGCACGAGAGTTTCTAGGAACACAGCGATCATGCTATACGAGGACTGACTGTACTTTGAAACATGAAAGGGCAATTTTGAAGTTTTATTATTGGTAACTATAAAACAATATTTCATTTTGGGGTCTGCTGATAAAGTTAGGAATCAAAAGGGGGCTGGGCTGGGACCAATATATTTTTACGTAGATATCCAAAACATTTTTAGTGCTCTCCAGTATTCTCTTACAATACTCTTTTTGGTCATCTCTGCTGAAGAAATCACTGCAGATGTCTCAGTAATATCTGGATTAAAAAAAAAAAAAGTCATACCTCAGCATGACCACAGGGTTAGAAGAATACACTTTGACAAGAATATTATCATATTATTTAGCAATCAACTTAAACACATGTATTATTGGCACTTCTGTGATAACCCCTCAGCTATGCATTTCTATGCCATTGCATTTCCAATAAAAAAAATTTTGTGCATTGGTTCAAAATATCCCCAGATTTTTGTGATGCAAATGTATATGTTAAGTTATAGTTAAGAAAACACTAACCACACCTTTAGTGATCAATGTAGCTATTTCCTTCAGAAATTTGTCAAAAGAAGAATTAAAAGGCAGTTCTGAGAAATTCCAACTGGGCTGAAAAACCTGGTTGATAGGATGATTGTGGCATACATTTAATCCAGACAGACACAGCTTTAAAATTTCCACTGGACTGTCTCTTGACTCTGTCACAATATTTTTCAAGTGTTTCTCTATGAAACACATAATCTGCAAATAAAAAAATAAATAAATAAAAATGTGATATTTGAAGACTAAGACTACAATGATGTAAAGGGTATTCAGAAAGTAAGATATGATAATTTATTTACTGATTCAGTGATGCAGCAGAGTAAAGGCATCATACCATTATATTTCTATATAATTACCACCACAAGTTAGTCACTTGATCCACCCAGTGAAGAAGTACCTAGATATACCCATGTGAAGAAATAGCCATACAAATGCAACTCAGCTATTGATACCTTCATCATTTTTAGATTTCTTCACTGACATGTCATTTCAATGAGGTTAGTCAGCCCTTGTTCCCTTGGACAAGGTCTATGCCGTGTCGGAGTACCTTCAGTATTCTATTTGTCCTGCTTGTCTGGCTCATTGTGCTGAAGTTGAGTTTGGGATCACATTGCAAAGTATATAGTTGGATTGTCAAGTTGTACTACTTGAATTCATTGGTGTTGTACAATGTATTTATGTATGTAATAATTGTATATTGTACCATGTCTATAATATGTATAGAGGATTTGTCAGAGTTTTTGGCTAGGGGCCGCTTTACTCAATAAATGAAAAAATGAAATGAATGGACAAGGTCTGTAATATGATGATTCTTGCAAACCATCCACAATAGTGCTTGAATTACATCGTGCAGTGTTCTAGTGTCGTGGAGCAAAATGTTGACAGAATTTTGCTGTTTGTCAAATGAGACAAAATTTGTCTCATTTGACAAACAGCATCCCTCAATTTATACAGTTTGAGGTAGTTAAGAGTAGTACTGTTTGATGTTTGTTCACACTTTTATTGTAACATTTGTATCCCTTTACCTCAACTCAGGGGAACACAAGACAATTATCTACTGGTTTCCTGTTTACTTAACATGTCTCTCCTATGCCCAGGTTCACAGTTCCTGATAAGTCTACAGGTTAGGTTAGGTTAGGTAATGTCATTTAATGGCAGTCTAGAATGCATAAAACTTTTATTCGTCACATGATCCTATCAATCACAAGTGGACTTGTCATTAACTTTGTAGATGAAGATTTAGAAATAAATTATAAAATATCGTCCTGAATACTGAACAAAAAATGCTTAGTTACAGCAATGTGTATGTTTCTCATAAAAAAAAAAAAAAAAAACCTTTGTTTTTTTTTTTTTTTTAAATCTGAGAATATATTCTTCCTGATATTAAAAATCATAAAACGTTTTAGTAGCCAAACAGAAATAACCAATACAGAATAGCTTTCTTTTGTGGTGAACCATGTGAAACTTTTGACATAAAATAAAACAGTTGGTTAGTTGGTTAGCATTATCATTAGCAGAGGCATACGATGCAAGAAAGCAAGCTTATGCAGCATCAGCCAAAAAAAAAAATTACCCTCCCATTTCACCCATTCGTTCCAAATGCCTATCCAGCTCAGCCTTAAATTTATTTAGGCTATCAACTTCCTAATATGTAGGTTAGTGCAAATGCATCATTTTAACATAGCTAACTACCAAAGTAGTTAATTTATAGTCTATCAACTTCCACAACAAAAGACGGAAGTCTGTTCCACCAATTAACTACCCGCTGGCTAAAGGAAAATTTCCGCACATCTATTCTACAACTGTCTTTCCTCAATTTGATTCTATGTCTCCTCAAGTTCTTAATCTGAGCAAGAGGAATAATCCCACCAGCATTCAGCTTGCTCATCCCATTCAAGGCCTTATACACCTCGATCAGATCACCTCAAAGTTGCCTACTCTCCGGGCGCTTTCTTGGTAAGAGCACCCATTTGTTCCCCTTAGCAATCTTGTTGCCATTCTTTGTACTCGTTCTACCAACTCTAAATCCTTCCTAAAATGAGGCCTCCAGACCTGTACACAGTACTCTAGGTGTGACCTGACCAGTGCCTTGTATA
The DNA here is from genome assembly GCF_048544385.1 of Mastigoproctus giganteus. Classification (NCBI taxonomy): domain Eukaryota; kingdom Metazoa; phylum Arthropoda; class Arachnida; order Uropygi; family Thelyphonidae; genus Mastigoproctus; species Mastigoproctus giganteus. The sequence continues at coordinate 143,399,686 of NC_143585.1, read as the reverse complement.
ATGGGATAATCACCTCCCTGTTCTTGCTAGCAAAATTCCTATATATCATTGACAAGACTCCATGAACTGCCCTGGCAGCCTGTCTGCACTGCTCAGCAAACTTCATATTTGACTGCACAATTACCACCAGGTCTTTTTCACTTTCCACTTCGCTGAGTGTAGTACCACATTAACATTAACATTTGTTAATGTTAAACTTTAGTTGCCACTTCTCAGCCCATTTGTCCAACTTATCTAGATCCAGATGGAGTAACATACTGTCTTTACTGCAATAGCAACTCTGCCAACCTTTGTATCATCTGCAAACACGGACATTAAACCTGATATACCTTCATCAATATCATTGATAAATATACAAAACAACAATGGGCCCAACATCAAATCCTGGGGAACTCCACTAATAACATTTGACCATGAAGAGCAGTGTCCATCGATTACCACTCTCTGTCATCTCCCACTCAACCATCCCTTTATCCATTGTAGCAACTTACCCTTAATGCCATACCTCTCCAATTTGTACAGCAGTCTTCCATGTGCAACAGTATCAAAAGCTTTCCTGAAATCCAAGTATATGATATCAAAATTATTTTTGGCATTTAGTTCCTTTATGACCACATCATAGTATCCAATCAAATTGGTCAGACAAGACCTCCCTTTAACAAACCCATGCTGTGCCTTAACTATTACTGCAATCTTGTCTAGATCAGTGGTGTTCTACCAACTTAATTTATCCCGTGACCCCCATAGGGAGTCACGGGATAAATTAAAGCGGTCCTGGAAATTTTTAAATAAAATTAGTTTTTGTGTACATGAAAGCCAAAAAGCCTGTTGTTAAAATTACTTTTTCAATACTATAGGTGTAGAGACTTTACTACTAGAACGAAGTCTGAGTTACGAATGAACCCTATTGCCACTCTTTATTTTTTTGGGGAGTGGTTTCACATGTGATGCAGGTGGCTTCCCTACTTATTGTCCTTGTGGATAATACAGCTTAATTTGCTCACTGGCTATGGACACAGAGAAACCAGCTGACTAGTGTGACTTCTCAGTACTATTCAACTGCTGAACTGTAATCCCTCTAGCTCTTAATTCGTGCTTCCTACAACAAAAATTTTTGAAATTGTCTGAAGGCCAGAGGTGCAAATATGCTGTGGCAATAAATAGCAAGTCTGTTGCACGCACACTTTGCATTATTCTACTTCGTAATTCGGTGCTTTCACGTCAACTTGGATGTGTTTTCATTCTTCTGGTACTTTTTATATTATGGTTGTGCTTTTAAGAAGCAAAAAAATATACATTTTTACATATTTTACCATGGAAAATTGGGTAATCAGAACAAAACAGTCGAGAAGTGATGACAATAATGTTGCTACAGATACACCAGAAGTTGAAAGGGTAAGAAATGTATCATGTGAAAATTTGGACACTAACATTATTTCCAGTGTAGTGGAACCACTAATTTCTGGTACAGAGCCATCATATTCCAACCAAAAAGAATGAAAAAGAATAGAAAATATCAAGAAGAATTTATGAAGTACGGCTTTACTTACAGTGTTGTTTATAATGAGCAATGTCCTGCGTGCGTAAAATGTTGTGTAAAACTGGCTAACGAAAGCATGAAACCTATTAAATTAAAAAGACACTTATATATGAAACATCCAGAGATAATGAAAAAACTTAATCCTTGTTCAAAAGACACGCTGACACCATAGAAGGTCTGAAATCTTTCATGAAGAAACACTGCAGTTCCTTATAAAGCTTTAAGAGCATCGTTGGAAGTTTAATATTTAATAGGAAATAAATTTGAAATCACATACTATTGCTGAATCTCTTGTTCTCCCTTCTGCAATAAAAATGATATCAGTTATGCATGGAGAAAAAAAAGTACAGCAACGATTTAAATATTATTCCTCTATCCAGAGACAGTTATCACAAACAACATAAAATCCAATTTATTAAATCAATTGAGGGAAAGTCCAATTTTTGCAATACAGTTAGATTAATTCACAGATATTTAAAACCTTGCTCAACTTATTGTAGATTAAGATTCTGCTACGAGAGAGAGAGAGAGATATTTTGGAGAATTTTCTATTTTGCAAAGCTTTGGAAGGAAGAACGATGGGTGAGAAGATTTGTGATGTTATAAATATTTTCTTTCAAACAAATATTGCCTAAAGTGAAACAACTGCTTTGTGATTTGTACTGATGGTGCGGCTGCATTAAAAGGCAAAGTAAAGGAAATTACTCCAAATATAGTTTTGAATCATTGCATTATACAGTACATAGGGAAGCATTAGTAGCAAAGGAAATACAAAATGATTTTCACAAAGTTTTGAAAGATATGATAAGTGTGATCAACTTTATTTAAAAAGTAGAAGCTTAAATACTAGACTTTTCACATTACTTTGCAATGAAATAGGATGAAACGCTTCTTTTATATACAAAAGTGAGATGGTTGTCCAATGGTAAAGTGTTGCAACGTCTTTTTGATCTCAAACATGAAATTTTGTTTTTATCGGATAAAAACAGAACCATGCATAATTGTTTAGAAATCAAAAATGGCGTGGAAAACTTAGTTCCCTTGCTGATATATTTGAAAAACTTAATCATTTAAAGTTAAGTCTTCAAGGACAGAGAACAAATATATTAATACTCCGTGATAACATAGAAACTTTTAAAGGAAAGTTTAATCTTTGAGAAACTGAATTTGAGCGTAATAATACTGAAATGTTCCCATGCTACTGACTTTGTTATAATAGTGTCCACATCAATACCAGAGCTTGCACTTGAATATCACACAACAGAGTGGCAACTTCCAAGGCAGAATGTGCTGTTCCCAAAGGAACTAGTTGTCAGTGACTATTGTCAGGGAAACGGGGAACATATTGTGCAAAAAGGACAGGTGGAACAGGACAAGGGTATGTCTGCCAGGGGCAAAGGATGATGATGACGTTGTAGAGCAGATCTTCTTTTAAGGGCACAAAGGGTGATATTGTTGTACATGCTGGCACAAATGACATTAACAGTAGGAGACTGGCAGAATTACTTAACAAGTACAGGTCAATGCTGAAAAAAAAGCCGTGAGTTAGGGTTGAATTTCAAAGTGTCTGCAATTCTGCCCAGACACGATAGGGGGGAGTATATGATGAGTCTTGTCGATCAATTCAGCCCTGGAGTGATTGTGCAAGGCTCAAGGGGTAGAATTTTTCTCAGCCTGGTCTGTGCTTGTTAACAGGGGAGACTGTTTCTACAGGGATGGGATACACATAAATAGAAAGGGTGCAATATTATTTGCTGATGCTATCGAGGCAGAGTTAGGTGGGTCAGAAAACTGCTAGCTTGGGGACAGATACATGGACTAGCCGCTGGCAGAGGAGAAAAGGATTCTTGCACTGCTTCTATTGAAATGCAATTGAGTGGCAGCCTGGAAAACAAGCCAATGGAGATTTCCAGGACTGCTGGGAATCATAGTGGAACAAGTAAGAGTAGAAACAGGTGCATGTATACTTGCATGTACATCAATGCTAGGAGTATAGTTAATAAATTTGATGAGCTTAAAGTGCTAGTCAAGACATCAAAGGCAGATATTTTTCGGATGTCAGAGACGTGGTGTCATACAGACATAAGCAGTGCAGAATTGGAAGTTGGGGAGTACAACGTGTACAGAAACGATAAACAGGACAGGAAGGGAGGAGGGGTTATGCTGTTAGTTAAGAAACACAAAATCTAAGGAAACTCATCCAATTGATGTTGCTGGACAATGCAATGTTGAGTCTGTTTGGTGTGACATAAGCAATGGGAAAGGAAAAATGAGAGTAGGTGTGTGTTATCGGTGTAATCAATCTGATGAGTATAATGAGCAATTGTGCACACCAGTAAAGTGGGCCAGTAAATAAGAGTGTCTTACAATGGGGAATTTTAATTTTCCAGAGATTGACAGGAATTTGAGGGTTGGTCACTAACACAAGGCTTTTGTGGATGATTGTCTTTTACAGCAGCATGTTTGGGAGGCAACTAGAACGAGTAATACCCTTGATCTGATTATCAGTAGTGATTTTTCATGCATTAAGAATCTGCAGATAAAGGAACCACTAGGTGGCAGTGATCACAGTGTGCTGAAGTGGGATTTACTCAAAGGTGTAACTACCATCAAGGCTAAAGGGAAGGACTTTTGCTTTCTTAAAGGTGACAACAGTGGTCTGAGAAAATATTTAAATTCTATATGGTGGGATCAACTGATGATGTTACCAACAGCAAATTCAAAATGGGAAGCATTCAAAGAACTTATCTTGGAAGCTACTAGGCTTTACATACCAACTAAGAAATGTTGTTCAAGGTTTAGGCCTAAATGGATGTCAGATGAACAAATGAGACATATGGCAGAGAAGAAAAATGCATGGGATACATATAACTTAATGGGTGACATGGAAGCCTATGATAGATATAAGCTGGTCTGTAACCAAGTCACAAAGGAGATTAGGCAGGCAAAGGCAGATAACGAAAAATCTTTACCAAAAGATGCAAAGAAAAACAACAAAGAGTTCTCTGCTGTTTTTTATGTAAAACTTTGCTTTACTTATGTAAACTCTAGAAGGAAAGGGATGAATCAGATTGGTCCACTTGATATCGATGTTTCAACTGTTGATGATCCTGCTCAGGTGGTTAACAAACTAAATGAGTATTTTGCATCTACTTTCACATGAGGAGTTATTCAGGGAGGGGAATGTCAGAGGTGAATTAAACTATGGTAGTGAGCTAGACAATTTTGTAAAAACTGAGAGTAAAGTGGAGGAGAAATTGTTGAAGATAAACATAAAAAAGGTACCCGGGGTGGATGAGATCTATCCAGTTATATTAAAGGAGGCAGCAAAGGATGTAAGCAAACCATTAGCCATAATTATGAGAGCTTCCTTGGACTTAGGGGACGTACCCATGGACTGGAGATGTGTAAATGTGACCCAAATCCACAAAGGAGGATCAAAGGGAGACACAGGTAATCACAGACCTGTAAGTGTAACTTCTGTTCTAGGGAAATTAATGGAGGCACTAGTTAAAGAAGCAGTGTAGGATCATCCTGAGAAGATTTCAGTTATAGCTCGGACACAGCATGGGTTAAGGGGAAGTCTTGTCGGACCAATCTGATTGGATGCTATGATGTAGTCACAAAGGAACTGGCTGCAAAGAATAATTTTAATATCATATATTTGGACCTTAGAAAGACTTTCAATATTGTTGCACATGGAAGACTGCTGCACAAATTGGAGCAGTGTGGCATTGGATGAAAACTGCTGCTATGGATAAAGGGATGGTTGAGTGGGAGAAGACAGAGAGTGATAATCATTGGACACTATTCTTTGTGGACTAATGTTATTAGTGTCCCCTAGGGTTCAGTGTTGGGTCCATTGTTGTTTTCTGTATTCATTAATGATATTGATGATGGTATTTCAAGCTTAATGTCCAAGTTTGCAGATGGTATGAAGGTCAGCAGGGTTGTTAATGACACTAATGACAGTACGCTGCTGCAACAAGGTCTAGAAAAGTTGAGTAGATGGGCTGAGTAGATCTGGAAAGTTTAAATTCCCCATTATAAGACATTCTGATTTACTGGCCGACTCTATTTCTCTGCACAACTTCCGATTATACTCATCATATTCATTAGGCCTATACCACACACGCTTACTCTCATTCCTTTCCCAGTGCTTATGTCACACCAAACAGACTCAATTCATTGTCCACCAACATTAATTGGATGCACTTCCTTAGATTTTATGTTTCTTAACTAACAGCATAACCCCCTCCTCCCTTTCTGTCCTGTCTATCCTTTCTGTACATATTATACTCCCCAAATTCCTATTCGCACTGCTTATGTCTGTGTGACACTACATCTCTGATATCCCAACAATATCTCCCTTTGATGTCTTGACTAGCACTTCAAGTTCACCAAATTTATTACTATACTCCTAGCATTGGTGTACATGCAAGTATACATACACCTGTTTCTACTCTTAGTCACCCTAACACAGCCCATGTATTTACTTGTTCCACTATGACTCCCAGCAGTCCAGGAAATTTCCATTGCCTTGCTTTTCAGGCTGCTGCTCATTATAATAGAAACAGTGCAAGAATTAATTTTGCCTCTGCCTGCGGCCACTGTTAACCTTTTAGTCTGTGTATCTCCTCCCAAGCTAGCAATTTTCCGACCCACCTAACACTGCATCAATAGCATCAGCAAATATTCTTGCACCCTTTCTATTTAAATGTACCCCATCCCTGTAGAAGCAGTCTCTCCTGTCAACAAGCACAGACCAGGCTGACAAATATTCTACCCCCTGGCCTTCCACAATCTCCCAGGGCCGAAGTGATCGATAAGGCTCTCATCATATACTCCCTTCTATTGGGTCTGGGCAGAATTGCAGACACTTTCACATTCAACCCTAACTCATGACTTTTTTTCAACATCGATCTGCACTTGTTATGAAATCTGCAGATCTCTTACTCTTAATGTCATTAATTCCAACGTGTACAACAATATCACCTTTTGTGCCCTTAAAAAAAAGATATCTGCTCCAAAACATCATCAACTTTTGCCCCTGGCAGACATACCCTGGTCCTTTTCCACCTATCCTTCTTGCACAGTATATTCCCCGTCTCCCTGACAATAGTCACTAACAATAACTAGTTCCTGTGGGGCCAGTGCATTTGATGTTTAGTGGCGCATTGGCAATAATACACCAAGTTGAGATAAAGAAAACATAAAAAAATATATCTGGTAACCTCTAAATAGATTACCACATCAGAGGAGGCAAATGTATATCAAAATGTAAAAGTATAAATTCAAATGCACGTGTATAAATTAGCAGAATATAAAAAGTTAATCACAAATATTCTCATCTAAAATCTGGTTGAGTGTCAATGGTTCAACCAGATTAATAAAATCTATAAAACAAAAATGACATGGGGTGGTAAAAAGCAGATATTTCATGAAAACATGAATAATGGTTAAAATAGTTTCAGAGTTCTTATACAGATGGATCATCCACCCTCAGCAGAAATGAACTTGTCAGATGAGTGTAACTGATGTGCAGCTGAGTAAAGAACAACTTCTTCACTTTGGACCCTGTGTAGACTGGACTGCCATTGTTTAATTACAGTCTTATTTTTGGCACAGTTTATTTGTGGCCTGTCTGTGCCAAGAATCTTGCCATTAAGAATATAATTTGATATACCTGCCTGTGGTCTGTATAGTGGACATCTTATTCATGACAGTACAGATAATTAATTTCTCTTGATCCTATTAGTATCTAATGTGTTTTTAACACATTAGATACTATTATCCAGACTGAGGCTGGGGAGACATTTATTATGTCACCCAACTCTCAGAGTGACATAATCAATGAGAATACACACTTTGAAAATGCCAACATAGAGCCTCTATTTACAATAGAAGAATTACAAGCAGCTTTAATTAAAACCAAAAACTATAAATGCCCTGGATTTGACCTCCTAAAAGTGGAAATAATTAAAAAAATTTGCTGAAACCTTGATAAACTAATAAATCTGTATATTCACTGATGACAGAGAAAAAATTCCACAAAAGTAGCTGTGCTCAGATTCATATTAAAGAATCCTGAGAAACCTCCAATGGACCCCAAATAATATAGAACTATAGCTCTATTCCCAGTAATGGGGAAAGTATATGAAAGATTAATTTATAAAGAATCTCAACCTACTACACTAAAGCAGGATACTATTCAAACAATCAGTATGGAGTTAAACAGGGCAACTCTACGGCAGATGCCATGCACCACCTACTCGCAGCAGTAAAAAAACACAAGGTGTCAAAGTGTGTTTGTTTTAATTGCGGTCTCCAGGGATCCCCCTATATGTCGTTGTAGCATCTGAAAAGGCAAAGGTCAGGCCATCAAGTGTATATATGCAGGTGCGCAAGTATGTGTCTTGTTATGTTGAGTGCCGGCACCTGGCGATTTCACAGCCGGGGGCAAGGGACACCTGGTCCCCAACCTTGGCCATGTGGAAGTGCACCAGGTTCCACTTTCTAGCTGAGACTCTTACTTAAAGGAAAAGGGATACAGAAGGTACTGAAAATGAAGGGAAAGGAAAGTGGATAGAAAGCAAGGGGACAAGAGAAATAGGCATCCCCAGAAAAGAAGCAAAGTAGGAAGAAAAGAGTAAAGTTATTAGTGGAAAAGACAGTCAATTTTTAAACTAAGAAAATTAATCTTTTAGAATAATCTTGTAGAACAATTTAGATTAATCTTGTAGAACAATAACTGTCTACCTGGCAGCAGTACCAAGAAAATTAACATCTCACAGCTGCATCAATCAGATACCAAGACATAATTTTCAATTGACTTGGTTAAAACTATTAACATTAAAACTCTTGATATTATGATTAAACCTCTTGATATTATTATTAACACTCTTGATATTATGATTAAAACTCTTAATTTTTACACAAGATCATGCAGCAAAGAGCCGACCGGGCTAGCTGGGTGGGTAAAATGCCTACCTGGCAACCCAAAGGTTGCGGGTTCGATTCCCGCCTCGGGCTTGGATCAAAGTATTGCAAAAACCTTGGGAGGTGCATTATGGCCACAGAAGCCTATGCGCCAACAACTACAAAAAAAAAAAAAAAAAAAAAAAATGCAGCAAAGAAAAGACAAGATGGCTAAGTTACTAGCTAATGGGGATTTCCCCAGCCAGTAAGAAAGCAATTTACACAACTGAAAACATCCAATCATTATACTGAACACCCAACAACAACTACGTTAAACCAAAAATCACTGTCTTGTGATAATCGAATAACCTCTTTATCCCCATCACTACAGGTCAACTCTATTGAAATTTGATCTCAACCTAAGATATAAATTCATCAACAAACAGCTCAATATCTATCTAACAAAATTTCACAGTGATTTAAATTTCAATTTAGCAAGTCAGAAATCCTGATCTCACAACAAGAAAACAGTAAGTCAGATAATAGACTATACCCAAAATATTACACCAATCTGAGATTTCAGCATTATGAAGCTGCAAGGCAAAATTTTCTTTCCAAGTTCTGTCATCATCCTGTGTGGGAAGTCAGTTCAGCAATTATGTCCAGAGCCACCCAGAACACAAGAACAACCATTTAAAAAAGGCCAACTGCCTGAGCCCACAAGGTACTCATTTTAAAACTTTCCTAAGTTCAATATATTTTTTATCACCAATCTTTAATTGACTCGATTCGGTATTGTCTATAATTAAGCCAAATTCAAAATTGCTGCAAACCTCAGCAATGAAAGCTTTATCATTAATTTCTAATTAAGACAGTCTCAATTTTTTTTATACACAGTTTTTCCTAAGACTTTTAAGGAATCAAAATACCAAGCAAAAGCTCTGTGCTCAGTACAAACATAATGGAGAACATCACGTTCTCAAGGGACACAAGTGTTTTTCCTAAGGATCAGTTCCATGCTAAGGATCAGATCTTCGCCTAAAGATCTTATCTGTGAATTCTGCCAATGCAAGGTAATTTTCTTTACTGTCAAGAAATCTAGGTAGGTCATTCTCCTCGTATATATTTGTCAATATTTGTAAGTCTCTTCTATAATCTAAGTAACAGTTACATTCAAAAACTAAATGCTGCACTGTTTCAGGCTCTCCACAGTTACACAGTGGAGACTTCCATGGCCTGAAATCAAGAACATTAAATTTAAGCCTAAGCCTGGATTAAACCAAGGCATGAATTTATTAGTTATTCTACCCTTAGTATCACTGGACTATTCCTCTTGCCAATCTACAAGGAACTGATTCTGAATTTTCTACACATCTTTCTTAACTGGTAACTCTAGATTAAGTGTATAGTGGTCAATAACAGCAGGTAAACCCTTCCGCCTATAATACTGTAAGTAGTTAAATATTATTTCAAACTGAATGGGCAGTTTGCCTGTTGGCACATGGAGAGCTGATGTCAAAATTGTATGACATGCCCTTGATGTCGCTAATAAAAAGAACCGCTGAGCTTGCACAAAATACTTTTTACAAGGCATTTACAAATACTAATGCCCCATGCACCTGATGCCTAGCAAACTATAGGTAAAAATATGCTTCCATAATACATTTTTAATGTAGAAGGCTTAATGCCCCAAGCACATCTTGTAATTCTAATTAATTTTCCAGTCAGTGTTTTTATTTTCTGGAGAATATATTTTGCATGGGCTATGAACTGAAACCGATCATCGACCATTATGCCAAGGTATTTATACGTACAGACAATTTTAATAGGTTGGTCATTTAATCTTATGTTTGGTGGTCTCTGTAAAGTTAGGTTACCTTTAAAGAGCATTTGTTTGATTTTCATTACAGTCATCTCCAGTTTGTGGGTTACACACCTTGACTTAAGTATTTAAGTCAAGCAACACATCATTTCCACGTTCTTCCAATTCAAGTCTGGAATTACCATATATGAGAACAACAAGGTCATCTGCATATGCAAGTTTAGAAATATGTTCGTTTTCTTTAACTAGCCACCCATCAAGGACCACGTTCCAGCAAACAGGGCCAAGAATGGATCCCTGAGGGCAGCTGCGAGTAACTGGTCTCAATACAGAGCAATGTCCAGATGACACTACAAAGCATCTGTCCTGAAAGTAGTCAGTGATAATTCTGTAAATGGAGACAGAGACCCAGCCTCCCTGGAACCTCGCCAGGACACTCTGCCACCATAAGGTGTCAAATGCCCCTTTGAAGTCCATGAAGAGGCAAAAGACGTATTTAGTACTTGAAGTAGAGACCAAATCCATAGTTTGTTTAATTGCATCTACTGTACATTTTCCTTTAGTAAACCGAATTGATTAGGTATGTGTAAATTTTTTCTATTGTAATAATTTAGAAATCTTGCAACAATAAGTCTTTCCAGTAATTTCCTAGGAATGGGAAGAAGGGCAATAGGATGGTATGATGATGCCTGGTTTACAGATTTGTTAGGATTTTTTAATAATATTTGAAAATACGCTTGCTTCCACGATTTAGCAAAAGAACCTTCTTAAGACAGGTGTTAATTAGATTTTCAATCGGTTTTGGACAAACTTTCCAAATTCTTTTCAAGACAGGAACTTCCATCAAATCTAAACTCGGGCATTTTCCCTCCTTCATGGTAAAAAACACAAGGTCAAGGTCAAGGTGTATTTTTTTAATTGCAGTCTCCAGGGTTTCCCCTATATACCACTGTAGCTTCTGAAATGACAAAAGGCCAAGGCCGGCAAGTGTATGTATGTAGGTGTGTAAGTACGTGTGTTGTTATGTTGAGTGCCAGCACCTGGCAACTTTGCAGCCGGGGGGCAGGGGACACCAGGTCCCCGACTCCCAACCCTGGCTACGAGGAGGTGTGCCAGGGTCCACTTTTAACCAGAGACACTTACTGTGGCTATCAGGCAAGCCTGGGAGCCTCGAGTTTTCAACTGAAAGGAAGATAGGAAATAGAAGGTTTAGTTAGGGAGATGGAAGGGGAGAGAAAGCAGAAAGGGAAGAAGAAGAAGACATCCCTGAAAATGAAGAAGTTAGAAAATAAAGTTTAAAGTGCAAAGTTTAAAGCTGTTAACATAATCTAAACTTATAATACAATTATACAAAGGTTGCCATGTGCTATTATCATTACTAAATCAAAACTTAAATTACAAACATACAGTGGTTGCCTGTACCAATTCCATGGTAAAAATAATTTAACAGCTGTATGGGAGAATTATCCCCTGAAACAAGAAACCCTCGTAAAGTAAGCCATTAAACAACAATGTCAAACTTATAATACAATATACAGCAATTACAAAGATACGTATCAAGCCGAAACATCAATCAACACAGCCATGAAGGGAGAACAATCCCAATATTTTAGGCAAGACTATGGTATGTTCCAAACTAATACAGTCCAACAGAGGAAAAATATACATTGGCAATTTCAAAAGACTTTGCTAGGGCATTTGACTCACTCTGGTGGCGTAGTGTCCTTAGGAGGCTCCGCCAGAAAAATCCTCTATCTAAAGAAAAAGAATAGCCATCAGGTAATAAACAATTACCTCAAAGACAGAAGTGTCTCGGTTCTTACAAGGTTCGAAAAGTTGCCACGCAATGTGTATAAAGGTCGCCCGCAGGGCTCAATCCTTGGCCATTTCTTCTGGGCCCAATGGTGAGCCTAGCCTTTGCGGACAATTTGATTCTCTTTGTAAAAGAAAACACAAGGGTGGTTGTAGAGCAAAGATCAAATTCTGCCCTCGTGCAACTGTAGGAGTGGGCATAAATAGACATGCTCAGGAATCACCAGGAAAAAACTAAATCTATACTACTGAAAGGAAACCTAAGGAGACCACCTAAAATTAAAATTAATGGAAAAACAGTAAAAATGGTAACAGAACTAAAATATCTAGGGGTTGTTTTTGACTCAAAATTAACTTTTTATCCCCATTAGGCATACTTGGCAATAAGAAACTATGCAGGGATGATTGCCAGGATCAGTCAAGCTGACTAGGGGACTCAAAAGAAGGACCCAGGCAATCATATACTGAGCAGTTTTTGTTTTTTTTTGATTTGGTAATTGTTGGCGCATCGGCTTCTGTGGCCATATTGCACCTCCCAAGGTTTTTGCAGTACTTTGATCCAAGCCTGAGGCGGGAATCGAACCCAAGACCTTTGGGTTGCCGGGCAGGTACTTTACCCACTCGGCTAGCCCAGTCGGCTACTGAGCAGTGTTGTTGCATGTCATCACCTATGGAGTCGGTGTGTGGTTCATCCAAACGTCCATAGTCAAAAACAGGAATAAACTTGAAACAATACAAAGGACAATACTTCTCACTATAACCAGAGCATGTTGCACTGTGAGCATGCCTGCATTGCAGGTGGTGGCTGGTTCTCTCCCACTTTACTTGGAAATAGCCAAAATAGGCTTATACTACAGGCTTAAAAAGGGCACACCCACAGAATTTCTGGGGATAGCCCTTGATAGAGCCAACAACATCAAGGCTGAAAGAAAAAGAATAGCCATAAAACTCCACCAGCAATGGTCTGGTTACCAAAGGGTTTCTACCACAGGTGGCAATGGGTTAGCCCAAAGCCACCAAGGTGGTACGCCCCCTGAGTCTTCAGTACCTTTATATTAACAAGTCACGACTCCCTAAAGGCAAAATTAACCTCCTTTAGGGCTGACTGACAATCCAAACTGCACCTGTGGTGAGAGTGAAGACTGGGCACAGATTGTTTATGAATGTATAATTTATGACATCCCTAGAACCCAATTATTAGGTGGTAGATGACTTTCATCAACCGGTGAAATACCATCACTTTGATCATCTGAGGCTTGAAGTGGTGAAACCCATGTTTAGTCTCTAGAGCAAAGTTTCCGGCATCCCCCTTCCCCCATACTTCTCCTTCAACCCATGCACGGTACTAAGTACTATAGGTTTTGATACCTTCCGTGTTTGGAGTTTTCATAAAAAAAAAAAAAAAATTAATAGGAGAAATTGGCCCCCTCACTAGGGGACAAGAACACTTATTCATAGCAGAATGAAAACAATTATAAAGCTTTCACAAACGTCATGCAAAAGATATTTGAAATGCGAAGAAATATCCAAAGACAGACAATCCAGCCCACCCAGCAGCCAAACAGTAATCAATAGTCAAAAATGCCCATGTCTTCGACCATACTCAGATGAAGACATTTAAACTGGCAGGGTACCTATATATCAGCACCTTGACAGATACCTAAATATGACAAACCGGATTGACTAGGACTCCCCCCCCCCCCCTAGGATTACCTTGCTTGAGTAGAGGACCCGGGGGCCTCTAACTTAATAAGTAAACATGCAGGGGAGGAAGAGATGTACAAGAAGCCAGGGAAGCAGCTTAGCTGAAAAATATTAGTAAACTAGTAGAAAGTGGAAATCCAAAGAAGAAAAAATTAGTCAAGAAACACTTGTCATGATGAACCGAAGACAACAAATGAAGAGCAAGATAAACACTGACAAGGAGAAAATTGAGTATAGTGATTTATGCAAATCCATTAGAAAGAGACTCAGAGAGGCCAGATTTAACACAAGAAAAGTAGAACAAGCATTAAGGGAAAACAAAGGACTTAAATCAGCAGCCATGAGCAGTAATAGAGAAAGACAAATGATACTGAAACTGAAGAATAGCGATGGTGTACTTATAAATGGCAGAGAAGGCATAATTCAAATAGCAGAAGACTACTATAGAGAATTATACAAGGAGCGAGGGAATGATGCCAGCAATGGGGAAGCTGGATCGCAAATTAGTAACACATACAACCTGATATTCTTCCTGATGAGGTAGAACATGCGTTGAAGAAAATGAAGAATCAGAAAGCCCCGGATGAAGTTACTGTAGAGTTGTTAAAATTGGGAGGAAGAGACATAGCACAAAAACTGGCAAGACTCTTCACAAAATGCATTAGAAAAGGTGTGATGCCCAAGGAGTGGAATAATGCAATCATAGTTTTGCTGCATAAAAAAGGAGATAAATAAGAAATTGGAAATTATAGACCAATTAGCTTGTTATCCTACATCTACAAGTTGTTCACAAGGGTCATTACTAATAGATTAGAAAGAATACTTGATGAGAATCAACCGAAAGAGCAAGCTGGCTTTAGGACAAGATTCTCAACTATGGATCACCTTCATGTAATATCACAGCTAATGGAGAAAGCAAATGAACATAAAACACCATTATGCCTGGCATTTGTGGATTATGAAAATGCATTTGACTCCATACAGCATAAGGCAATGTTTCGGGCACTGGAAAGACAAGGCATAGATACTCCACATACAGTAAACCCCCGCGGTTTCGCGGTTTCGCGTATTCACGATCGCTGATTTAATATAAAATGAAACCTAAAAAAATGTGAATTTTAAAGTGCCATGAATATTTTTCGCCATAAAAAAAACATGGGCGTGGCAAAAATTATCTTTCCTGGTCAAAACAGCGCTCAGTGGGTGGGGGGAGAGGGGTGACAAAATCGCGAGCTTGGATGTCTCTTGCTAATCCTTGTTCAGTATGTGTTATGCGCTTGTCATGGAAGGTTTCGTCGTTTGCTTTTAATTTATATGCTTATAAATTGAATAAATTTATCAATTTATAAATTGATATGCTTACAAAAGTGATAAATCTACCATTTTGCAGTGTAAAACAGACTTTTTCGAGCGTGTTACGAAAGAAAGTGACTTTATTCACTTTCTTTCTAACCCGTACAAAAATATGGCTACGAATAACAAGAGACAAAATATCAAAGTAGGTGATGACATTAGCGAATAAAATTGAGTTATTAGACAAATTTCTAATGGTGAAAGTGTCTCCTCAGTGGCAAAACATTATAAAATCAATGAGTCAAAGGTACGATCAATCAAGAAGTCTGAAGAAAAAATCTGCCGTAGTGTCTGTGAAAACACTAATTGCTTCAAAAATTTGCTCTGTAACTCATGATGTTAAATTAGAAAAAATGGAAAAAGCTTTAAATCTGTGGATAGAAGACCGAACTCAAAAATAAAAGTCCGTTAAGTTCACTCATCATTCGTGAAAAGGCAAAACTCCTTTATCAACACTTTAGCAAAACTGGTGATAGCACTGGCGGGATAAGTTTCTTTGCTAGCAAAGGCACTGGTTTGAAAGATTTGTTTGAAATTTCTAATAAATATTACATATAATATTAAATTGTTTCTTATTTCCATTTCAATGCCGTATGCTTGCATTTCACTATGTACTGTCTATGTACATAGTCATATTATGAAGGTACATATAATACATACATAGACAAAATTTTAGACTAGTTTTTCTTATATATTTCATACTTTGGAACGGAACCCCTTTATTACTATGGGAGCCATAACTCAGTATTCGCATTTTCGGTAATAGTGGGGGTTTACTGTATTATGATTTTGAAGAAAATATATGAGAGTGCTACCTCCTTTATTAGACTAGACAAAGACAGTAGGAAATTTAAAATTGAGAAAGGAGTTTGACAAGGAGACACAATATCTCCGAAGTTGTTTACTGTTGCCCTTGAGGAAGCTTTCAAAAGATTAGACTGGTCGCAGAAAGGAGTCAATGTGAATGGAGAGTACCTAAACCATTTACGATTTGCAGATGACATTGTGGTCATAAGCCACGATCCCAAAGAATTAGAGGAAAATCTTAATCAGTTATGCAGAGTGAGTAAGGATTTTGGACAATGACAGAATTTTGGGCAAAAACAGGAAAATGAGTGGTCTGGATCAGGCAACTGTAGCCCGGACAAGCAAGCACTGACTATGACAAACATTTTAACAAAAACAGCAGACCTGTTCTATCGCACGGAAAAAAAAAAAGAGAAAGCAGGCAGTCCCCTGGCAGTGCCCCGAACTGACTGTACTCAGGAGAGGGGGTGAACCAGAACATCTTGGCCACAAAATGAGGTGGATGCGCTGAGAGATTCTTACAGAACTCTCAGAACCAGTATACAGCCCTCATAAGAGAAGAGAAAAGAAAAAGGAATGCTGGAAACAATAACCCTTGGGGAGTTGTCTGAATAGTGAACAACAAGCTACCAAAAGGATGTGTCTTAGAAAGTACTGTAAAACCAGATGGAACCCCAACCCTGTGTTGAGCAGACTGTAAATAACATCCTAGACAGTATTATTCAGACTGAAACTGCGGATCATTCACCCAATGTGACAATGCCAAAATTGAACCTCTGTTTACTACATAAGAGTTAGAAATAACCAGGTTTTGACCTCTTAGAGGTTGAGATTATCAAAAAATTAGTAGAAACGGCACCAGACAAATTAATAGCACTATATAATAACTGTACGACAGAAGGTATACTCCCAAAAATATTGGTCTATGTGATTTGATCCCAAATCACATAGACCAATAGCCCTACTTCCTGTACTAGGGAAAATATACGAAAAACTAATATACAGCAGATTAGTTTAATACAACACAGAAGCAGGTTTACACTCCAACAATCAGTATGGTTTTAAGCATAGCAACTCTACAGAGGATGCCATGCACCACCTACTGAGAACAGTTAAAAATAGAGGAAAAATATATGCTGGCAACCTCTATTGACTTTGCTGGGGCATTTGACTCACTCTGGTGGCCTAGTGTCCTTAGGAGACTCTGCCAGGCAAATGCCCCACAAAACCCATATAAGGTGATAAACACCCACCTTACAGCAGAAGTGCCTCAGCATGCACAAGGTTCCAGGTATTGACACATCTTGTGAATAAAGGCTGCCCACAGGGTTCAATCCTTGGCCCTTTGTTCTGGACAAATTTCTGGCCTTGGATGTGGGCCCTGTGGAAAGCTTGGCCTTCGCAGATGACATGATTTTCATTGAAAAAGGTAACACGCGAGTGATTGTAGAGCAAAGATCAAACGCCACCCTCTTGCAGCTGTAGGAGTAGGCACGAATGCACCTGCTCAAAATATCGCCTGAAAAAAACCAAACAAATACTTCTAAAAGGCAATTTAGACATATGAAGACACCTTCATTAGTAAGCACACCTGCCTACAGTTTCTGGCCGGAGCTCTCACACTTTATCTGGAAGTAGCCAAAAGAGGTTTGTATTATAGACTTAAAAAGGGCATACTCACAGAATTTCTGGGGATAGCCCTTGATACAGCAAACACCTTCAATACTGAAAGCAAAAGAATAGCCACAAAGCTCCATGAGCTACGGAAAACAAAGTGAGTAAGGTAAGTATGGCAAACAAAGTGGCAGCAGGAAACCAGAGGTCTAATTAACAAAAGGTTTCTGCCATGGGTGGCAATGGTCAGCCCAAAGCCATCTAAGTGGCATGCCCTTGGACTTTTTACAGCATTCATATTAACAGGTCACAGCTCCCTAAAGGGGAAACTAACCTCCTTAAGGCTGACTGATGACCCAAATTGCACCTGTTGCAAGATGTGAAGACTGGACACACATTCTATATGAATATATAATTAATGACATCCCCAGAACACAGCTAATAGCAAAGATTAGCCCCTTTCCCAGGGAAGAAGAACATCTGCTCATTATAGAAGAGTCAAATTATAAAGCCTTTGCAACCTTCACACAGAAAGTATTCGAAATGTGCAGAACTATCCAAAGAATGGCAATTCAGCTCCCCAGAAATTAAACAATAATCAATAGTTAAAATTGCCCACGTCTCCCACTACGCCGGTCAACGACTTAAAAACTGTAAGGACAGCAGTATTCTGCACTCTGACAGAATCCTGACATGACAAAACCAGATTGAACTGGGTACCCCCCCTACTAGGACTACCCTGTCATGTGTAGGAACCTGAGGCCCCACATGAAATAAGTAACCACGTAGGGGAGGGAGATGTACAGGCAGCCAGGGAAGCAGATTAGCTGAAAAATTTCAGTAAGCTAAGCTGGTAGCAAGGGGATGCAATGTAGAATGAATGAATGAATGAGAATAAAAGACAGAATGAATATGCTGGTCACTGAGTGAAAGAGTGAATTAGAAATTATGGTAAAAGGGAATAAATGTTAGTTTTGGTGATTCTTACTTGTTTGTTATTAGGAGCATTAGCAACTAAGGCCATATTGCTCCCGGATATGCGGTGGTCATTCCCTGACCTTTCCGCATCCTCCGTATTTGGTGGTCACGGGCTTGAACCCCGGTCTAATCAAGAAGCGTTATGCTACTCACTGTTGCTCCTGCCCAACCGGCTACAGAGGCGCCAGTTTTGGTGAAAGAAGGAGTGACCCAACATGAGGGAAAGAGGGTGAATGAGTGGAAGAGCAAATATAATTGGCTGAAAGAATACAAGTTAATAATAACTTATATTACTTTATATATACTAACAACACAAACACTATCACTGCATTGTCCCCTGGCCTGCAAATAATTTGCAGCTAGGCCTGCAGCACAACTGAAGAATAACAGTAAGTTGAGGTGCCCAGTGAATGCAGTGCAGAAAACAAGAGTCGAACAAATGAAATGAAAGCCAGAAGAATAAATGAGAGTGTAAGTGTGTGAGAAAAACTAGGGTTAGTGTGTTACTTAAGTACGCACTAACCCTAGTTTTAATCTTTTATATTCTTTCTTATTTAGCTTAATTATTAAGCATTAATATTTAAATTTACACTACATACCATTGCACCCCTTCCTGGTGTGTGAGAAAAAAGATGAGTGAATAAAAAAAAATTTTTAATTATAAGAAAAAAAAGTATAAAAGTAGAATGCAAGTAGAGTGAGAATGCAGATTATGAATGAAGTAAATGTCTCTCCCACTTCCCGCCAGTGATGGGGAATTATTCTGCCACCCCCCTTCTTCTGGTGGGTTCTCCACTGCCAGCTAAAATATCCCACCAGATTCGACACTACATGCACCTGACAACCATCACCAACAAAGAAAGACATACTGCAGCTTTGCTGCCAACATGCCATTTGGCGATCTGAACTGGGTACTCAAACCCGGTTCCCTTTAAAACCCCATCACTGGGCAGGGAAAGGTTACGGGTCTCTGTCTCCTCCCCTCTTTGCCTCCCCATACATTGCCTGGTGTGGCTCATCCCCACTGTCCTCTTTGGGGATACAAACTCTATTGTCCCCATCCTTCTACCTGTTTCCCCACAGTCTCCAGTCCCCCGCCACTCTTAACTAAACTGACCGAGTAAGCCTTCAACGATACCACAAAATTCTAATCAACATCTAAATTCAACCGCTTTCTCGTAAACCTCTTTCGGCCTTTCCAAATTCTAGGCTTCATCCCCTCCCCCTTTTTATATATAGGTCTTTCCACTGAAATCCTCGGAAAATAGGTGGCGGGGCCTGCCACCTAAATAATCTACTGGGTGCCTGACCTACCTCCTCGGGGCAAAGTGTGGGCTATGGTGGGTCCCAACGGCTAAATGGTCAGAGAAACAACAGAACATAACACTACACAACAAACCACTCTCCATACACTTTTTAAATCCTCTGGCCTCCACAGAGTTCTGTGTCATACAAACAAAGTACAAAACGCAGAGATGGGGGAAACCCCTGGTGCAGTCAGACAACTAACACACTTTACAGTCTCATGTCCATTTCTTTCTCAGCAAAGAGGTCCACAACTGAATCACGTGGTGCCTCTTTTACCCCAATGTCCATGTTTTCTTGCGTTACGTCGGGCACTTCCAGATTTTTTATTATTATTTTTTTTTTTATCTTATCTCTATCACTTTTTGTTACCAGTGGAGCATCAGGAGACACAGATATAGGAGTGGTAGCTGTCAGTCTTTCTGGGCATACGAAAGTCTGCCACTGTTTACCGACTGGATGTGTTTCCTGGCCTCTTGATAAGAAATATTCAGCTTTCTTTTGAGTTTTTAGATTTCTTTCTCTTCCTTCCACTGCTGGCATGCTTGAGAGTATGCAAGGTGTTCTCCTTGGTAATTTGTACAGATTGGTTTTGAAGCTGTAAATTCCTTACTCTTGCAGTCTTTAGCATCACATCTAGCACAGGCAAGGTTACCACAAGAGGATGTTTGTGAGTGGCTGTACTTTTGGCACTTAAAACACTTCAAAGGATTTGGTATGTAAATCTTAACTGGGCAGTTTAAGTAACCTGCCTTGATCGAAGTTGGAGGCCGTGGAATGTTGAATGAAAAGATGACCATTCTAGTAAGAACAAGATTTCCATCTTTTCACATCAATATACGTTTCACAGCTGATCCCTTCTCCAGAGACCTCAAAGAAGATTTCACTCTGATATGGTGCCTCTGTAGCCAGGTGGGCAGGAGCAGGAGCAGCAGTGCGTAGCACATGCTTCTTGATTAGACCGGGGTTCAAGCCTGTAACTACCAAATACAGAGGATGTGGAAAGGTCAGGGAATGACCACCGCATATCCCTGGAGCAATATGGCCTTAGTTGCAAATTCTCCTAAAAACCAAATAACAACAACATTCTCATATGGCACCATGTGAAGAGTTCAGAGTTATTATTATTTTTTTTTTAATGTGGGATAATGATGATAGGTATTCCTCTGTCGATGTGGCTCTCAGGATTTGCTGGGCATGTTTTGAAGTGTCACCTAGATGATCTCCAAAACAGTCTTAATAGATTTTGGAGTTTCTGCCAGCCCTTGTAACCCTTTCTGGATGAGGGAG
Organism: Mastigoproctus giganteus; assembly: GCF_048544385.1. NCBI lineage: Eukaryota > Metazoa > Arthropoda > Arachnida > Uropygi > Thelyphonidae > Mastigoproctus > Mastigoproctus giganteus. Next base: position 143,378,543 of record NC_143585.1, on the reverse strand, counting down.
GATGACATTTCCCCTCATTTCCTGCTCTCTGGTGGATTGGAGAACAAGGAAAATTGGTGTCAATTACGTTGTATCATTTGTTCTGGATCTTTTTGAATTGGTGTTGTTGTTTTTGCATGATTAGGTAGGGGCATTGTCGGGGGGCCCTATAAGAAAAAGAGGGATTTAAATTACTCATAGGAGTAAAATAAATTTCTGATGCCCTGAGTAACTTAATCACCATAGAGCCCTATAAAGGGGATGCCCACTCATGAACTAGCAGGTACTGCATACACGAATGGGATGCCAAGTTTGCTTAGAACATCTTACCCACATTTTCAATGTCTTGACCATGTCCCAGGAGCAGAGGGAGGGAGGCTTATTGAAATGCAATTGACCATAGCAGTAAGAGCCACCTGTCCTGTCCAATGATCCCAGTCAGGCTAGTTTGGGACCTCTTGTCTTGTTGAAGCAGGGATCAAAGTGGTGAACAGAACTGGGAACGTCACCCACCAGGATCTCCCTTTCCAAGTTTCCACAGGTTGGTGTACACAGCTGCACATGCCACATTCCAATGATGTCACCCTGGAGCCAAGCACGAGTGCTGATCCCAGTGATGCTAATCTGGAAGACCAGCAGAATCACTGGGAGATCCCTTCATGGTATACAGGTGCCCACATTGAGAGGAAATAAAAAGGAATTACAGTAATCATCCCATTAACAAACTTGTAATCGAATGAACATGGATTTTTGATGCTACCAAGCCAATTTTCCAATTCAAAGATCAATTTTACAGACTTTTGCTCATCTTCAGCAATGCCACAAATGTTACTTTTTGATGTGAAAAGGGGGCACCTACTAAATTTCAGACTGAAGTAAAACCAATTTGTCGTGAAAATGCAACACTGAAATGACAAATTACATCACTTCCTAAATATCCACTAATTACGCTACCTATTCAACTAACGTTGATTCGGTAGAGTAAGTAGCAGACTGAAGTAACATTGTAATGAAAATGCAAGACTGAAATGATGCAAAACATTGAAAAATGAAGTACTGCATATGGGTATCAGTAACCCCAGAGAGATGTACCAACTATGTGGTGTTACACTCAGGGTAGTGGAGAATGAAAGAGACCTTGGAGTAACTGTGCAGTGAGATATGAAATTTTCTGAGCAGTGCAGACAGGCTGCCAAAGTAGGTCATGTGGTTTTGTCAATGATATAGAGGAATTTTGCGAGCAGGGATAAGGAGGTAATTATCCCCTTGTATAAGAAAATGGTCAGGCCACACCTTGAGTACTGCATACAGTTCTGGAAGCCTCATTTTAGGAAGGATGAAGAGCTGTTGGAATGAGTACAGAGAAGGACAACAGGACTGGTGAGGGGAACAAAGGGGTGCACTTACAAAGAAAGGCTTAAGTTCTGCAGATTGCAGCTTCTGGAGACTAGGCACCTGCAAGGCGATCTGATTAGGTGTATAAGGCCTTGAATGGATTGAGCAAGCTTAATGCTGATGGGATTCTTCCTCTTGCTCAGATTACAAACCTGAGGGGCCATAGATTCAAACTGACGAAAGACAGTTGTAAAATAGATGTGCAGAAATTTGCCTTTAGCCAGCAGGTAGTTGATTGCTGGAACAAACTACTATCTGTTATTGTGGAAATTGATAGCTGAAATAGATTCAAGGCAGAAATGGACACACATTTGGAACGAATGGATCAGTAAAATGGGAAGGTTTTTTTTTTTATTTTGGCTGATGCTGTATAAGCTTGCTTTCTTACATCATATGCCTCTACTAATGCTAATACTAATCTGCTCTACATCATCAACTTTTGCCCGGCAGACATACCCTGGTCCCGTTCCACCTATCCTTCTTGCATAATATAGTCCCCATCTTCCTGAAAATAGAGTCACCAACAATAACTAGTTCCTATGGGACCAGCACATTCTGTCTTGGAGATTGCCTGTGTTGCCTGATGCACAAGAGTGAGCTCTACCATTGAGTTGGGCAGCTGAGAGTTTGATGGGCCCTCATTTTAATTCCTTCAAGGGCATCTACCCTACTCTTAAAACTCTCATAGATGCCCATCAGAACACTGAGTTCGTGCCAAATTTCTTGACACTCAGCACCTAGAACAAAGACATCCTCCTCAGCAAAATCATGTCCTGTTCCAGAAAGATCTGCAAACATTTCATAAGTTGCACATTTTTTTAGGCTGTGATGCTGTCATTGGAAAATTGCTGCCTTGGTTCTCCCCCATGACACAGCACTCCCACTACTTTGTGCAAGTTGCTTCATTGCTCTAGTCTGGGGCATGATTTCTGTTTAAATATTATTTAATTAATTAACAACGAAAAATTCATAAAGCTAATAATTTAATTCATTAATTGACTATACTATACTACACTTGACTGTACAATACTATACTAAGATAACGCAGCGATACGTATTATACTATCAAGTTTTCATGTTATATCTTATGCTGCGAAGTTCAAGGTATGCGCTATCAAATTATGCTATACCACAACGATTGCAACGTTAAATTAGTTTTATCCTTAGCTAAATACAAAAGATATATATGCCTAAAAAGTGATTAAAACCTGCAAACTACTTATTAATTACAATTAAAACCCCGTTAGTCTTCTGCGGCACTACTGGTTACGTGCTACGATTTCCATGTTGAAACTCAGATACAATACTGGTATCAGTAGCGAGTCATAACTTACAAAATCATTAGCTAAATTTAAAAAATAAACTAATGAACATTACTCATCCTATTTAACATATTTAATTTGTAAAACAAATTAATATGTTAATCAAAAATACGATAAAATTACTAAGAAAACATTAGCGTTTGCTAGAGCTCAAGACAGCTACCCTTGTATTTGTTTTTATATTTGTGTACATTCGCCATTTTGAAAGTGAATTCTGTACTTCTTTTACATTTATTTTAAATTAAAAACTCCTCACTATGGCTCCTAAAGTTAATAAATCTCATACAGAGAAGAAAAGAACAACATTAAAGACAAACTTGATATAATCCAAACTATTACATCAGAGTCACCCGGAAAGTTAATTCGTAGTAGTAGCAGTAGTGGCATGTGATGCAAGAAAGCAAATGTATGAGCTTATGCAGCATCAGCCAAAAAAAAAAAAAAAAAAAAAAAAAATTTACAAAACAATTCCCTCTAAATATCTGTCCAGTTCTTCCTTAAATTTATTTATCGTATCAACTTCCACCAATGACAGATGGAAGTGTGTTCCAGTAATTAACAACCGGCTGGCTACAGGAAAATTTCTGCACAGCATCTATTCTACATCTGTCTTTCCTCAATTTGAATTTATGTCCCCTTAGATTCGTAATCTGAAAAAGTGGAAGAATCCCCATGAGAATTCAGCGTGCTCAACCCATTCAAGCCCTTATACACCTCAATCAGATCACCTCGCAGGTGCCTAGTCTCCAGCCACTGCAATTTGCAGAACATAAGCCTCTCTTGGTAAGAGGATCCCTTCATTCCCCTCACCAATCTTGTTGCCCTTCTCTGTATACGCTCAAGCAAATCTACATCCTTCCTAAAATGAGGCCTCCATACCTGTACGCAGTACTCAAGGTGTGGCCTGACCATTACCTTATACAGAGGGACAATCATCTCCTTTTCCCTGATGGCAAAATTTCTATATATATCACTGACAAAACCCCATGACCTGCCCTGCCCTGCCAGCCTGTCAGCATTGCTCAGAAAACTTCATATCTGACTGCACAGTTACTCCCAGGTCTTTTTCATTTTCTACCACCTTAAGTGTAGTACCGCATAGTTGGTACATTTCTCTAGGATTACCCATATGCAGTACTTTGCATTTGTCAATGTTAAACTTCAGTTGCTACTTCTCAGCCCATCTGCCCAAATTTTCTAGATCCTGTTGCAGTAGCACACTGCCATTAACACCCTGCCAACCTTTGTATCATCTGCAAACTTCGACACTAAGCCTGATATACATTCATCAATATCATTGATAAATATACAAAACAACAGTGGACCCAACACCGAACCCTGTGGGACTCCACTAATAACATTAGACCACGAAGAGCAGCACCCATTGATTACCAACCTCTGTCTTTTCCCACTCAACCATCCTTTTATCCATTGTAGCAACTTACCCTTAACACCATTCTGTTCCAATTTGTACAGTATTCTTCCATGTGCAACAGCTTTTCTGAAATCCAAGTATATGATATCAAAATTATTTTTTGCATCCAGTTCCTTTGTAACCACATAATATCTTATCAAATTTGTCAGACAAGACTTTCCCTTAACAAACCCATGCTGGGTCTGAATTATTGCTGCAGTCTGGTCTAGATGATCCTGCAATGCATCTTTAACCAGTGACTCCATTATTTTATCCGGAACAGAAGTTAAACTAACTGGTCTGTAATTACTCGTGTCACCCTTCAATCCCCCTTTGTGAATTTGGGATTGTGAAGACACTATACACACATATACCCATGAGCGTTGTGTCTGTAAATTGCATGTGTTCTCTGGTCGATTTGCCTGCTTTTGTGGACAAAAAACCTTGCTATCTAACTCAGCCACAGAGTGAAAAAAGCCCATAAAAGTTCCTCGCGGGAGAATATAAAATTGGATTGTCAACATATTTATGTTTTTTATGTGCAGTTAATAAAATCATATTCTTAATTTCTCTATTTCTTATTTAGCCTCATTACTTCTGCTTTAAATATACCAAATAATACTTTCTAGATAACAGAAAAAACGAAATAATGGCACCTTGAATCCTTGCAGGTGCAGTTATTCTGAAAGTCTATTAACTAGATTTACAAAACGTTAAGAAAAATATAACTCTCATAATCTTTGTCGCTTTAATGTCTCTCTTGTCTTTGTTTTTTATTAGAGAACGATCACTTCAATTCAAGTCCTATTATTTATTAGTTTTTTTTTTAATCGCAAAATTTGTGTTTTGTAAATAGCCCCTTAGGAGGTCTCCCCAATGCCAAAGTTTATTTGTTAATATTTATAATTCCTAAGAGGCCAAAATGGATATCTGCATTTGGCAAACCCTGGTATTAAGAGAAATAGCATACTGTATCTTCAAAACATTAACTACCCAGAAGTAATTTCTGAACAGTGTTAATTACAAAAGAACATTAAGCAAGGCCTCCTTCTATATAAGAAAAAATATCTATAGCATAACACATAGATACTATATAATGCAGAAAATTTAAGGGTAATATAAATTTTAAATGAATAATATTAATCATAAAAAATATAACTTTAACTATACCTTCCTGCAAGCTGTTAATGGATCCAAAGACATAAGATACACATTTTCTTGTAAAAAATTTGTAGAAATGGTAAGCATATTCTTCAGATGTTGCTGTAGAGGGGAAGAGTATGAAATAGGTCATAACCTTCTATTTCTCATTAGATAATAAAATATATAACTATTTATTATACATTTTTTGCATTTGTTTCATTTTTTCATTAAAATAAAGAATTAGTAATGAAATAATAACATTAAGAATTATTAATCAATTAGGAAATTGCATATAATGATTAAATTTTTATAAAGTGGAATACACCGGAAAAATAATGAAGACTGTGTTAATTATTTCTATCTATTAATGTACTCATCCAGTGGCATGTGTAGCAAATTCTGAAATAAACAGAATTTTATAAAACTTTCTTTGAAAATCATGTGGGGAGGAATACGAATTTTTCCAGTATCAAAATTATCTATCTAAGCCTTCCCCATTTTTTTTTTTAAACCCCCAAACACGAAGGGCATTAGACCCTAAAGGACTTAGTACCATGCATGGGTTGAAGATTGAAAAGGTGAAAGATGATACTTATTAATATTAGATTTAAATTTGTGTGTATTATAATTTTCAGGAAATACATGTGAAGGTAGGTTCCAAAAAGGTTAGGAATACATGAGAAAGAAGAAAAGTTGGTTATGTGAGTTTGAAGTTGGACAGTAAAAGGATGACGACTGGTTGTGGCATGTGTTTGGACTAGTTTGGAAGAGAGAATGGAATTGCAGAAGCCAATTCAAAAGAATGGTGCCCATTGAAATATCTATAGAAAAATAGAAAAGGCATGCAGTAGAAAGAGAATGTCAATGAGACAGAGTGGAGAGACTTTGTGTAAGAGATGGATAATTAATTAAACTAACTGACCTCTTTTGAATGGAGTCTAGAAGACTGAGAGAGGTTATGGGAATAATATCCCTACCATGGGATATTATTCCCATAACCTCTTTGAGATTTCCACAAAGTGAGTAGATTTGAAGAAAAGTAATGTCGAGAATGAAAGAGAAAACCTCATACTTTAACTGCAGAGGAAGCAATATTTCTGATGTGCTTATGCTAAGAGAGATTAGAAATCAGGGTAATCAGGCAATGTTGCCTAGAATCAGAATAAGGTCAAAGAACAGAGGGGTGAAATGGGAGTGGTGTGTGTTTTTTTTTTTTTTTTTTTTTGGCTGATGCTGAATAAGCTTGCTTTCTTGCATCATATGCCTCTACTAATGCTAATGCTAATAAGCATAGGAGCAGAAGAATCCTTTTTGTGAGATAAAAGAAAGGACTGAGTTTTGGAAGGATTAAAATCGACTAAGTTATCTTTGCTCCACTGAAGAATTACCTGTAGATTAGATATAAGGAATTGGTAGTGGATATATAAGAGGCTGAAGCTGTTTGTGCAGCGTAAGATTTCTCAAACTGGAAGGCAGAATGCAATGTGCTATCATCAGCAAAACTATGGATAGGATTTCTGGTCAATGAAGAAGGTCATTAATATACGAGGAAAAGATTGGGAAAAAGAACTGAACCTTGGGGAACACCAGTATTAGTGGTGCAATTAGAGGACAGACAGCCATCTACACCCACAGTGAGTAGTCATATAGAAAACTGAATACCCAATTACAAAAAATAGTTGGCAAACCATAAGATGGAAGCTTATTTAGAAGACCTTTATGCCAAAAATGATCAAAAGCCTTAGAAATGTGAAGAGCAACTTGAGTTTCCATTTTTAAATTTTTCCATTGAATTTGCACATAGATGGGTAATATAAGCCAGTATATCACCAGTGGATCGACACTGATGGAATCCATACTGTGATCAGTGATCAGACAAAGTTTCCAGGCAGTTTAAGAGTTGGCTGTTAATAAAAATTTCTCCATTACTTTAGAAAGAGTAGAAGTAAGTGCAATGGGACATTAATCAAATGAGAGGGATTTGCTACTCTTTTTAAGACATGGCTGGATATTACCAAATTTCCAAGCAGAAGGAAAAACAGCAGTGAAATAAGGAAGTGTAAAAAGGTGACATAGTACAGGAGTAAGCTCAGGAGCACAGATTTTGAAATAGCATCAGGACCTGGACTTTTTTGGCATTGAGAAAAATTCTTCTGACAGCCTTTTGACAGGAGACCACATGAGGCATTAATAACTGCTTTACAATTGTTGACAATTGTAAAGCAGTTATTAATTTGGTGTGGGCAGAAAATGAACCTGGAGATTTGGTTGCAAGCCAACTGCAATATACAACTTCTAATCTTGAACAGCCTTAGCACATTCATTGGAAAATCAAGATAATAAAGACCAAGATTTTTAAGGTGGAGTGTGGAATACAGGATTTCATCCCTACAAGCACAATTTCACACAACCTGAGCAAGCAATGACACCAAAATCTTGCATACCATCCCATTTTATAGGTGGTAGATGACTCTTATCGACCGGTGCAATACCACCACTTTGCTTATTGAAGGCTTGAAGTGGTGAAACCCATGTTTAGTCTCTAGAGCAAAGTAGTAGTAGTAGTAATAGTAGTAGTGGCATCTGATGCAAGAAAGCAAGTGCAGCATCAGCCAAAAAAAAAAAAAAATCACGCCATTCCCTCCAAAGTTTCCAGCATTCCCCCCATACTTCTCTTTCAACCCATGCACGGTACTAAGTACTATAGGTTTTGATACCTTTCGTGTTTGGGGTTTCCATAAAAAAAAAAAAAAAAAAAAAAAATTTGCATTCTTGTAATGCCAAGCAACATGAGATTGAGAATGACCATGAGGGAAAGGCTCCATAACGAAGTTATCTGTGGTGCCTAGATGACTACTCACCTTGACTGTGTAATTAGAAGTGTTGTTTGTGAAAAAGATCAAGTGTTGGCTGTGTGGTTAGAATTGTCTAGTATTCTGGTAGGTACATGAACAAACTGTGAGAGGTAATTAGTAATTGCAAAGGCCTCAGCATCTCTACGAGTTGGGTCTGTGTGAGTAGAAAATGGAAGCTAGCAGGAGTTGTGAACATTAAAATCACCAAGGAAAATTACCACACGTTAAGAAAGTTGGACTGGAGAAAGTCAAGTCTCAAAGAAAGGAAATCAAACAGTTCCAAGTACAGTAAACCCCCGCTATTCGCGGTATCTATTCATGGTTTCGCGTTCACTGATTTAATATAAAATGAAACCTAAAAAAAAATGTGAATTTTAAAGCGCCGTCAACATTTTCCGCCATAAAAAAATATGGGCGTGGCTAAAAATTTCTTTCCCAGTCAAAACAGCGCTCAGTGGGTGGGGGGAGAGGGGTGACAAAATCACGAGTGTGGATGTTTCTCGCTAATCCTTGTTCAGTATGTGTTATGTGCTTGCCATGGAAGGTTTTGTCGTTTACTTTTAATTTATATGCTTATAAATTGAATAAATTTATCAATTTATTTACTGATATGCTTACAAAAATGATAAATCTACCATTTTGCATGTAAAACAGACTTTTTCGAGTGTGTTAACAGAAGAAAGTGACTTTATTTGGACAAGTTCTTTCTAACCTGTACAAAAATATGGCTACAAATAACAAGGGAAATGTGAAAATATCAAAGAAGGTGATGACATTGGCAAATAAAATTGAGTTATTAGACAAAATTTCTAAATGTGTTTCTCCTCAGTGGCAAACCAATATAAAATCAATGAGTCAATGGTACAATCAATCAAAAAATCGGAAGAAAAAATCCGCCATAGTGTCCGTGAAAACGCGCTAATTGCTTCAAAAATTTGCTCTGTAACTCGTGATGTTAAATTAGTAAAAATGGAAAAAGCTTTAAATCTGTGGATAGAAGACCGAACTCAAAATAAATTTCCCCTTTTCATCATTCGTGAAAAGGCAAAAACACCTTTATCAACACTTTAGCGAAACTGGTGATAGAACTGGCGGAATAAGTTTTTTAGCTAAAGCAAAAGCGCTGGATTGAAAGATTTATTTGAAATTTCTAATAAATATTATATTTAACATTAAATTGTTTCTTATTTTCATTTCGATGCCTTATGCTTGCATTTCACTATGTACTGTCTATGTACATAGTCATATTATGAAGGTACATATAATACATACACAGACAAAATTTTAGACTAGTTTTTCTTATATATTTCATACTTTGGAACGGAACCCCTTTATTACTATGGGAGCCATAACTCAGTATTCGCGTTTTCGGTATTCGCGGCATTTCTCAGGAACGTAACCCTCATGAATAGCAGGGGTTTACTGTAATTAGTGTGGATGGGAGAATGACAGTGGCAACAGATGAATTTGACAGAATGGGATAGAGAGATTTAAGCCAGAGAAAACTGAAAACAGGAGATTCCAAATTACTAAGTTTCAGACAGGGAATATTAGTGCAGACATATGCACACAATGTGAAAGTATATGTCTGCACTATGCATATGTGAAAGGAATTATATAGCGAATAATTAGAACAACTAAGAAGCAGTTTGAATCAACCACTTACTTTTTCTGTCAAAAAAGTAAATGGAGCTTGGCATGCTACCTGTAAGTAGAAGAGTGTGCATGTGCCGTAGTGTACAATCAAGTGCTCTGTATGATCTTCTACTTTTTTTAGAATTTGTATATTTCCTTCTAGTTTATGAAGTTTAAATTTATACTAATAGATGCCTTACTAGATGATGATCTTGACTTTCATCTTATCTTATACAGATTGACACCAGGTAGCTTTTTATCATAATTTTTTCTATCTGATATGTATATGCTTTTAGATACTCTGCTAGTTTCAGTGTAATACAAGGTCAGCTGTTATGGCTTTATGGTCAATGGTTGAGAAATACAAGTCAAACAAACTTGTTGCTAAGTATGGACCTTGGGAACAGTTAAAGTGTCAACTTGGCTCCATGTTAATTGCCTTACTTGGGATCGAAATGAAGATCTTATTTTTGGGGACCTACTTTCTGCCGGGTGAACGAGACAGTGAAAACTTTTGTCACTGTCTCATGGATGATCTTGTCAGACAACATGGATGTTGATGTAAAAAGAAACAACTGGCATTCTGATATTGTGAATTTTTCCTCATTGCCTTTACCCACTCCTGGGATACTAACTGATAAACACATACTACCAAATATAGGATCGAAAAATAACAGATATACTTACCTGGATAGATGTAACAGAGAAAGTTGGTGAAGACTGTGTTTCACAGGAAGCTTGTTCTTCATAAAGTGCTACCCGTTTTAATAAACAATTTTCTCACGACACTAATACAAACTGAAAAACGCCATAGTTGGTTAGCATTAGTAGAGGCATACGATGCAAGAAAGCAAGCTTATGCAGCATCAGCCAAAAAAAAAAAAAAAATAAAAATAAATAAATAAAAAATAACCACTTCCACTTCACCCCTCTGTTCGTTCAAAATACCTGTCCAGCTGAGTCTTAAACTTATTTAGGCTATCAACTTCCACGACAAGGGATGGAAGTCTGTTCCACCAACCACCCGCTGGCTAAAGGCAAATTTCCGCACATCTATCCTACATCTGTCGTTCCTCAATTTGAATTTATGCCCTCTCAGGTGATTATTCTGAGCAAGAGGAAGAATCCCATCAGCATTGAGCATGCTCAAACCATTCAAGACTTTATACACCTCTATCAGATCACCTCGCTGGTGCCTAGTCTCCAGACACCGTAATTTGCAAAACTTAAGCCTTTATTCGTAAGAGCACCCCTTTGTTCCATTCACTAATCTTTATCCTTCATCCTTCTTGAAATGAGGCCTCCAGGCCTGTATACAGTACTCTAGGTGTGGCCTGACCATTGCCTTATACAAGGGAATAATCACCTCCTTATCCCTGCTAGAAAAATTCCTATATATCATTGACAATACACCATGAGCTACCCTTGCAGCCCGTCTACACTGCTCAGAGAACTTCATATCTGCCTGCACAACCACCCCCAGGTCCCTTTCATTCTCTACCACTGTCAGTGTAGTACCACAGAGTTGATACGTTGCTCTGGGGTTGCTGTTTCCCTTATGTAGTACTTTACATTTGTCAATGTTAAACTTCATTTGCCACCTCTCAGACCATCTGCTCAACCTTTCCAGATCCTGTTGCAGCAGCATAGTGTCAGTAGTGCCCTTGACAACCCTGCCAACCTTTGTATCATCTGCAAACTTGAACATTAAGCTTGATATACCATCATCAATGTCATTTATAAATACAGAAAACAATAATGGACCCAATACTGAACCCTGAGGGACTCCACTAATAACATTAGTCCACGATGAGCAGTGTCCATTGATTACCACTCTCTGTCTTCTCCCCCTCAACCACCCCTTTATCCATAGCAGCAATTTGCCCCCAATGCCACATTGCTCCAATTTGTGCAGCAGTCTTCCATGTGCAACAGTATCAAAAGAAGTCTTTCTAAGATCCAAGTATATAATATCAAAGTTATTCCCTGCATCTAGTTCTTTTGTGACTGCATCATAGTATCCAATCAAATTGGTCAGGCAAGACTTACCCTTAACAAAACCATGCTGTGTCCAAGCTATAACTGAAGTCTTGTCTAGATGATCCTGCAGTGCTTCTTTAACCAGTGCCTCCATTAATTTTCTGGGAACAGAAGTTAAACTCACAGGTCTATAATTACTTGTGTCAGCCTTTGATCCTCCTTTGTGAATTGGGGTCACATTTGCACATCTCCAGTCCATGGGTACCTCCCCTGAGTCCAAGGAAGCTCTCATAATTATGGCTAAGGGTTTGCTTACTTCCTTTGCTGCCTCCTTTAATATAACTGGATAGATCCCATCCACCCCAGGTGCCTTTCTTGTGTTTATCTTCAACAATTTCTCCTCCCCTTTACTCTCAGTTATTACAAGATTCTCTAGCTTACTGCCAGAGTTGAATACACCTCTGGCATTCCCCTCGCTGAACAACTCCTCATGTGTGAATGTCGATGAAAAATATTCATTTAGTTTATTAGCTACCCGAGCAGGATGTCTTACAAATGAGACAAGCAAAGTTATGAATATGGCTTCCAACTTTGTGTTGGTTTGTTATTTGTTTGTTATTTGGTTTTTAGGAGCATTAGCAACTAAGGCCATATTGCTCCGTGAATATACGGTGGTCATTCCTGACCTTTCCGTATCCTCCGTATTTGGTGGTGACGGGCTCGAACCCCGGTCTAATCAAGAAGCGTGTGCTATGCACTGCTGCTCCTTCCCACCTGGCTACGGAGGCGCTCTTTGTGTTGGAAAAATGGGTGGATTCAGAGACCATAACCACTGCATTCATCATTGGTTATGGTCCCTTCGAGTTAGAAAAAGAATTACAATAGAGGTTCTTATTTTGACAACTTCATTGGTAGCCCATTGCATTCTCATGATCATCCAACTTTTGTTCAAGTCTTAAAGAATAATTTCGTGTCTACACAAGGTAGTGAGGAATCCCATAAAGGACACCATGACATCTTCACAGTCTCCTCCTCCATATGTTCTTCTAGAGAGAAAACAACTACCCCAGGTGTTTCTAATAATTCCAACAAACTAAATCTGTTGATTTTGCTTGCCTCAAAACTGCAATTTAAATACAAGTCAAGATATGTTTCTCATCTCATCTGTTATTCTGTATTATGAGTAGCAAAGGAATATATTTAAGCTTTATTACTCATATTTATACCAGAAATTTACTGCTGTAAATAAGTGTTTTAGATGCCTTGGCTTTGGTCACTACTTGCAGTACCATTCCCCTAAGATAGTTTCCTGTGGCCATTATTATTATTAGTCATATGGTGCAAGGAAGCCTAAGGTTTATGCTGCACCAGCCAAAAAAAATTGAGAAGTACCCTGAGAGAGAGAGAGAGAGAGAGAGAGAGAGAGAGAGAGAGAGAGAGAGAGAGAGAGAGAAGAAGGAATCACTAAAAGAGAGAAGAATGATGATATCCAGCTCAAGACCCTGGGTGTGTGCCAAGCTCCATACTCACCAGGTGTCAGCCCCTTTTGTGCCAGTGGAGGCAACATTTACACAGACTGCCCACATAGGAATGAGGCATCTAAGTGTATTAACTGCAAACACAGATATAGCGACTACAATCATTCTATTCAGGACCTTCGTTGTCCTGAATATTTCTGGGCATTAGAACTTGCTCTTACAAAAATCTTGATGGATAATTCACACCAATATACCTTCTGCTTCACAGAACTCATCTTACCTCTTAGCTCCATTTCTTTTCTACAGATCAATGCTCACCATTCACGATCCATTGCTGATGAAATAAGAATTATTACAGGTGAAAACTCTTATGATATCATGTGCATTCAGAACCATTCTTTTCCAAACACATTTTCAGCCATTCTTCTAAAGTCATGGCTACCCTATGACCTCCAGAATTATCCAATCAGGAACAATGGATCTAAATCAGCTATTATTATTATAAACAACCAGCTTGATGTAACTATCATTACAGGATTATGTGAACAGAATTCTACTTGGGTGTTAATCCCAACATCTGCTTTTCCTTCTGCTTGATTTCATTCTACTGCCCTCCTGATGATACAAATATGTCACTCAATTACCTTTAAAAAGTATTACTCACACTTCATCCTGTAAATATACCGATCACTACTGATTCCAATGCTAAATAATTTCTGTGGTACAGTGGTCTTTTAGATAACAGGGACAAGCTCCCAGAAGACTTTTTGCTTACCCATAATCCACATCTCCATAATCTTCTTAATCAGCTAAGCATTTTCTGTAATACACATTGAGAATCCAATATAGACCTAACTATCACAACTGACTGGCACGATTGTCAACTAGAATCTCACATTCATCTGTACATGAAGATTTTACCAATAGTGATCAAAGAGCAATTACTTTCAGCCTGTCTCTACAAACTACATCCTTATTGCATGCACACTTCTCTCCATTAGAATATTAGAAGGTTCCATTAAACACATTAAATGGACAAAATTTTGTGATTCTATAGAAAAAGACTGCTAAGAAACTGAATTCTATTAATTTGTTGACAGCACATGACTATGACTTTTATGTGCAAGAAGCGCTCCTTTGTGCTGCTTAATACTGTTCCTCGGTGGAATAATGAACTTTCAGTATAGCGTAAGTGCATTCACAAGGTATGAAAACACTTTCAGCACAGATCTTGGCCAGAAACAGAAAAAGACTTAAAGATGCTTACAGGAATCTAAAGAGAAAATTTGTAAAGGCTATAGCTAAGCAGAAATTAACCACTTGGCAATCCTTAGTTCAAACAGTTGGCAACTCTGACCCTTTGGGTTTGATATACAAAATTAGCAAAAATAAACTCAACTAGCACAACATCTACAATACTGTTATTAGAAACAACATGAAAACAACCAATTGGCACATACAGTAAATACTATACTTGACTGGCTTATACCTCAAGATGATCCTACCATAGGCCCTCCAAAACAACTTAAAATCAGAATAGATAACCCCCTTCTGGGACCCTTACTATGGTCCACTGTCTTGGATGATTTTCTCGACTTGGATCTGGGTAGGTCCGAATGTATTGCCTATGCAGACGATCTGATCCTCACTGTGCCTGCAAAATCCAGAGCCATCCTGGAAGATAGTCAACACTGTTACTGGTGCCTTTCACTCTTGGACCCAAAAAAAATAAACTAACCAACTCACCAAAAAAATCTCGGTGGTCAAAAGGAAAAGGTTAGGAGGAGGGAAGCACTGTTCCCCATAAATAAATTTCTTTTCCCCCATTCTGGATGGCACCATGTCTCTTGTCAGTCCCACTATATTCAATTAGCATTAGTTGACCTAATCAAATTGGTTTAATTTATTTTATGATGTTTTATAAATCTGATGATGCATCCCTTATACACATCTTATTCCTGGTGGTCTGACAGTATATAAAATTCAGTTTTTGGGCATGCTTGCATACATATATGCACTTAATGTCTTCACCATGTCCATCTATCTGCAATTAATAATTTGACTGCCAGAGAATGGATTTCCATGAAATTTTCTATTTAGGGCTTTTAAAAATATTTGTCGAGCCATTCCAAATTCCATTAAATTGTATAACCAGAAATTATTTCTTTTTTTTCCAAACAATTTGCACGTAAAAAAGAAATTTATAGATTAAATATAGTTTTAATGCAGTATTGTTAGCTTTAGGCAGTCCTTGCAAGCTTTGCGTGTATTGTTATTTAAAACTTGCAAATGTGTTATGATAGCTTGTGAAAATATACAGTGGACCTCCTCTTTACAATTGGTTCACTGTACGATCAAATCACTTTATGATGGACTCTTCATAGTAAAATACCATTCAATATGTGATATATAGTAAGTGCAGTTCACAACTATGATCATTGTAATCATATTTGTGAATTGAATTTTAATTATATTAAAAAGCGGTTCTAATAAGTAAAAATAGGAGGAATATTTATTTCTCCTATTTTTGCAATTAACAAAATTAAATGATACGTGAAAATCGGAAGAATATTTTCCACAGGTTAGCAAAATAAAAATAAATTTACGCTTACGTACATATGTAGTTTAATTAATACTGTAATATTATACATACTAACTAATTAATAATATTTCTGTTCACTGATTTTTTTTTTTCTAGGATGTATAATTTAAAATGGTAAAAAAGATAAGCAATAAATAACAAAGAACACTGCACGCACAAATTGCAACTAACACGATATGCGCAAGTGAGATATGGAGTAACAAGTTTACAAAGTTTTCTTAATCATATAAAAAACAAATTTATTTATGTTTTTTATATGATTGAAGATTTCAGTGAAGGGGAAACACACTTCACCATAATAACGTAAAAATCCCTGAATTCCAGCTATCGGTATTATCGCAAATGCAATAGGATCGAGTTTATTACTTGTTTATAATAGATTGCACTAACAGCCCAATAAACCAGAAACTGAAAATTGTTTTTATTGTTTTACGGTAGTGAGCCTCAAAAATGTGCTTTAGAAAAATATCACAAAGGCATTCAAAAATTGATTCTTATACCCAAACATATGATAACGTTGAGTGTAATGCATCTTAATTGGTTTTTTGAAATTTGCTTCTATAAAGCGGCTAATTCTACTAACCAGTGATCATGTTAAATATCACCTACTTATTTCACTTTACGATTGTCTCAGAGTGGACCACGTGGTCCTTCCTCTCAGCCAATAGCGGCATTTATAAACGTGTTGGCTGCATGTTTTGTTTTTGCATCCTTCAGTTGAAGTGATTTTTTGTGTTGTGCTTTAATTAATATGTACAATCTCCATTATAAAAATCACATTTTACAGAGATAAATAGCTTAGTTATTTAGCGAAAATTTCAACTTCCGAGGTCTTGGAACAAATTACCAAAAAACAATTGGTTCACATTATGATATTTTCACAATACGATGGTGGATCTGGAACAGATTAATATTATAAAGCAGTGGGGGAAGGGGTCTGCTGTGTGTGTGTGTGTGTGTGTGTGTGTGTGTGTGTGTGTGTGTGTGTAATATTGATAAAAATAAGATATAATGAAATTACTGAAAGTATTAGCAAACAAGAAAAGGTATTAAAAATAAAATATTAAACTGGGTTATGGATCTGGGGTACTACTAATTATAGCAGAAAAAATCAGCAACCATAATGAAATATAGACAAATATATTATTATCAGCGTATAGGTGGAGATGCTGAACTGTCAGGTGTAATTACCATGGAAAAATTGAGAACGATTGCATGATAAAAACAGATTACCTGAAATAAAACGAAATTAAAGTTTAGCATAAAAATAAATGATAGCACTTAAAGCCGTGGGGGGATCTAAGGACTTCAACTACTTTGTCAATGGGGTCGGCAGCAAAAATCGTAGGAGCCACTGCAATAAGCCGGGTCTCTGTATCTGTTATGATGTACACGTGAAAAAGTGTTATGTGTACATCATAACAGAAAACACACGTAAAAAAGTGTTACGTGTACATCATAATAGATGTATGTGTACATCTTAACACTAAAAAAGATGTACATATACATCTTTTTTATGTGTACATCATAACAGAAACAGAGACCCGGCTTATTGCAGTGGCTCCTACAATTTTCGTTGCCAACCCCATTGATAAAGTAGTCAAAGTCCTAGAACCCACGGCTTTAGGTACTATCATTTATTTTTATGTTAAACTTTAATTTCATTTTATTTCAGGTAATTTGTTTTTACCATGCATTTGTTCTGAATTTTTCCATGGTAATTACACCTGACAGTTCAGCATCTTCACCTATACACTAATAATAATATATTTGTCGAGAGAGAGAGAGAGAGAGAGAGAGAGAGAGAGAGAGAGAGAGAGAGAGCGAGCGAGAGAACAGACTTAAAAAAAGATTAATCAATATTTTACTGTTGTAAGTAAATGAAACGGTTAAGTTTAGAGAATGTAAGACTATCCAGTTTTGTTCTGTAATATTATTTTAAGTGCTTTATAAATGTTATAATCTTAGTAATTAATTGATATGGAGATAGCAATATTTATTTTTCACTACTATTAATCAGAGAAATAGAAAAAAAAAAACTCATTTAATTTAGGGAAAATGATTGAAAGCACTACTTTCATTAACTAACTTGTTTTCTCCATAATGTACACATTAATGGAATGTACTGATACCAGCAGAAACTGGCCATGAGTTATGCATCTAGAACTCGCTTCCCAAGCACAGACTGCAATGAAAAAATCTTTTAGTGAATGTGAAAGCAATAAGGATGTGCCATGGAAAATAAAAAAAAAAAACAAAACAGTAACAATACTCAAAGTAAAGCAGAGTCTTTTAAGAAGTAAATCACCAAGATAATCACCCCACTACTTACAAGATCTCGTAAAATGGGTTTAGATGTTTGTGTATCACCATCCTCTTTCAGCTGTAACATCATGGGCTCTTCAATGGATTCTATATTTGACCTCACGTTCTACCTGGAAGAAATTCCATACTGATATTTATTGCATTTAAGGACTACAATAATAATAACTTATAACCAAGATTAATACTGCATGTGCAATATGCTGCTTTTTTATTTAAAGCAAGCATTTATCAAAAAAAAAGAAAAGTTAATGCAATAAACCATATAAACATAGTAAATTCGTAATAAGGTCCTGATCATATGTTTTTTTTTTTTAATTGATTTGCTGGCATTGTAGATAAGCATTGCTTTGCAAAATGTTTATAGAATTTCAGAGTGTATATGCGTGTGTCTGTGTGTATTGTTAAATATGTGTAGAGGCTAGAAGGGAATATCTGAATAAAAGTGATATATTTAAGATCCAAGTGAAGCTACAGTGTATTCAAATAACCTGACATATCTAGACAAGCTAGTAGTGTTTAAATTTTGAGTCATATATATATATATATATATATATATATATACACACACACACACACGTGCGTGCATGTGTGTGTGTGAGACTTGTTATAATCAACTATAAACAGTGCTGTAGTTTAATTTTAATACATATAGTAATTTATTTTTAAATAAAAGTAATTATATTGAACATCTCATCATTGACCAGGGGTTTCAATTAAAATGCCTATCTTGCTTATTTTAGGCTTAAGCTATTCATCATCTGGATCTTTTTGTAATACATAGGCTGGAATTTTTGAATTTGATGTTTAAATTAGATTAAGTATTACCATTTAAATTTTATGACTTCTAAATTATTTTGCTTAATGAAGTGTGGAAAGTAGCAATTTCATGAAATAGATATTTAAAGGGAAAAAATGTGCAATGATAAATTCATTAACAAAAAAAAAAAAAAAAAAGGGATAAATGAAATCTGATTAGATATTTCAGTGTTCTGCTTTTTAATTCTGGCTGTTTATTTTTAAAGATCAGTTTCATTGGTTCCAAAAATGAGCACTTTAAAATAAGTCACATTTTAAAGTATCTGTGTACTTGCTTGCTTTTTTTTTTTTTTTTTTACAGGAAAAGAAAAATAGATGGTAAAATCGTAATGACAAATATACTAATTAACAGCAATAAATAAATTAACAGTTAATATACAAAGGAATGTTAATGATATAAAAGTACTACTGAAATTTAACTTTTAGATACAAAATAAGAATAAGCACTTGTGCATTCTGGTGAAACCCACTAGTACTTTAACACTGACACACCATTCAAAATTATTGCTCAACTCTTCAATAAATAAGTAAGAAAGATAACTGGGATGTTCAGTAAAGAATAGCACCAAACCACCCAAGATTAGGAATCAAACTACAGGAAACCCTTGATTAGTGCGGTTAATGAATCCTTGAAATATACCGCACAAATAAAACTTAAGAAACAATGGGAATAATTATAATGAATCCTTGAAAATTATAAAAACATATTTTTTCTTACTCAATACGTACTTATAATGCACTGCATAGTTCTTAAATTATTAAGGAATAAATTTAAAAAAAGATAGTATGATTTAAATTTTTTTGCAAAAAAACTTATCTAACTTCAATTGAACAGTGGTAGCTTTCTTCCTTTCCTCCATGATTTTGTGATAACAATCAATTTGCTTATCTAACCCTCGACAAACGTTCATGCTTCTCTCTGCATCTGGATCAATCTCTAGTATCAGTTCTTTTGCTTTTTCAAGTGTATTAAATAGTTCTTCAAGTTTTTTGAATGAAATTTCTTTGGGAGAAAATTGCTTTTCTTCTACTTCATTTTCATCTTCTACCTCGTATGCATGTTGATGCTCAATTTCAAGATCGTCGTTACTTAAGTCTTTTGAATGCAATTCCAATAATTCTCTAACGTTTTCTGAATCTACTTCCTCAAAGCCGAGGTCTTTTCCAATTGTAGTACTTTCATCAATAACTTTGTTGACAGGATTAATGAAACCGCAAAAATCATTTGCACATTCAGGCAAAAGATTCTGCCAGACTGCTCTCATGCAGCTGTTCGTCATTTCTTCCCACGATTTGTGTATGTTCTTAATTGCTTCTTTAATATTGTGTTTTTTTCCAAAATTCATCGAGAGTGATTGCGTCATCTCCAGTTGTAGCTTGAATTGCCTGAGCAAAAGTTCATCTCAAATAATATGCTTTGAATGTAGAAATAACTCCTTGGTCCATTGGCTGGAGTAAAGAAGTCGTATTTGGTGGTAATATAACCTTCACATCGTTATTTAAATCAGTGAGTGAGGTAGGATGCCCAGGGGCATTATCTAAAATTAAAAGAATTTTGAAATCTAAATTATTTACCTTGCAGTATTTTTCGACTGCAAGACAAAAATGCATAGTGAACCATTCTTCAAACAGCTGCTTTGTCACCCAAGCCCATTTATTTGATTTCCAAATTACTGGAAGGGATTGCTTGTTACAGCCTTTTAACGCTCTTGGGTTCATTGTACGATAAATTAGCATCAGTTTCAATTTGCAATCTCCTTAGGCGTTACCGTACGATTATAACGTACGATCACTCATCGGTGAAGACAGGATATTAGAGCTGGAAAAGGAATTAGAAAATGTGAATTGAAATATCATCGGTTTGGCTGAAACAAGAAGAAATGAATCACTTATAAGTTTATCAAGTGGAAATCTGCTGTACACCAATGGAAACAGTGAAAGAAGTGAAGGTGGAGTTGGCTTTCTGGTCCATAAAGATTTTAAAAACAACATTTTGGAATTCAAAAGTACATCACCAAGGGTGTCAAGACTAATACTCAAGATTTCTAAGAGGAACAAGCTAAAGATTATAATGATTTCTGCACCAACATCGAGCCATGATGATGAAGAGGTTGAAGAAATGTACACCGAAATTGAGAGTCTTCTAGATGAGCAGAAAACCCAACTACACTATTATTATGGGGGACTTGCTAAGGTTGGAAAAAGGCAAAACAGCACAGAAAGAGGAACTATAGGAAATTTTGGAATTGGTGAAAGAAATAAAAGAGGTGAAAGACTTGTGGAATTTGCAGAATCTCAAGGATTGTCAGTAATGAACACTTTTTTTCAAGAAAAGGGTGAACAGAAAGTGGACATGGAAGAGTCCAAATGGATTAACAACTAATGAAATCGACTTCATCCTCACTAACAGAAGATATATTGTGAATGATATTACCGTCCCGAATAAGGTAAATGTTGGAAGTGATCACAGAATGGTAAGATGTACACTTGATATAGATGTAGGAAAGGAAAGGAAAAAAACTGACTCGAGTAAATAATACAAAGGTCTTTGAGATAACAGAGGAGGAGAAAAAGCAGTATGTACTGGAACTTAAGAACAAGTTTGAGCTTCTGCAGACTGCTCAGGACCAAGATATCGACGAGGAATATTACAACTTTCTGAAAGTGATAAAGCCCAAGGAACCTATAGGGAAAAAGTAATCCAAAGAAGAAAAAATTAGTCAAGAAACACTTGTCATGATGAACTGAAGAACAAGAAAAACACTGACACGGAGAAAATTGAGTATACTGAGTTATGCAAAGCCATTATAAAGAAACTCAGAGAGGACATAAGAAGATTTAACACAAGAAAAGTAGAACAAGCATTAAGGGAAAACAAAGGATTTAAATCAGCAGCCATGAGCAGTAATACAGAAAGACAAATGATACTGAAACTGAAGAATAGCGATGGTATACTTATAAATGGCAGAGAAGGCATAATTCAAATAGCAGAAGATTACTATAGAGAATTATACAAGGAGCGAGGGAATGATGCCAGCAATGGGGAAGCTGGATCGCAAATTAGTAACACATACAACCTGATATTCTTCCTGATGAGGTAGAACATGCGTTGAAGAAAATGAAGAATCAGAAATCCCCGGATGAAGTTACTGTAGAGTTGTTAAAATTGGGAGGAAGAGACATAGCACAAAAACTGGCAAGACTCTTCACAAAATGCATTAGAAAAGGTGTGATGCCCAAGGAGTGGAATAATGCAATCATAGTTTTGCTGCATAAAAAATAAATAAGAAATTGGAAATTATAGACCAATTAGCTTGTTATCCTACATCTACAAGTTGTTCACAAGGGTCATTACTAATAGATTAGAAAGAATACTTGATGAGAATCAACCGAAAGAGCAAGCTGGCTTTAGGACAAGATTCTCAACTATGGATCACCTTCATGTAATATCACAGCTAATGGAGAAAGCAAATGAACATAAAACACCATTATGCCTGGCATTTGTGGATTATGAAAATGCATTTGACTCCATACAGCATAAGGCAATGTTTCGGGCACTGCAAAGACAAGGCATAGATACCCCATATATTATGATTTTGAAGAAAATATATGAGAGTGCTACCTCCTTTATTAGACTAGACGAAGACAGTAGCAAATTTAAAATCGAGAAAGGAGTTCGACAAGGAGACACAATATCTCCGAAGCTGTTTACTGCTGCCCTTGAGGAAGCTTTCAGAAGATTAGACTGGTCGCAGAAAGGAGTCAATGTGAATGGAGAGTACCTAAACCATTTACGATTTGCAGATGACATTGTGGTCATATGCCACGATCCCAAAGAATTAGAGGAAAATCTTAATCAGTTATGCACAGTTAGTAAGGATTTTGGACTAAAGATGAATATGGCTAAAACAAAAGTAATGATGAACAAGTATGCCACAGAAAGGGAAATAGTGATTGAAGGAGCAGTAATTGAAAAGGTGGAGTCATATACTTATCTGGGACAAGTTATTAGCTGTAATAATGATAAATGGCTGGAAGTCAAGAGAAGAATAAATTTTGGATGGATAGCATTCAGGAAATATAGTCACATACTGAAGAGCAATAACCCAGTTTGTCTGAAACGTAAAATAATGAATCAATGTATACTCCCCACCATGACTTATGGAAGTGAAACTTGGGCACTCACCAAAAGAATGGAAGAGAAGCTAAGAACTACACAGCGAAGAATGGAACGAATTATATTGGGAATCAGACTGTTAGATAAGAAGAGAAACACATGGATTAGGCAGCAAACTCAAGTAAAGGACATTCTTATCAAAACTAAAGAACTAAAATGGTCTTGGGCAGGACACATAGCTTGAAGACATGATGACAGATGGACTAAGAAAATAACAGAATGGTACCCAAGAGGAGCTAGAAGAAAACCTGGATGACAAAGGCGGAGATGGATAGATGAAATTCATGAGTTTGTGGGTAGTAAATGGATGGCCAGTGCTCAAAACAGAAGGAACTGGAAAGTTGCTGGAGAGGCTTTCATCCTGCAGTGGATTGAAAATGGCTGATGATGATGATCAGCGTTACCTCCAAGTAGAAGTGTTAATCTATCTTTGGATGCTTTATGACCTGGTGCGGTTGCTTCTTTTCTTGCCCAAAATGTTCTCGTTGGCATTTTTTTCCATAAAAGGCCAGTTTTGTCGACATTGAAAATTTGGCAATAATCATACCCATTTTCTTCAGTTCAATGGGATATTTGGCTGCTGCATCTTTATCGGCACTGGCTGTTAATTTAATATTTTTTATGCCAGATCGAGCTTTGAAATTTTCTAGCCAGCCTTTACTAGCCGAGAATGTTGAAGTATCCCCTTGATATTTGTTTTCTTTTAATGAAGAAAAAAGGCTCAAAGCTTTAATCTTGATGTTATTTCCATCAATAGGAATGCGTTTCTGATTACAATCTTCAAACCAAATAAAAAGCAAATTTTCCATTTCAATCATTAATGGACTTCTATTCCTAGTGCATTGCATACTTAAAGATGCAGATGCCATTTTGCCTTTTTCCTGGTACTCACCTGCTTTGTTCAAAACGGCGCATATGGTTGACTCACCAAAGCCTAGTGCCCTACCTATGTTTGCTTTGCTTTCGTCATTATCAAATCTCTTAATGATGTCAAGTTTAGTATCCAAAGAGATGAATTTTCATTTATTACACTTTTTCCTGTCCATAGCTATGAAAGGTAATTAAAAAAAAAAATTGTTTTGGTATGATGAGCGATAAGCTTGCCGCACTTCTACACTCATCGAGGATTGCTGAGGAACTACCCAGCGACTAGTGAGAACTTTACGGAGCACTTTCACACAGCTTTCATACAAGATGAAATTAGCGCCAGATCCTCGCTAAACTCTACACAGGAATCATTAAAATTGAATAAATTGTGAAAAATCAGAGCGAAAATAATACAGAATCAAACTTACATCATGTACTACTTCATCATCATCTGCCATTTTCAATCCATTGCAGGATGAAGGCCTTTCCAGTTCCTTCTGTTTTGAGCACTGGCCATCCATTTACTACCCACAAACTCATGAATTTCATCAATCCATCTCCGCCTTTGTCTTCCAGGTTTTCTTCTAGTTCCGCTTGGATACCATTCTGTTATTTTCTTAGTCCATCTGTCATCATGTCTTTGAGCTATGTGTCCTGCCCAAGACAATTTTAGTTCTTTAGTTTTGATAAGAATGTCCTTTACTTGAGTTTGCTGCCTAATCCATGTGTTTCTCTTCTTATCTTATTTCCAATATAATTCGTTCCATTCTTCGCTGTGTAGTTCTCAGCTTCTCTTCCATTCTTTGGGTGAGTGCCCAAGTTTCGCTTCCATAAGTCATGGTGGGTAGTATACATTGGTTCATTATTTTACGTTTCAGACAAACTGGGATAAACTGCATCAAATTCCATTGTGACCACATAGTAGTATCCAATCAAATTGGTCAGACAAGACTTTCTCTTAACAAAACCCATGCTGTGTCTGAGCTATAACTGAAGTCTTGTCTAGATGATCCTGCAGTGCTTCTTTAACCAGTGCCTCCATTAATTTTCCTGGAACAGAAGTTAAACTAAAAGGTCTATAATTACTTGTGTCACCCTTTGATCCTCCTTTGTGAATTGGTGTCACATATGCACATCTCCAGTCCATGGGTACCTCCCCTGAGTCCAAAGAAGCTCTCATAATTATGGCTAAGGGTTTGCTTACTTCCTTTGCTGGCTCCTTTAATATAACTGGATAGATCCCATCCACCCCAGGTGCCTTTTTTATGTTTATCTCCAACAATTTCTCCTCCTCTTTCCTCTCAGTTATTACAAATCATCTAGCTCACTGCCAAAGTTTAGATCACCTCTGGCATTCCCCTCCAAGAATAACTCCTCATGGGTGAATGTAGATGCAAAATACTCATTTAGTTTGTTAGCCACCTGAGCAGGATCATCAACAGTTGAACCATCAATATCCAGTGGACCAATCTGATTCATCCCTTTCCTTCTAGAGTTTACATAGGTAAAGAACTCTTTGTTGTTTTTCTTTGCATCCTTTGCCAAGGATTTCTCATAATCTGCCTTTGACTGCCTAATCTCATTTGTGACTTGGTTAAAGAACAGCTTATATCTATCATCAGCTTCCATATCACCAATTAATTGATATGTATCCCACACATTTTTCTTCTCTGCCATATGTCTGATTAGTTCATTTGACATTCATTTAGACCTAAAGCTTGAACAATATTCCTTAGTTGGTATGTAAAGCCTAGTAGCTTCCAAGATTAATTCTTTGAATGCTTCCCATTTTGAATTTGCTGTTGGTCACATCATCAGTTGGTCTCACTGTATAGAATTTAAATACGGTCTCAGACCACCGTAGTTGCTTTTACGAAAGCAAAAACTCTTCCCATTACCCCTAATGGTAGTTACCTCTTTGAGTAAATTCCACTTCAGCACACTGTGTTCACTGCCACCTAGTGGTTCCTTTATCTGCAGATTCTTAATGCATAAAGAATCACTACTGATAATCAGATCAAGAGTATTATTCCCTCTATATGCCTCCCGAACATGCTGATGTAGAAAACAATCATCCAGTAAATCCACAAAAGCCTTGCTAGTGTGTGAGTGACCAACCCACAAATTCCAGTCAATATCTGGGAAATTAAAATCCCCCATTATAAGACTCTCTGATTTACTAGCCCACTCTATTTCACTGTACAGTTTCTTATTATAATCATCAGAGTCATTAGGCCTATAACACACTGCTACTCTCAATTTTGATCTCCCATTGCTTACTCGACATTGCACTGTCCAGCGATGTCGACTGGCTTCACTTCCTTGGATTTTATGTGTTTCTTAACTAATAGCATAACCCCTCCTCCCTTCCTATCCTGTCTATCCTTCCTGTACACATTGTACTCCCCAAATTCCAGTTCTGCATTCCTTATATCTGTGTGACACCACATCTCTGATATCTCAACAATATCTGCCTTCGATGTTTTGAGCAATACCTCAAATTCATCAAATTGATTTACCAAACTCCTAACATTGGGGTACATGCAAGTATACATGCACCTGCTCCTATTCTTAGCTACCCTAACACAACCCATGTGTTTACTTGAACCGGAATGCCTCTCGGCAGTCTCTGAAATACCCTGCATCTTGTTTTTCAGGATGCTGCTCATTCCAATAGTACGGAGTGCCCACTAGAAGGTTTAGTGCAAGACAAATATACATAGGAACACAAATCAGGGGGGACATTTAACATTAATCCACCAAATGTTCTCAAATCCACCTCTCAAAAGCAAACAGTTTTTTAATGCATTTTCATTTCTATTTTGCATATGTAATAGCAATCGTGGCATGTGAAGCAAGAAAGCAAGCATATGAGCTTATGTAGCATCAGCCAAAAAAAAAAAAAATTCACACAACCATTCCCTCAAAATGTTTGTCCAGTTCCTCCTTAAATTTATTTAACCTATCAACTTCCACAACAGATGGAAGTTTGTTCCAGCAATTAACCACCCGCTGGCTAAAGTCAAATATCTGCACATCTATTCCACAGCTCTCTTTCCTCAATTTGAATTTATGCCCCCTTAAGTTCCTAATCTGAAGAATCCCATCAGAATGGGATTCTTCAGATTAGAAAGTGGAAGAATCCCATCAGAATTCAGCGTGCTCAACCCATTCAAGGCCTGATACACCTCGATCAGATTACTTCACAGGTAATCTGATTGAGGTGTATCAGGTTGAATTGAAGATAATTCCAGGAAATATTTGTGCCTAGTCTCCAGTCGCTGCAATTTGCAGTACTTAAGCCTCTCTTGGTAAGAGGATCCCTTCATTCCCCTCAACAATCTTGTTGCCCTTCTCTGTATACGCTCAAGCAAATCTATATCCTTCCTAAAATGAAGTACCTGTACGCAGTACTCAAGGTGTGTTGGCTGACCATTGCCTTATACAGAGGGACAATCACCTTCTTTTCCCTGCTAGCAAAATTCCTGTATATCATTGACAAAACCCCATGACCTGCTCTGGCAGCATGTCTGCATTGCTCAGAAAACTTCATATCTGACTGCACAATTACTCCTAGGTTTTTTTCATTTTCTACCACCCTAAGTTTAGTACCACACAGTTGGTACATTCCTCTGGGGTTACTTCTAGTCATATGCAGTACTTTGTATTTGTTAATGTTAAACTTCAGTTGCCACTTCTCAGCCCATCTTCCCAAATTTTCTAGATCCTGTTGCAGTAGCACACTGCCATTACTGTCATTAACAACCCTGCCAACCTTTGTATCATCTGCAAACTTCGACACTAAGCCTGATATACTTTCATCAATATCATTGATAAATATACAAAACAACAGTGGACCCAACACCAAACCCTGTGGGACTCCACTAATAACATTAGTCCACGAAGAGCAGCATCCACTGATTACCACCCTCTGTCTTCTCCCACTGAACCATCGTTTTATCCATTGTAGCAACTTACCCTTAATACCCTTCTGCTCCAATTTGTACAGTATTCTTCTATGTGATGTGGACCCACAAGTCTTCAAGTACTGTGAGGTTCTTTTGGCATTTGAGAATACAGTAGCAACTCTGATGCAATAACTCATGCCTTCCTTTCTATACACAGAACAAGTTTCCGTATCCAATTATAGAAACTGACCAGTTTCAACGGCGCAGCTTTGCTGCTGCCTTAATCACAGACATTGGATGATTACAAGCCTCACGATACAACTTGAATCTAGGAACATTAAGTACTGAAGCCTGTTCGGGCAGATCATACACCTTTGAAGATAATTCCAGGAAATATTTGTGTTGTAGAGCTTCTGAACCTTCTAGAGCTTCTGCATACTGTGTTTCTAATAGTTTTGGGAATGCCTTTGATAATGACTGAGCTTTGTAAATCCCAAACTTATCAATTTTGTAATTAGGAAATCACGTGTCACAAATTGAACGAGAGATCTTTTTTTTTTTAACCAAATTTAGTCGATTTATTAACCAACTGTTATATCAAATTATCTTCTATAAGTAGATTATAGACCTAGTTAGGATCCTTAGTTTATTCTAAATTGAGATAGCGAGATTTGAAAGCTAATCAATACTTACGAGTCCGTAGAAATACCGTTCGTGAATTCCCGCCATTTTTACACGATAGCATAAGCTTAGTGTAGTATAGTGCATAATATAATATTGTCAATTAATCAGTAAATCTATTAATCTTGATAAACTTTATTGTCAATTAAATTGTATTTTTAACTCTATATATATATAACGACTTAATCGTAACAGATAATTAATACATAACTATAGTGGTACACGTGATACGGAAGTTGTATAAAGGGAACTCGTAGAAAACACTAGATACCGAAAAAAAATATATATATAACATAACTGTTTTGGGATATAACTTAAGGATTTAATTTTTGTTTTGAATTTTATTGAATTAAATTGGAATCATGACTCTGACCAGAGCAGCAAAGCAAAAGGCTCAAGCTAATGG
This sequence comes from Mastigoproctus giganteus, assembly GCF_048544385.1. Lineage (NCBI taxonomy): Eukaryota > Metazoa > Arthropoda > Arachnida > Uropygi > Thelyphonidae > Mastigoproctus > Mastigoproctus giganteus. The sequence continues at coordinate 143,349,560 of NC_143585.1, read as the reverse complement.
GAGTGCTGTGGTTCAGGGGAGAACTGAGGGGGGCAGTTGCCCTCTGAATCACAGTCTTTTAAAATGCACTGTTTGCTTGATGTTTGCGGAGCAGTCGGGTACGGGACATGATACTGCCAAGGGGGATGTCTTTGTGTGTGCACGATGTAAGGAGTGCAAGGAAATCAGGCGACAACTCAGCGTTGTTATGGGCCTTTATGAGAGCTTGAAGGACAGGGTGGATGCCCTCGAAGGAAATAAATTGAGGGGCCCATCAAGCTCTCAGCTGCCCACATCAACGCCAGAGCTTGCACTTGGTCATCAGGCAACACAGAGGAAGCCCCCTAGGCAGAATGCGCTGGTCCCACAGGAACTAGTAGTTGTTGGTGACTCTATTGTCAGGGAAACGGGGAACATGCTTTGTAAAAAGGATAGGTGGAATAGGACCAGGGTATGTCTGCCAGGGGCAAAGGTTGATGACGTTGTAGAGCGGATATCATCTTTTAAGGGCACAAAAGGTGATATAGTTGTACACGTTGGCACTAATGATATTAAGAGTAGGAGACCGGCGGAATTACTTAGCAAGTACAGGTCACTGTTGAAAAAAAGCCGTGAATTAGGGTTGAACTTGAAAGTGTCTGCAATTCTGCCCAGACACGATAGGAGGGAGTATATGATGAGAGCCTTGTCGATCAATTCGGCCCTGGAGGGATTGTGCAAGGCTCAAGGGGTAGAATTTTTTTCAGCCTGGACTGTACTTGTTAACAGGAGAGATTGCTTCTACAGGGATGGGATACACTTAAATAGAAAGGGTGCAAGAATTTTTGCTGATGCTGTCGAGGCAGTGTTAGGTGGGTCGGAAAACTGCTAGTTGGGGGGGATACAAGGACTAATAGATTAACAGTAGCCACTGGCAGAGGTGAAAGTGATTCTTGCACTGCTTCTATTGGAATGAGCCGCAGCCTGGAAAATAAGATGCAGGATATTTCAGAGACTGCTGGGAATCATTGGGGTACAAGTAAACACATGGGTTGTGTTAGGGTAGCTAAGAAAAAGAACAGGTGCATGTATACTTGTGTGTACACCAATGCTAGGAGTTTAGTAAATAAATTTGATGAATTTGAGGTATTGCTCAAAACATCAAAGGCAGATATTGTGGGGATTTCAGAGACGTGGTGTCACACAGATATAAGAAATGCAGAACTGGAATTTGGGGAGTACAATGTCTACAGAAAGGATAGACAGGATAGGAAGGGAGGAGGGGTTATGCTATTAGTTAAAAAACACATAAAATCCAAGGAAGTGAAGCCAGTCGACATCGCTGGACAGTGCAGTGTCGAGTCAGTTTGGTGTGACATAAGCATTGGGAGATCAAAATTGAGAGTAGGAGTGTGCTATAGGCCTAATGACTCTGATGAGTATAATAAGAAACTGTTCGGAGAAATAGAGTGGGCCAGTAAATCAGAGAGTCTTATAATGGGGGATTTTAATTTCCCAGATATTGACTGGAATTTGGGGGCTGGTCACTCGCACACTAGCAAGGCTTTTGTGGATTTATTGGATGATTGTTTTCTACATCAGCATGTTCGTGAGGCAACAAGAGGGAGCAATACTCTTGATCTGATTATCAGTAGTGATTCTTCATGCATTAAGAATCTGCAGATAAATGAACCACTAGGTGGCAGTGATCACAGTGTGTTGAAGTGGGATTTACTCAAGGAGGTAACTACCATCAGAGGTAAAGGGAAGGGTTTTTGTTTTCGTAAAGGCGACTATGATGGTCTGAGACAGTATTTAAATTCAATACAGTGGGACCAACTGATGATGTTACCAACAGCAAACTCAAAATGGGAAGCATTCAAGGAACTAATCTTGGAGGCTACCAGGCTTTACATACCAACTAAGAAATATTGTTCAAGGTTTAGGCCTAAATGGTTGTCAGATGAATTAATGAGACATGTGGCAGAGAAGAAAAATGCATGGGATACGTACAAATTAATGGGTGACATGGAAGCCTATGATAGATATAAGTTGGTCTGTAACCAAGTCACAAAGGAGATTAGGCAGGCAAAGGCAGACTACGAAAAATCCTTGGCAAAGGATGCAAAGAAAAACAGAAAAGAGTTCTTTACATATTTGAACTCGAGAAGGAAAGGGATGAATCAGATTGGTCCACTGGATATTGATGGTTCAACAGTTGAGGATCCTGCTCAGGTGGCTAACAATCTAAACGAGTATTTTGCATCTACATTCACGCATGAGGAGTTATTCAGGAAGGAGAATGATGTAGGTAAAGTAAACATTGGCAGTGAGCTGGATGATTTTGTAATAACTGAGAGGAAAGTGGAGGAGAGATTGTTGAGGATAAACATAAAAAAGGCACCTGGGGTGGATGGGATCTATCCAGTTATATTAAAGGAGGCAGCAAAGGAAGTATGCAAACCCCTAGCCATAATTATGAGAGCTTCTTTGGACTCAGGGGAGGTACCCATAGACTGGAGATGTGCAAATGTAACCCCAATTCACAAAGGAGGATCAAAGGCTGACACAAGTAATTATAGACCTGTTAGTTTAACTTCTGTTCCAGGTAAATTAATGGAGGCACTGGTTAAAGAAGCACTGCAGGATCATCTAGACAAGAATTCAGTTATAGCTCAGACGCAGCATGGTTTTGTTAAGGGCAGGTCTTGCCTGACCAATTTGATTGGATACTATGATGTAGTCACAAAAGAACTGGATGCAGGGAATAACTTTGATATTATATATTTGGATCTTAGAAAGGCTTTTGATACTGTTGCACATGGAAGACTGCTGCACAAATTGGAGCAGTGTGGCATTGGAGGCAAATTGCTGCTATGGATAAGGGGTTGGTTGAGTGGCAGAAGACAGAGAGTGGTAATCAATGGACACTGCTCAACGTGGACTAATGTTATTAGTGGAGTTCCTCAAGGTTCAGTGTTGGGTCCGTTGTTGTTTTCGGTGTTTATGAATGATATTGATGATGGGATATCAAGTTTAATGTCCAAGTTTGCAGATGATACAAAGGTTGGCAGGGCCGTTAAGGACACTACTGACGCTATGCTGCTGCAACAGGATCTGGAAAGGTTGAACAGATGGGCTGAGAGGTGGCAAATGAAGTTTAACATTGACAAATGTAAAGTACTACATATGGGAAACAGTAACCCCAGAGCAACGTATCAACTCTGCGGTACTACACTGACAGTGGTGGAGAATGAAAAGGACCTGGGGGTAATTGTGCAGGCAGATATGAAGTTCTCTGAGCAGTGCAGACGAGCTGCAAGAGTAGCTCATGGTGTGTTGTCAATGATATACAGGAATTTTTCTAGCAGGGATAAGGAGGTGATTATTCCCTTGTATAAGGCAATGGTTAGGCCACATCTTGAGTATTGTATACAGGTCTGGAGGCCTCATTTCAAGAAGGATGTAGAACTGCTGGAACGGGTACAGAGAAGGGCAACAAGATTAGTGAATGGAACAAAGGGTTGCTCTTACGAAGAAAGGCTTAAGTTTTGCAAATTACAGAGTCTGGAGACTAGGCACCGGCGAGGTGATCTGATAGAGGTGTATAAGGCTTTGAATGGTTTGAGCATGCTCAATGCCAATGGGATTCTTCATCTTGCTCAGAATAATCACCTCAGAGGGCATAAATTCAAATTGAGGAAGGACGGATGTCGGATAGATGTGCGGAAATTTGCCTTTGGCCAGCGGGTGGTTGGTTGGTGGAACCGACTTCCATCACTTGTTGTAGAAGTTGATAGCCTAAACAAATTTAAAGCTCAACTGGACAGGTATTTGGAACGAACAGATGGGTGAAATGGGAGTGGGGTTTTTTTTTTTTTTTTTTTTTTTGGCTGATGCTGAATAAGCTTGCTTTCTTGCATCATATGCCTCTACTAATGCTAATGCTAATGCTAAGAAACACTTTCCCATACCTCTTCAGTTGGAGTGCCCAGAATCTTCCAAATTTTATCCAATTGGTCTGTAGAATCTTTGATACCAGGAAAAGCGGCTGTCCCAGAAATCATCTCTACATATATACAACCTACTCCCCACATATTTAGAGATACGTAGATGTGTTTTAGGCTGTAGAGCCTAAAAGGATATCTGGTGGCCTATACCATAAGGTAACTACTTCATGGGAATAAGTCCTGCTGGGCACAGATTTGGCTCTGGGGAGCCAAAATCAGCCAATTTTAGCTCCCCAGCTTCACTAATGAGCAAATTCTGAGCCTTTAAATCTCTGTGAAGAACTCTCCTTTCATTGCAGTAAGAGAGCCCTCTAACAAGTTGGTAAAGAAATAAATCTAACATTTTTGGGATTTAAGCCACCTGGATGCCTTTCTTAATACTAACTGAGATCTGAGTGCACATATTCAAAGGCAAAGGTGAGGGTTTCACGGGTATGAATAATGTCACGAAGAGTAACGATGTTGGCATGTTTCAGGCCACGAAGAAGAAGAGATGCTTCATGTATGGCAGCGAATGGTGTACCCTCTTCGGTCTGCAGTCTAATTTCTTTGAGAGCAATAACTTTGTTGGTTAAATGGCTGTAACCTTTATATACTGTTGCATAGGACCCTTCCCCCCAGATGTTCAAATTTCACATAAGCTTGGATTTTCTCAAATGTCAAGTTCCCCTTATTCTTCCATCTCCAGCAGCAACAAGGGATGCCCAAGAGAACTATCATCCATAAGGATTCCCTAGAACAGCTTCCGAAAAGCGATGATTCTTGTATTTATCCCGCATGCAGATGACTTCCGACTTTGGTTTCGGCGGCTTCCGTAGTCTAACGTCCGTCTCGCTGGCATTCTTCAACTCCTCCCTGTTAACAGTAACTTCAACAATGTTGTATAGCTGATGCTGTTATTTCCACAATTTAAAGATAACAATGTACCTAATAGCAACAATAGCCGACTCAAATAATTTTAATTGTATAACAAAACAGCATATACACAAATAATTTAACAGCATTCTATGTTGTTTATATGAGAGAGAGAGAGAGAAAATGGCATATCAGGCTTAATGTCTAAGTTTGCAGATGATACACAGGTTGGCAGGATGGTTGATGACAATAATCAGGGTGAACTTCCACCTTTTTATGTACAAATTTCCTCCCTGCATCAGAAAACAATGCTGAACAGCTGTATTTTTGTTTCTTCAGTTATTACTATCAATCAGTTATTTTAATCAATTAACCTATGCCTCAAAGTGATCACAATAAGCAGCAACTATGTATATGAGTTGTGTTAGAGTTACAAGGTGTGGCTATTAAATAATGAGATTGCACATGCAGCCACTACAAACCAAGCACCACACAAAAGCAGAGCAGTCGACCCTGAACCTTTTCCTAGTTGTCCACTAACTCATGTTCCAACAAGTTCATTTGCTTTGCAGTGAGACTGGTTTTCATTATCTTGTGTTTTTGCAGTTTGCTGGAAAAATGACAGAAAAAAAATCCAACAATCAACCTCAAATTTTTAACAAAACTAAAGAAAATGCCAACTGAAAATTATGAGTTGTTACAACAAGTTTATGGGGAAGATACTATATGAAGAACTCTGTGTTTGAATGGCATAAAAGATTTTTAGAAGGAATAGAGAATGTGGAAAACTATGAATGACCAGATATCCAGCATCCACAAAAACTGATGAATATGTGGACCTGCTAAGGACACTGATTAGAAGTGATCATCATTTAAGCACTAGAATGGTTGCATCAACACTAAACATGGACAAAGAAACACAAATTTTAAATTTAGGCATGAGAAGAACAAAGTGGTTTTTCAGCTGGGAGGTCATGTATAGATCATATCTCAACAGTACGACAGATCCTTGAAAAATGCCAATCAAAAGGGAAAAAAAATCTTTATGATTTTCATTGACCTTGAAAAGGCATATGACAGTGTTCCAAGAAAACTCTTATGGGAAGCACTGAAAGAGGCAAATATTGATGGACAACTGATTAACATTATTAAGGCAATTTACAGGAATAATAGATGCAGAATTAAAGTGGGATCAGCTTTGTCACCTGAATTCCACACTTCAAAAGGCTTATTACAAGGCTGTTGCATGTCGCCAACACTTTTCAAAATTTATATTGACATCTGCGTAAGATCCTGGTCAAAAAAATGTAATAAAATGAGATTGCCGATTAATAAGAACAACTATATTCACAATTTACTTTTTGCAGATGATCAGGTGGTGATAGCACAAGACTTAGAAGATGCAAAGTATGCATGTCGCCAATTGTTTGAGGAATATAAACAATAGGGTCTAAAAATAAATTTTAGCAAGACTGAAATGTTGTGTTCAGGGCCAGGACACGTTCTAAATATTGCAGGTTTTAAAATCAAACAAGTCGATAAATTCAAATATCTGGGATCAATCTTACAAAGTGATGGATCATCCCAAGTAGAGATCAATAAGAGAATTACAGACGGCAGAAGGGCTAGTGGCATGTTAAACTCTGTTCTGTAGAGCAAAAATATCCTAAATAAAACAAAGGAACTTATATTTCAAACGATTGTACAAAGTCTTCTATTGCATGGAGCGGAAACCTGGACATTGAATAGGCGAGCAGAAAACAAATTGCTCTCCACAGAAATGGATTTTTGGAGACGCTCAGCAGGAACTTATAGAAGAGACAGAAAACGGAATGAAGACATAAGGGAAAAAATGGATGTGAGAAAGACTATTATTGACACCATCAAAGAAAAGCGTCTAACATGGTATGGACATGTAAAATGGATGCAAGAAAACAGATATCCAAAGGCTATCCTGGAATGGATACCTCCTGGAAGAAGGAGAAGAGGAAGACCTAGGAGGACATGGATGGATGGAGTACAGGAGTGCATGCCAGCCCGAGGCTTAACCGACCAAGACACCTTGAACCGCACTTTATGGCGGAAAAAAATTCCTGACAAGAAATAACTTGTAGGCTGAGGAAACCCATTGTAAATGGAAACACTCCTCTTGAAGAAGAAGAGTGTGTGCCAAGGTGGTGCCAAAAATTCTGAATGAAGATAGAATCAGAAGTTTATAAAGATGTTTTGGAAAAAAATCAAAGGTCCAGACGTTGCCAGTACTGTAACTACTTGTGACAAAAGTTGGCTATTCCAGTACAACCAAGAAACTAAAAGACAGTCAACGTAATGGAAGACAAAACAATCCCCCAGACCAAAAAAAGCAAGAATGTCAAAGTAAAAAATGAAAACCATGCGTCTTGTTTTCTTTGATATTAAAGAAATTACTATGGCTGAATATGTCCCGCCAAATCAGACTATCAATCAAACACACTACAGAAGTTCTGACAAGGCTGCACAAAAAAATTTAAAGGAAGAGACCTGAATTGTCGAATAATGGTTGGATGCACCAGCACTCTGTTCACCAGTTTCTGGCCAAAAAGGAAATCCGTGTGTGTGTGTGTGTGTGTGTGTGTGTGTGTGTGTGTGTGTGTGTGTGTACGTGTACGCGCGCATCCTACTCACCAGACCTAGCCCCGTTGACATTCAGATAAACAGAACCGAAGTGTTAAAAGGGTTTACAGAAAATAACTTACAAAAATGTTTTTGTGCTTGAAAGAAAGATATCTTTTTTTTCATTTTTTTTTTTGTCACACCAGACAACACTGGTGTGCCTTATTCCTGTTGGCAAGCAAAATGTAAATGAGAAAAACACTGCTTCAATGATTGGATGCCACCTAGTCAACAATGGAACCACAAAAAAGTGTACAGTTAAAGCCACTGCATATGCTTCAACCATTGGACACTAGCCAGATGCTTCACTGTCATGAAGCCATGTACAATAACTATTAGGTGATGCCATATTGGACGTGAGATATACCACCCAACAACATATACAAATAGTTAGGATTAACTTGATCATGCTTTTTTTTTTTCTGCTTGCACAATAACACTAAATTCCAGAAATTTCTGAAAGTTCCAGTTGTGTGGACACCTATAATCCCACACACGGAACTCAGGGTTAATGAGCTTTTTAATGTGTCAGAAGAAGCATGTATATTGGCTAAAGTAAAACAGATCTGATTAAGAGCAGTAAATGTTTTAACTCTTGTTATAGGTTGAAATTTATGAAATGCACTATTTCTTTTATTTGTGGTGTGAAAATTTATATCAATTTCTCGAATATACAGACACCACCGCAACTGGGTCACTAAAAGAATCATACACAAACTTTTTCAGAAAACTAAATCAATATTTAACAATAAATCAAAGTGATAAAACAAATTAAAATACCATAAAATTATCTAAAAATCAAAATACAGATTCCATAGGCTTCCAAACACAAGGCAATCATCATCAGTGGATTATACAATATTCCGATTGCATATGACTCCCACTGTGGTAGCAGAAGTGTCTCTGTCTGGTGGCTGCGAGTAAACATCCCACCTAAGAACTAAAGATTTGATGGCAGGATTTTTTTTGTGGGATCTAGGGCTTACAATACTGATATTCCGGGATCCCAGTCATTGTTTTCCAGTATTTAAATCCCGGTATTGATACAAAAATACCAGTTTTTCGGTACTAATTTAAAAAATAATTATCCACGATTTATTCACATAAAGGTTATAAAATCGACAACAATAAATCATTAATACTGCTGAATTTGCAAATGAGGGATTGTTATACACAGTACAAATGCAACGAAAACCTGAAAACATCATGAAACCGTAAGACATAAAATCTTACAAATATATTTCTCTTAGTAAGAGTAGTGTGTGTGTGGAAGTAAAGCACTTAAGGAAGAACAAAAACATCATTACGGATATATTTCCATTAGTGGCAGTAGGCCTGGTAGTGCAATTAAGGAATATGGTGAAGAATGGTAAGGCAGGTGTGGAAGGGTTAAAATTAAAAGGTTGCGGCACTTAGTGCATTTCGGGAAAAGGCGTCGGTATGGAGCAGTTCAAAGACATTGTGAACAGGTGATCTTGAGGTAAAAGATGAAAGCGTATTGTGTGGGAAAAATATTCTGTTTTTCCCACCAAAGGAAGAAGAGTGAGTTTAAAGAATAACACATAATTGGGCCAGGTTGATATTAGATAGAGGGAGATACGTAAATGCATGCAAACCCTTCTGGGGTTTGCACATAAGCTTGCGTATAAAAAAGTAGTAGAAGGGGCGATTGTAACTTGCAATCAATTCAATAAATAAATAAATGAGAAGGAAACAAATAAGGTGCTCGCATAAAAAGAGGGGTTTGTGGTTGTTGTTTGGAGGGGGTTGCAGACTTCCTGCGGTAGTTCTGAGTTCAGTTCTGGGAGTGTCCAGCTATATAGTGAAGGGTTCCACCGGGCATGTTCTTGTGCTAGAAGTTAATCCAGAAGTTGAATAACAAGCCAGTCAGAGAATGCCCTGGCTTCTACTACTGCTGTGGTAATTTCCTTCAGTATTAACAGAAGGAAATACTACTACTACTGTTCTCAAAATCATCCCGAAATAAGACAGTACTGGAAGAGGTATACAGCAGAGATGCAGAATTCAACTAAAAAGAGAGACATCACCGCACTCCGTGGAAGGAACCTGCACAAAGGAATCTCACTGTGAAAGAGAAGGAAGGTAAGTCCTCTGAACTGTGTTGTTTTGGAAATGGTACTTAGATAAAGTGGGAGATTATTTTAGAGTAAGGTCGAAGTTGTAGAAACACGAGAAATAAGGAAATGTTTAGTATTGAGTTGGTTTATTGGTTGAAGTTGTAAAGAAAATTGATATTACTAAATTAAGAGAGATTACATGGAATTGTTAGCATTAAAGTTAGCAACTTATGGATTGCTGTTGTGAAGAGAATTGATATTGGTGATTAAGATTAAATTAGTTTAGTGTTTGAAGCTGTAGAGAGAGTTGAGATTGTTAATTGAGAGAAATTTTATGGAAATGATAGTGTGTATTAACAGATTAAACTGGGGGATTAGAGGGGAACAGATATCCTGTGTGTTATCAGACACTCAGCCTAAAACACTGATGGATCAAATATCTCTCTATTACAGAAGATTTAGGAGAAGTCCGGTTGGCCTGCCTCCCTAAAATCCACTCGTGCACACCTTCTCGATGGTAAGCCCTGTTACGTCACTTAGGTGGCAACGAACGTGTAGAGTGGTTCTCTTCAAGACGCCTGGTCAGCGTGAAGAGGAAAAGACCAAACCCTCCAGCAATGAGAGCACAACAATACAAATGGCCCTCAGTCCCCAGCAGCTTTCACTCTCCCTCTTACGGCAGCGAGAGGATCAGAGTGGAAGCAGAGGGTGCTAAGAATCTCTGGGTACGACCAGGCTGCCATGCACGGAAATTGAACTTGGCCTGTTATAACGTACGATCACTCGTCGGTGAAGACAGGATATTAGAGCTAGAAAAGGAATTAGAAAATGTGAATTGGAATATCATCGGTTTGGCTGAAACAAGAAGAAATGAAACACTTATAAGTTTATCAAGTGGAAATCTGTTGTACACCAATGGAAATAGTGAAAGGAGTGAAGGTGGAGTTGGCTTTCTGGTCCATAAAGATATAAAAAACAACATTTTGGAATTCAAAAGTGCATCACCAAGGGTGTCAAGACTAATATTCAAGATTTCTAAGAGGTATAAGCTAAAGATTATAATGATTTATGCACCAACATCAAGCCATGATGATGAAGAGGTTGAAGAAATGTACACTGAAATTGAGAGTCTTCTAGATGAGCAGAAAACCCACTACACTATTATTATGGGGGACTTCAATGCTAAGGTTGGAAAAAGGCAAAACAGCGCAGAAAGAGGAACTATAGGAAATTTTGGAATTGGTGAAAGAAATAAAAGAGGTGAAAGACTTGTGGAATTTGCAGAATCTCAAGGACTGTCAGTAATGAACACTTTTTTCAAGAAAAGGGCGAACAGAAAGTGGACACGGAAGAGTCCAAATGGATTAACAACTAATGAAATCGACTTCATCCTCACTAACAGAAGATATATTGTGAATGATGTTACCGTCCTGAATAAGGTAAATGTTGGAAGTGATCACAGAATTGTAAGATGTACACTTGATATAGATGTAGGAAAGGAAAGGAAAAAACTGACTCGAGTAAATAATACAAAGGTCTTTGAAATAACAGAGGAGGAGAAAAAGCAGTATGTACTGGAACGTAAGAACAAGTTTGAGCTTCTGCAGACTGCTCAGGACCAAGATATCGACGAGGAATATTACAACTTTCTGAAAGTGATAAAGCCCAAGAAACCTATAGGGAAACAGAAATCCAAAGAAGAAAAAATTAGTCAAGAAACACTTGTCATGATGAACCAAAGACGACAAATGAAGAGCAAGAAAAACACTGACAGGGAGAAAATTGAGTATATTGAGTTATGCAAAGCCATTAGAAAGAGACTCAGAGAGGACATAAGAAGATTTAACACAAGAAAAGTAAAACAAGCATTAAGGGAAAACAAAGGATTTAAATCAGCAGCCATGAGCAGTAATACAGAAAGACAAATGATACTGAAACTGAAGAATAGCGATGGTGTACTTATAAACAGCAGAGAAGGCATAATTCAAATAGCAGAAGACTACTATAGAGAATTATACAAGGAGCGAGGGAATGATACCAGCAGTGGGGAAAATGGATTGCAAAGTAGCAACACATACGACATACCTGATATTCTTCCTGATGAGGTAAAACATGCATTGAAGAAAATGAAGAATCGGAAAGCCCCGGGGGAAGATGAAGTTACTGTAGAGTTGTTAAAATTGGGAGGAAGAGACATAACACAAAAACTTGCAAGGCTCTTCACAAAGTGCATTAGAAAAGGTGTGATGCCTAAGCAGTGGAATAATGCAATCATAGTTTTGCTGCATAAGAAAGGAGATAAATCAGAAATTGGAAATTATAGACCAATTAGCTTGTTATCCCATATCTACAAGTTGTTCACAAGGGTCATTACAAACAGATTAGAAAGAATACTTGATGAGAATCAACCAAAAGAGCAAGCTGGCTTTAGGACAGGATTCTCAACTATGGATCACCTTCACGTAATATCACAGCTAATGGAGAAAGTGAATGAATATAAAACACCATTATGCCTGGCATTTGTGGATTACGAAAAGGCATTTGACTCCATACAGCATAAGGCAATGTTTCGTGCACTGGAAAGACAAGGCATAGATACTCCATATATTATGATTTTGAAGAAAATATATGAGAGTGCTACATCCTTTATTAGACTAGACAAAGACAGTAGCAAATTTAAAATCGAGAAAGGAGTTCGACAAGGAGACACAATATCTCCGAAGCTGTTTACTGCTGCCCTTGAGGAAGCTTTCAGAAGATTAGACTGGTCGCAGAAAGGAGTCAATGTGAACGGAGAGTACCTAAACCATTTACGATTTGCAGATGACATTAGTAGTAGTAGTAGTAGTAGTAGTGGCACATGATGCAAGAAAGCAAGTGTAGGAGCTTATGCAGCATCAGCCAAAAAAAAAAAAAAATCACACCATTCCCTCCAAATGCCTGTCCAGTTCCTCCTTAAATTTATTTAACCTATCAACTTCTACAACGACAGATGGAAGTTTGTTCCAGCAATTAACCACCCGCTGGCTAAAGGCAAATTTCCGCACATCTATTCTACATCTGTCCTTTCTTAATTTGAACTTATGTCCCCGTAGGTTGGTAATCTGAACAAGTGGAAGGATCCCATCAGAATTCAGCGTGCTCAACCCATTCAAGGCCTTATAGACCTCAATCAGATCACCGCGCAGGTGCCTAGTCTCCAGCCACTGCAATTTGCAGAACTTAAGCCTCTCTTGGTAAGAGAATCCCTTCATTCCCCTCACCAATCGTGTTGCTCTTCTCTGTACACGCTCAAGCAAATCTACATCCTTCCTAAAATGAGGCCTCCAGACCTGTACGCAGTACTCAAGGCGTGGCCTGACCATTGCCTTATACAGAGGGACAATCACCTCCTTTTCCCTGCTAGCAAAATTCCTATATATCATTGACAAAACCCCATGACCCGCCCTAGCAGCCTGTCTGCACTGCTCAGAAAACTTCATATCTGACTGCACAATTACTCCCAGGTCTTTTTCATTTTCTACCACCTTAAGTGTAGTATCACACAGTTGGTACGTTTCTCTGGGGTTATTTCTACCCATATGCAGTACTTTGCATTTGTCAAGGTTGAACTTCAGTTGCCACTTCTTAGCCCATCTGCCCAAATTATCTAGATCCTGTTGCAGTAGCACACTGCCATTACTGTCATTAACAACCCTGCCAACCTTTGTGTCATCTGCAAACTTCGACATTAAGCCTGATATACCTTCATCAATATCATCGATAAATACACAAAACAACAGTGGACCCAACACCGAACCCTGTGGGACTCCACTAATAACATTAGTCCACGAAGAGCAGCACCCATTGATTACCACCCTCTGTCTTCTCCCACTTAACCATCCTTTTATCCATTGTAGCAACTTACCCTTAATACCATTCTGCTCCAATTTGTACAGTAGTCTTCCATGCACAACAGTGTCAAAAGCTTTCCTGAAATCCAAGTATATGATATCAAAATTATTTTTTGCATCCAGTTCCTTTGTGACCACATCATAATAACCAATCAAATTTGTCAGACAAGACTTTCCCTTAACAAACCCATGCTGTGTTTGAGTTATCGCTGCAGTCTTGTCTAGATGACATTGTGGTCATAAGCCACGATCCCAAAGAATTAGAGGAAAATCTTAATCAGTTATGCACAGTTAGTAAGGATTTTGGACTAAAGATGAATATGGCTAAAACAAAAGTAATGATGAACAAGTATGCCACGGAAAGGGAAATAATGATTGAAGGAGCAGTACTTGAAAAGGTGGAGTCATATACTTATCTGGGACAAGTTATTAGCTGTAATAATGATAAATGGCTGGAAGTCAAGAGAAGAATAAATTTTGGATGGATAGCATTCAGGAAATATAGTCACATACTGAAGAGCAATAACCCAGTTTGTCTGAAACGTAAAATAATGAATCAATGTATACTCCCCACCATGACTTATGGAAGTGAAACTTGGGCACTCACCAAAAGAATGGAAGAGAAGCTAAGAACTACACAGCGAAGAATGGAACGAATTATATTGGGAATCAGACTGTTAGATAAGAAGAGAAACACATGGATTAGGCAGCAAACTCAAGTAAAGGACATTCTTATCAAAACTAAAGAACTAAAATGGTCTTGGGCAGGACACATAGCTTGAAGACATGATGACAGATGGACTAAGAAAATAACAGAATGGTACCCAAGAGGAGCTAGAAGAAAACCTGGAAGACAAAGGCGGAGGTGGATAGATGAAATTCATGAGTTTTTGGGTAGTAAATGGATGGCCAGTGCTCAAAACAGAAGGAACTGGCAAGTTTCTGGAGAGGCCTTCATCCTGCAGTGGATTGAAAATGGCTGATGATGATGATGAACAGATTAAATGAAAAAATGAATAGATTAGATGTAAATGAACATCAGTTATGTACTGTACGTAGATTTGTATGATAAGTGGCTTTTGTTTTATATTTGCGTCATTGCTCTTGAGAAACTGACAGCTCCAATATAATATATATACTTGTGTAGGGGGGGGGGGATTCTGTGCAGTCGGAACTGATGAAGTAAGCACAAATTCTACATGGGAAGCATTCAGGGATGTAATCAGAGAAGCTATTATGATTTTTATATCAATTAAGAGATACTGTTCAAGGCTTATGACTATATGGAAGTCAGATGACCAGACTTGTAGCAGGGAATAAAATGCATGGAATGATTACAAATTATCAGATGATACACAGATGCCTACAGTAGAGATAAACTAGTCTGCAATCAACTCACAAACAAAATTAGGCAAGCTAAGGCAGATTACTAAGAGGCTCTGGCAAAAAAAACAAAAAGCCTTCTATACTTCAACACTAGAAGGAAGGGGATGAACACATTGGTGCACTAGATATGAATGGTTTAACTGTTGATGATTCTGCATAGGTTGCTGGCAAACTCAATAGGTATTTTGCATCTACATTCACACAGGTAATTTTTTAGGGATTAGCATGCCAGGAAGTGTTTCAAATTGTAACATGAAGCCGAATGGGTTTGTAATAACTGAGAACTGGAACAGATATTCTTGACACTAAAATTAAGGGCACGGGTGGATGGAATTAATCCAATTATATTTAAGGTGACAGCAAAAGATATAAGCCAACTGTTAACAATGATTATGAGAGAATCCTTGGATTCAGGAGAGGATCCCAATACACTGAAGATGTGCAAATGTATCCCCAATTCACAAAGGAAGATCAAAGTGTGACATGAGTAATTACAGACCTATTTATTAGCTTGCCTACTGTTTCAGGATAAATAATGGAATCACTGGAAGTAATGCAGAACTATCTGGACAGGAATGCAGTTATACTGCAGTCACAGAATGGATTTGTAAGAGGCAACCTTGCCTCTCCAATCTAATCAGATACTTTGACACAAAAAAAAATGAACTGGATGCAAAAAATAATTTCAACATTATGTAATTAGGTTTCAAAAATGCATTTGATAATGTTGCACACAAAAGACCATTATACATATTTGAGCAGTGAGGCCTGACGTAGCCCAGTGGTCAGGAGCGAGAGTGCATAGCACGCGTTCCTTGAGTGAACCGGGGTGCAAGCCCGTGACTACTAAATACGATAAATATTTGTATTGACGATTTATTATAAACTCTACTGACTTGGTTGTCATGCCGGAGTATAAACAGAAAATTTAAAAAAATTTGGTATTAAAGGCAAGTTGCTGCTATGGATAAAGAGTTGGTTGTGTGAGAAGAAACAGAGAATTTTTATCAAAGGGCACTGGTCTTCTTGGACTAATGTTATTAGTGGAGTCCCCAATGGTTCAGTTCTGGGCCCATTGTTGTTTTCTATATTTAGTAAAGATACTGATGAAGTTATAGCAGATGATAAAAAGGTTGAGAGGATACTGCAAGCAACAAGATTTAAACAAATTTGGCAAATGGGCTAAGAAGTTGCAACTGAAGTTTAATATTGACAAATGCAATATACTTCATAGAGATAGCAGTAATTCTAGATTAATATAACAACTGTGTAGTACCACACTCAGATTAGGGGAGAATGTAAAACACCCGGGATAACTGTGCAGCAGAGATGAACAACAGCAGTATATGTCTGTAAAATTCAGTGTCTTGGCAGAATGTGCTAACAAACATTGAAAAATTTTAACCATAAGCCAAGCACTTCTGTTGGCCTCATAAACACAGGGAAGTTGATTAACTTCTTTAAAACATCTTGGCATGGAAAACTTGCAAATCACAAGTGGGCATAGTTTTGTACTGCCATCTGAACTGCAGCATAACAGAACAGCGAGTCTTTGGTTACTTAATTTTCCAACATGACAAGACTCTCTTTGAACAGTAAATGTTTTGTTTGACAGCAAATTATAAAATAAACCTGTTTTGCCAAGATTAAAAATATCTTTTGCCCCATATTTTTCAAGAAAAGTCTGTAGCCTTTTCTTTGTCGACTAATCCAGACTTGCTGCAAAGAGTAGTATCCATTAATAACCAATGTGTGTTCTCTTGCTGGACCATCCATTTAATCATAGTAGTAACTTGTCCTTAATGCCACTTGCATCAGTTTCTACAGTAGTCTTTTCCACATGCAAAAGTACCAAAAGCTCCTTCCTGAAATCCAAGTATACAATTTCAAAATTAATTTTTTGTTCAGTTCCTTTGTTACTACATCAGAGTATCCAATCAGATTGGTCAGACAAGCCCACTCCTTAACAAATCCATGCTGTGACTGAAGTATAATTGCATTGCTGTCTAGATGGTCCTGCAGTACTTCTTTAATCAGTGACTCCATTGTTTTCCCTTGAACAGACTGTTAAGCTAACAGGTCTGTAATTATTTGTGTCACCCTTCAATTCTGCTCTGTTAACTGTGGATATATTTGCATATCTCCAGTCTACAGGGACCTCCCCTGAATCCATGGATGGTATCGTAATTATTGCTAAGGGTTTCCTTACTCCTTTGCTGCCCCTCCTAATATAACTGGATAGATCCCATCCAAACCTGGCACTTTTTTTATGTTTAGCTTACAATTTCTCTTCCACTTCTTTCTTTCAATTATCACAAAATCATTTAAGCTCCCTATTAAATTAAATAAACTTCCAGCATCCCCTTTCCTAAAGAATTCCTCATATGTGAATGTAGATGAAAAATAGCTATTCAGTTTGTCAGCAACCTCAGAAAGGTTATCAACCCTGCAATCATCATGGAACAAGTAAATACATGGGCTGCATTAGGGTAACTAAGAATAAGCACAGGTTCATGTATACTTACTTCCATGTACTCCAATGCTAGGAGTGTAGTAAATAAATTTGATGAATTTGAGTTGCTGCTCAAGACATCAAAGGCAAATTGTTGGGATATCAGAGACATGGTATCACACAGAGGTAGGGAATGCAGAATTGGAATTTAGAGTACAATGTGCACAGTGTAGACAGGATAGGAGGGGAGGAGGGGTTATGCTCTTAGTTAAGAAGCACATAAAATCTAAGGAAGAGCATCCAGCTGACATGGGTGGACAGTGCAATGTTGAGTTAGTTTGTTGCGACATAAGTACTGGGAAAGCAAAATTGACAGTAGGAGTATAGGTATGTTGAGGGTCTGATGGCACCGGGGATTTCTCCCATCTCCGTGTATGTTCTATGTATCGAGTGACAGTACCCTGTCTATGCTAGAGGTTTAAAAGTAACGTATGGGTCATGTGGTAAGTAGTTTGTTGTGCCCATTGTTCATCTGGCCTGTTGGCCGCCTGGCCCCCAATGGGACCCGTCGTTACCATACCTAGCAACGGGGACGCCGGCCGGGTGTACCAAGAGACTAATTATACTCTGGCAGGTCCTGCCACTTACTTTCCTAGGATTTTGGTGACTAGGACCTAAAATAAAGGTTGGGGCTATCACAGTTGATTCCAGTAAAATTGCATTTAGAAAGTGCTGCATGGGGTTTTACACCGAAAGAACTATTTCTAGAGAGCCTAAAGGGTCGGGCAAAATTTTATGTGATTTAAATTTGGACATGTGGGGCAGTAGCTGTACAAGAGAAAGTGATGGGAGAGAGGGTGAAGATGGGGGGGGATGAAATAGAAATAAGAGGAGTCGGATAGGAAGGTGATCCCCCATTTTCAGTGGGGCATGCCCATGCCCCATGAGAGTGAAAATATGGCAAGGAGAGGAGAAGAGCAAATACTCTCGGGGGGGGGGGGGCAGCACAAGGGAGTGCTAGAAGAGTGCATGCAGTTTTGGGTTGCCAGTAGGCCATCCAAATCACCCTAAAGTCTTGCCTTTCTGTGGTATGGTGAGTTTTTTTACTTGTTTGGTCTCCTGCATTCTTTCTAGTCAGGTTGCCTTTGGTGTATTTCTATCATTATTTTCCTTCTAGAAAATAGATCCTGGGCATATTGACTGAGTGCCTTGTAGTCCTCTTGAGTGTCTAACAGTCTGAGTTCTTGGTTGTCTGGTATATATTGGATTGCCGTTATCAGGCGTAGTTGTAGGTCGTCATACAAATCGCACTCCAACATTAAGTGTCTCCAGGACTCCGGGTTGCCACAGGGACAGTCCGCATTATTTATGATGCGAAGTTGGTGAAGTTTAGCTTTAAACAGGCCGTGTCCTGTAAGGAGGTATTTGGACTGGGGTGAAACCACGCTGGCGCCTTAGGGTACAGCTTCGTGACAGTGGGGAGGAAGGAATCTTCTAGTCACTGCACCTTTTTCTGTGTTGCTCCATCTCCTCTGCCAAATCTGGACGAGGTGGTCGGTGATTCTTCTCTTCTCACAGTTGCGGTCATTAGTGATGTCAGTGGTGAGGTCATACATTGTAGCCGATGTGTTTCTGGCAAGATGGTAGAGCAGACCACAGCGGGTAGCTTTGAGATCCAGGGGGAGAACTCCTACCAGGACTTAGTGGGCAGCCATGCTAGTCGTTCTAGTTGCTCTCGACATGGTAAGGAGAATGGTCCTCTGAATGGTTTCGAGGATCCGTTTATTCACTTCTAGTCCCGCCTCGTGCACCAGACAGGGGAGCCATATGTGATGGCAGGGATAAAGAGAGCATTGTAGTAGAGAGACAGGGTAGTACATCCGAGTTCCCAGTCCCTGCAAGTGACTCTAGCGATGAGGGAGGTGTATCTTCTTATCTTTTGTTTAATATATTCTAGGTGTGGCTTGAAATTTAATTTTCTGTCCAGGATTATTCCTAGGTATTTAATCTGTTCGCACAGCTTAACTGTTTTATTCTCAATCTTAATTTGTGGTGGTCTATTTAAGTCTAGCGTACCTTTTAGCAGCACCGATTTTGTCTTGTCGGGTGCTAGTTTGAGCAAGTGTAGCTTCGTCCAATCTAGCAGCTTTTGCAGAGCACCATTTGCTTGCATTTCTAGGCAGGATCTGTTGTCAGCCTTGATGGTCAAGACCAAGTCATCTACATAGGCCTGGGCCTCCACACCACCCAGATCCATGGCGAGGAATTCGTCTAAGACAAAGTTCCACAGGAGTGGCCCCAGGACAGAACCCTGGGGGCAGCCCCTGCGGACTGGGCGACTGGGGCATTTATATGGTGTGGTACCTTGCACTGCTCTATCAGCCAGGTAATCCTTCATGCAATTATAAAGATTCAATGGAAGGTTGGCAGTCTGAGTCTAGCCAAGAGGAGTGTGTTATAGGCCTGATGAGTATAAAGAACAACTGCATAAAGAAAGAGAGTGGGCCACTAATGTTATTGGGGTCCGCCACTGTGTTGGGCCCCATTGTTGTTTTCTGTATTTATTAATAATACTGATGAAGGTATATCAGACTTAATATCCAAGTTTGCAGACGATACGGTTTTCAAACCCGCACAGCGTTCAAATCGGCAATTAAATATGCATGGAGCAAACTAATACGCGCGAACTGGGAGAACTATCACCGAAGTAATCGATGTATCAAAAAAAAAAAAAAAAAAATGGCACTCTTGTCAGTTTGTACAAACTTCCCGAATAGCTGTACTAATATCGAAGAAAAAAAATAATAGTTCAGAACCATTTTTTTTTTTTTTTTTTGCTGATAATATAAAGGACTGACCACCAACAAACCTAACGGGGTACTCAACAAATGCAATAATTACCGGTTTACAATGAAAAATATTATTGAACAGAAGATAACTACAATTTCCACCGCGGAAGGTACAGTGTAGAACACTTACTTGACGATCTCCAACGTCAATTCTAAGACAGTTACACAAAACCACTGTCCACAGCCTATTTCAAAAGTACATGCAGCAGAGCAATGATTGGACATTAAATATCTAAGCTGCCTAGTTATTATCGTTGTTTACTTAATAAATTATAAAATCATCTCGTTTCAGGTAATACTTATTTTAATCTAAATAGCTACCTTCTTTTTTTTTTAGTTTGGCAAGAATAACAAACGCATCACGAGCAAAATACGAAGCAAGCGGATTTTATTTTATTCTTATTCGTAAACAAAGCAATCAGGGTAGAATAGGGATAGGCTGCTCTAAACGGTCAGCTGGAAGAGAAGCGTGAAAGTTAAGTGTTGTAAAGATGAAAGCAATTCATAATTATTTGTTTAACATGTAATGTCCACTATAGTGTTGTTTTTTTAGTGAATTCTATGCAGTCATCAAAATCTCCTTCCATTTAATTAGGGAATATATTGTTTTTCGTCCTGTGTGTCGATATATATATATATTTAAAAAGAAAATGAATTGACCATCCTTTTGGTGTTGAAAACTTAACATACAAACAACGGAATTAGAAATAGTGCTAAGCATCTACTTTACTACTGCGGAAGTGCAGAAGCAGAATGAACAGCCAAGCAAACGATAATATAAGAGAAACTTTTAAAATTCTTTATATCAGTATATTCAAACTTGCCCTCCGTTGTGTTATTGCCAAAACCCTTGACGAAAACAGATGCTAAGAAATCCAGTAAGGAGCAAAAGTAGAGCTGCCTTCAAGTGGAAAATATTTTCTGCCTCTTTAAAACTTAATTAAGTATTCGCTGGTAATGCAGATTATTTCTGCATAATTCCTCTTGCTTTGTGTGTGTGTGTATATATATATATATATATACACATACATATGCAGTGTGTGTGTATATATATATATATATTTTGATAGATAGATATATACACATTCAGCAATCCGACACCTCTTTGTGGTATGAACATCGTAAAGCACTTGAAAACTCCAGCTAAAAAAAAAGAAATATTTAACTGTATAGAATGGGTAACTGTTTGAAGTCTGTTTCTACTGATGATATTTCTCTCTTAAGAGAAAACCAAAGTGCCCGTGAATCATCATCTGATCAGCTGGGTCCACCACCACCTTACCAAGTAAGTCTGACAGCATTGCTTTTGAAATAGTAGTCAAATAATTCTTAGTCAAATTTAAATTTTATAATATTAATGCATAATGATCATAAGTAAAATCAGTTCATTTTGATCATTTTAATTTTTATTATTTTTGCAATTATCTACAGTTCCTCTAAATATGACATTTTTCCAAATTTTGTAATAAGCGTGGTAGTTTAAACAAAAATTTTAGTCCATCTCCAAAACAAACAAACAAAAAAAAAGATTTGTTTCATCACTTTGTTCTTTTGCAATAAAAAAAATATTTAATTTTGTAAGAAATGAGGTATTATGTTATCAGTAACACAAATTAACACAAATTTCTATGAATGAGTAACACACTCATTCATAGAAATCCTGGAAGGATGGATTGAGAAATATTATGACAATATCATCCTTTTAATTTCCTAGTGTGCCAAGTAAATAAAATGAAAAATATTGTTCCTTAGTTCACCCAATGTGGTGTCAGCTCCTCATGTCATAATAAGTTGCTTCAGTATCAGTATAGCATTATTTTTCAAATAATAAAAAAAGGTAAATGAAAGTATTTTTGGTAATGATGAAGAACAGCTGCTACCAACTTTCAAATGCTACAGTTAGTTTACATGATGGCATCATCATCAACATGTCATAAATTTGATTAGTTAACTGCCTGCCTCAGTGTTTAGGTGGAGCAGTATAGCAGTATTATATTTCCAGCTACTCTATGCAAATGCTGCTTGTTGTAGAATGAATTTTAATGACTTCAATAAAAGACCTAGTTTTTATGGAGTCATCTTACTAAAAAAAAAAACTGTTATATAAACATTTCCAGTCACTTGCACACAGTACCATTTTATTTGTGTGCATGAAATATTTAAAAATAATGGTAAATGGAAAATATATTCAATATCTAAAACTATCCACCTTTATGAGTTGCTTCAGAATTGAATTAATTCAATTAGTAAATAACTGTTCAGTGAATTAGTTATTATTATTAATGTTCTGTCAAGGGCAGGTCCATGCATACACTCAACAACACCATATCTCCCTATCCTCAGCCCTCTTCATCTTTCTATATGCACCGCCCTTCTCATTGCTTCCATTATAGTTTTTCTCCATCAGGCTCTGGACTTCGCCGACTGGGCTAGCCGGGTGGGTAAACTGCCTGCCTGGCAACCCAAAGGTCACGGATTCGAATCCCACCTTGGGCTTGGATCAGAATACTGCAAAAACCTTGGGAGGTGCATTATGGCCACAGAAGCCGATGCGCCAACAACTAACTAAAACAACAAATAACAGTTCTGGACTTCTTCCCCTCAACTTTCTCCCACCATCACATCCTTTATCAATCCACACCTCACAACACATGTCAAATCCAATTTCTCTTCCACCTTCTGACTATTTCAGTCAAGCATCTCTTCTAATTTTATCCAACCATCCATCCTGATCTTTTCTGTCTTTCTCCATAACCCCATATCAAAACTTTTCAATCTTCTATTAATGAATTGACTAGACACCATTAAATAACCACCTTACTATGTTTTACAGCATTCCTCACATTAAATATTAGCTCATTAAAAATCTTTTGACATTGTTTTAATCAGTTAGTTGTTAAAGGTTATGGAAGGTTCTGTACCTTTACAGTGAATTGTTCGGTATTGCACTATCACCATAAATGAAATTGTCACCAATTCGTAATTATGTTAGTTGGTGTTAAATTAATATTAATAAAGAGTTGTAATGGCAGTGTGCTACTGCAACAGGATCTAGATAATTTGGGCAGATGGCCTAAGAAGTGGCAACTGAAGTTTAACCTTGACAAATGCAAAGTACTGCATATGGGTACCTCAGAGAAACGTACCAACTGTGTGGTACTACACTTAAGGTGGTAGAAAATGAAAAAGACCTGGGAGTAATTGTGCAGGCAGATATGAAGTTTTCTGAGCAATGAAGACAGGCTGCCAGAGCAGGTCATGGGGTTTTGTCAATGATATATAGGAATTTTGCTAGCAGGGAAAAGGAGGTGATTATCCCTCAGTATAAGGCAATGATCAGGCCACGCCTTGAGTACTGCGTACAGGTCTGGAGGCCTCATTTTAGGAAGGATGTAGATTTACTTGAACGTGTACAGAGAAGGGCAACACGATTGGTGAAGGGAATGAAGGGATCCTCTTACCAAGAGAGGCTTAAGTTCTGCAAATTGCAGTGGCTGGAGACTAGGCACCTGCGCAGTGATCTGATTCAGGTATATAAGCCTTGAATGGGTTGAGCACGCTGAATTCTGATGAGATCCTTCCACTTGTTCAGATTACGAACCTAAGGGGGCATAAATTCAAATTAAGAAAAGACAGATGTAGAATAGATGTGCGGAAATTTTCCTTTAGCCAGCGGGTGGTTAATTGCTGGAACAAACTTCCTTCTGTTGTTGTGGAAGTTGATAGGTGGAATAAATTTAAGGAGGAACTGGACAGGCATTTGGAGGGAATGGTGTGATTTTTTTTTTTTTTTTTTTTGGCTGATGCTGCATATGCTCATACACATGCTTTCTTGCATCAGATGCCACTACTACTACTACTAAAGTATGTTTTCTCTTCATGTAATGTCATAGAGCTCTCATAGACTCATTCATTCTTCACAGTGTGTTCCATTGATACTGTATTGTACTACTTCAGCATTTCATTACTGATGAGTGGCCATTTATTTGAATATAATTTTCTTTTCTCCGCTTTTATAATGAGTTGCCTCGATATTGCACTATTTCAAACAGTACTTTTTTGAGTACTTGAGATTGTGATAGTAGTAGTAGTAGTAGTGGCATGTGATGCAAGAAAGCAAGTGTATGAGCTTATGCAGCACCAGCCAAAAAAAAAAAAAAAAAAATCACACCATTCCCTCCAAATGTCTGTCCAGTTTCTCCTTGAATTTATTCAACCTATCAAATTCCACAATGACAGATGGAAGTTGGTTCCAGCAATTAACAACCCGCTGGCTAAAGGCAAATTTCCGAACATTTATTCTACATCCGTCTTTTCTTAATTAGAATTTATGACCCCTCAGGTTTGTAATCCGAACAAGTGGAAGGATCCCATCAGAATTCAGCGTTCTCAACCCATTCAAGGCCTTATACACCTCAATCAGATCACAGCGCAGGTGCCTAGTCTCCTGCCATTGCAATTTGCAGAACTTAAGCCTCTCTTGGTAAGGGGATCCCTTAATTCCCCTCACCAATCTTGTTGCCTTTCTCTGTACACGCTCAAGTAAATCTACATCCTTCCTAAAATGAGGCCTCCAGACCTGTACGCAGTACTCAAGGCGTGGCCTGACCATTGGCTTATACAGAGGGACAATCACCTCCGTCTCCCTGCTAGCAAAATTCGTATATATCATTGACAAAACCCCATGATCTGCCCTGGCAACCTATCTGCATTGCTCAGAAAACTTCATATCTGACTGCACAATTACTCCCAGGTCTTTTTCATTTTCTACCACCTTAAGTTTAGTACCACACAGTTGGTACATTCCTCTGGGGTTACTTCTACCCATATGCAGTACTTTGCATTTGTCAAGGTTAAACTTCAGTTGCCACTTCTTAGGCCATCTGCCCAAATTATCTAGATCCTGTTGCAGTAGCACACTGCCATTACTGTCATTAACAACCCTGCCAACCTTTGTATCATCTGGAAACTTCGACATTAAGCCTGATATACCTTCATCAATATCATTGATAAATATACAAAACAACAGTGGACCCAACCGAACCCTGTGGGACTCCACTAATAACATTAGTCCACGAAGAGCAGCACCCATTGATTACCACCCTCTGTCTTTTCCCACTTAACCATCCTTTTATCCATTGTAGCAAATTACCCTTAATACCATTCTGCTCCAATTTGTACAATAGTCTTTCATGCGCAACAGTGCCAAAAGCTTTCCTGAAATCCAAATATATGATATCAAAATTATTTTTTGCATCCAGTTCCTTTGTAACCACATCATAATATCCTATCAAATTTGTCAGACAAGACTTTCCCTTAACAAACCCATGCTGTGCCTGAATTATTGCTGCAGTCTTGTCTAGATGATCCTGCAACGCATCTTTAACCAGTGACTGCATTATTTTATCCGCAACAAGTTAAACTAATTGGTCTGTAATTACTCGTGTCACCCTTCGATCCCCGTTTGTGAATTGGGGACACATTTGCACATCTCCAGTACATGGGAACCTCCCCTGAGTCCAAGGATGCTCTCATAATTATGGCTAAGGGTTTGCTTAGTTGCTTTGCCGCCTCCTTTAATATAACTACAAATCCCATCCACCCCAGGTGCTTTTCTTATGCTTAACGTCAACAATTTCTCCTCCACTTTGCTTTCAGTTATTACAAAATCATTAAGTAACCTGCTACAATTTGATAACCTTCTGCCATTTTCAAACCTTAATAATTCCTCATCTGTGAATGTAGATGCAAAATACTCATTCAGTTTGTTTGCTATCTCAGCAGGATCATCAACAGTCGAACCATCGATGTCTAGTGGACCAATCAGATTCATCCCCTTCCTTTTAGAATTTATATAAGTAAAGAAATCCTTGCTGTGTCTTAGCATCTTTTGCCAAGGATTTCTCGTAATCTGCCTTTGCCTGGCTAACCTCCTTTGTGACCTGATTACAGACTAGCTTATATCTGCCATAGGCTTCTGAGTCGCTTGATAATTTATGTGCATCCCATGCATTTTTTTTCTCTGTTAAGAGTTTCATTAGTTCATTTGATAACCATTTAGGCCTAAACCTTGAACAATATTTCTTAATAGGTATGAAACTTTTAGTAGCTTCCACGATTAATTCCTTGAATGCTTCCCACTTAGAATTTACTGTTGGTAACGTCAGTTGATCCCACTGTACAGAATTTAAAAACTGCCGGAGACCACTGCACTCACCTTTACGGAAGCAAAAACCCTTTCCTTTACCCCTGATGGTAATTAAATCTTTAAGTAAATCCCACATCAGTACACTGTGATCACTGCCACCTAGTGGTTCCTTTATCTGCAAATTCTTAATACACGAATGATCACTGCTGATTAACCAGATCAACAGTATTACTTTCTCTGGTTGCCTCTCGAATATGCTGCTGCAGAAAACAATCATCCAATAAATCCACAAAAGTCTGACTAGTGTGTAAGTGACCAACCACAAGTTCCAGTCAATATCTGGGAAGTTAAAATCCCCCATTATATGACATTCCGGTTTACTAGCCCACTCTATTTCTCTGTACAATTGTTCATTGTACTCATTCGAGTCATTAGGCCTATAACACACTCCTACTCTTATTTTTGCTTTCGCAGTGCTTATGTCACACCAAACTGACTCAACAGTGCATAGGGAAGTGCTGTTTCATTTGAGTAAACTGATATGTGAAAGATGCATGAGATTAGCATTAGCATTTAGCATTAGTAGAGGCATATGATGCAAGAAAGCAAGCTTATGCAGCATCAGCCAAAAAAAAAAAAAAAAAAAAAAACCCACTTCCACTTCACCCCTCCGTTCGCTCGAAATACCTGTCCAGCTGAGCCTTAAATTTATTTCGGCTATCAACTTCCACGACAAGGGATGGAAGTCTGTTCCACCAACCAACTACCCGCTGGCTAAAGGCAAATTTCCGCACGTCTATCCTACATGTCTCTCCTTGATTTGAATTTATGCCCTCTTAGATGATCATTCTGAGCAAGAGGAAGAATCGAATCAGCATTGAGCATGCTCAAACCATTCAAGGCTTTATACACCTCTATCAGATCACCTCCCTGGTGCCTAGTCTCCAGACACTGTAATTTGCTAAACTTAAGCCTTTCTTCGTAACAGTACCCTTTTGTTCCATTCACTAATCTTGTTGCCCTTCTCAGTACTCATTCCAGCAGCTCTACATACTTCTTGAAATGAGGCCTCCAGACCTGTATACAGTACTCAAGTTGTGGCCTGACCATTGCCTTATACAAGGGAATAATCACCTCTTTATCCCTGCTAGAAAAATTCCTGTATATCATTGACAAGACACCATGAGCTAATCTTGCAGCCCGTCTTCACTGCTCAGAGAACTTCATATCTTCCTGCACAATTACTCCCACGCAAACTTGGACATTAAGCTTGATATACCATCATCAATATCATTTATAAATACAGAAAACAATAATGGACCCAACACTGAACCCTGAGGGACTCCACTAATAACATTAGTCCACGATGAGCAGTGTCCATTGATTACCACTCTCTGTCTTCTGATCCTGCAGTGCTTCTCTAACCAGTGCCTCCATTAATTTTCCTGAAAGAGAAGTTAAACTCACAGGTGTATAATTATTTGTGTCCGCCTTTGATCCTCCTTTGTGAATTGGGGTCACATTTGCACATCTCCAGTCTGTGGGTACCTCCCCTGAGTCCAAGGAAGCTCTCATAATTATGGCTAAGGGTTTGCTTACTTCCTTTGCTGCCTCCTTTAATATAACTGGGTAGATCCCATCCACGCCAGGTGCCTTTCTTGTGTTTATCTTCAACAATTTCTCCTCCACTTTATTACAAGATTCTCTACCTTACTGCAAGAGTTGAATACATGTCTGGCATTCCCCTCGCTGAATAACTCCTCATGTGTGAATGTCGATGCAAAATATTCATTTACTTTGTTAGCTACCTGAACAGGATCATCAACAGTTGACCCATCGATATCAAGTGGACTAATCTAATTCATCCCCTTCCTTTTCCAGTTTACATAAGTAAAGAACTCTTTTCTGTTTTTCATTGCATCCCTTGCCAAAGATTTCTCGTAATCTGCCTTTGCCTGCCTACCCTCCTCTGTAACTTGGTTACAGATCAGTTTGTATCTATCATAGGCTTCTGTGTCACATGTTAATTTATATGTATCGCATGCATTTTTTTCTCTGTCATATGTCTCATTAGTTCATCTGCCTTCCATTTAGACCTAAACCTTGAACAATATTTTTTAGTTGGTATGTAAAGCCTAGTAGCTTCCAAGATAAGTTCTTTGAATGCTTCCCATTTTGAATTTGCTGTTGATAACATCCTCAATTGGTCCCACTGTATAGAATTTAAATACTGTTTCAGACCATCGTAGTCACCTTTACGAAAGCAATAACCCTGCCCTTTACCCCTGATTGTAGTTACCTCTTTGAGTAACTCCAACTTGAACACACTGCCACCTAGTGGTTCCTTTATCTGCAGATTCTTAATGCATGAAGAATCACTACTGATAATCAAATCAAGAGTATTACTCCCTCTAGTTGCCTCCCGAACATGATGTAGAAAACAATCATCCAATAAATCCACAAAAGCCTTGCTAGTGTGTGAGTGACCAACCCACAAATTCCAGTCAATATCTAGGAAATTAAATTCCCCCATTATAAGACTCTCTGATTTACTGGCCCACTCTATATCCCTGTACTGTTTCTTATTATACTCATCAGAGTCATTAGGCCTATAGCACACTCCTACTCTCAATTTTGATCTCCCAATGCTTATGTCACACCAAACTGACTCGACACTGCACTGTCCAGTGATGTCGACTGGCTTCACTTCCTTGGATTTTATGTGCTTCTTAACTAATAGCATAACCCCTCCTCCCTTCCTATCCTGTCTATCCTTTCTGTAGATGTTGTACTCACCAAATTGCAGTTCTGCATCCCTTATATCTGTGTGACACCACGTCTCTGATATCCCAACAATATCTGCCTTTGATGCTTTGAGCAATACCTCAAATTCATCAAATTTATTTACCACACTCCTAGCATTGTTATACACGGAAGTATACATGCACCTGTTTCTATTCCTAGCTACCCTAGCACAACCCATGTCTTTACTTATACCGCAATGACTCCTAGCAGTCTCTGAAATATATTGCACCTTGTTTTTCAGGTTTCTGCTCATTCCAATAGAAGTAGTGCAAGAATCACTTTCACCTCTGCCAATGACTACTGTTAATCTATTAATCTTTGTATCCCCCCAAGCTAGCAGT
This sequence comes from Mastigoproctus giganteus, assembly GCF_048544385.1. NCBI lineage: Eukaryota > Metazoa > Arthropoda > Arachnida > Uropygi > Thelyphonidae > Mastigoproctus > Mastigoproctus giganteus. The sequence continues at coordinate 143,320,133 of NC_143585.1, read as the reverse complement.
TTTCCGACCCGCCTAACACTGCCTTGATAGCATCAGCAAATATCTTCTTGCACCCTTTCTGTTTAAGTGTATCCGATACCTGCAGAAGCAGTCTCTCCTGTTAACAAGTATAGACCAGGCTGAAAAAAATTCTACCCCTTGAGCACAATCTTTCCAGGGCCGAATTGATCGGCAAGGCTCTCATCATATACTCCCTCCTATAGTGTCTGGGCAGAATTGCAGACAATTTCAAATTCAACCCTAATTCATGGGTTTTTTTCAACAGTGAACTGTACTTGTTAAGTAATTAAACATTTAACAAAAAAAAAAAAAAAAAATTTAAATAAACGTTAGCTATTTCATTTGGAGTACAGCATTGGCATTAGTAGAGGCATTTGACGCAAGAAAGCAAGCTTATGCAGCATCAGGCAAAAAAAAAAAAAAAACCCACTTCCACTTCACCACTCTGTTCATTCAAAATACCAGTCCAGCTGAGCCTTAAACTTATTTAGGCTATCAACTTCCACGACAAGGGATGGAAGTCTGTTCCACCAACCAACCACTCGCTGGCTAAAGGCAAATTTCCGCACGTCTATCCTACATCTGTCTTTCCTCAATTTGAATTTATGCCCTCTCAGTTGATTATTCTGAGCGAGAGGAAGAATCCCATCAGCATTGAGCATGCTCAAACCATTCAATGATTTATACACCTCTGTCAGATCACCTCGCTGGTCCCTAGTCTCCAGACACTGTAATTTGCAAAACTTAAGCCTTTCTTCGTAAGAGCACCCCTTTGTTCCATTCACTAATCTTGTTGCCCTTCTCTGTACTCGTTCCAGCAGCTCTACATCCTTCTTGAAATGAGGCCTCCAGACCTGTATACAGTACTCTAGGTGTAGCCTGACCATTGCCTTATACAAGGGAATAATCACCTCCTTATCCCTGCTAGAAATATTCCTATATATCATTGACAATACACCATGAGCTACTCTTGCAGCCCGTCTGCACTGCTCAGAGAACTTCATATCTGTCTGCACAACCACCCCCAGGTCCCTTTTATTCTCTACCACTGTCAGTGTAGTACCAGAGTCGATACGTTGCTCTGGGGTTGCTGTTTCCCATGTGTAGTACTTTACATTTGTCAATGTTAAACTCCATTTGCCACCTCTCAGCCCATCTGCTCAACCTTTCCAGATCCTGTTGCAGCAGCATAGTGTCAGTTGTGTCCTTGACAACCCTGCCTACCTTTGTATCGTCTGCAAACTTCGACATTAAACTTGATATACCATCATCAATATCATTTATGAATACAGAAAACAATAATGGACCCAACACTGAGCCCTGAGGGACTCCACTAATAAAATTAGTCCCCGATGAGCAGTGTCCATTGATTACCACTCTGTCTTCTCCCCCTCAGCCACCCCTTTATCCACAGCAATAATTTGCCTCCAATGTCCCACTGCTCCAATTTGTGCAGCAGTCTTCCATGTGCAACAGTATCAAAAGCCATTCTAAGATCCAAGTATATAATATCAAAGTTATTCCCTGCATCCAGTTCCTTTGTGACTGCATCATAGTATCCAATCAAATTGGTCAGGCAAAACTTCCCCTTAACAAAACCATGCTGTGTCCAAGCTATAACTGAAGTCTTGTCTAAATGATCCTGCAGTGCTTCTTTAACTAGTGCCTCCATTAATTTTCCTGGAACAGAAGTTAAACTCACAGGTCTATAATTGCTTGTGTCAGCCTTTGATCCTCCTTTGTGAATTGTGGTCACATTTGCACATCTCCAGCCTGTGAGTACCTCCGCTGAGTCCAAGGAAGCTCTCATAATTATGGCTAAGGGTTTGCTTACTTCCTCTGCTGCCTCCTTTAATATAACTGGATAGATCCCATCCACCCCAGGTGCCTTTCTTGTGTTTATCTTCAACAGTTTCTCCTCCACTTTACTCTCAGTTATTACAAGATTCTCTAGCTTACTGCTAGAGTTGAATACACCCGTGGCTTTCCCCTCGCTAAATAACTCCTCATGTGTGAATGTCGATGCAAAATATTCATTTAGTTTGTTAGCTACCTGAGCAGGATCATCAACAGTTGACCCATCGATATCAAGTGGACCAATCTGATTCATCCCCTTCCTTCTAGAGTTTACATAAGTAAAGAACTCTTTGCTGTTTTTCTTTGCATCCCTTGCCAAAGATTTCTCGTACTCTGCTTTCGCCTGCCTAACCTCCTTTGTAACTTGGTTACAGATCAACTTGTATCTATCATAGGCTTCTGTGTCGTGTTAATTTGTATGTATCCCATGCATGTTTCTTCTCTGCCATTTGCCTCATCAGTTCATCTGACATCCATTTAGGCCTAAACCTTGAACAATATTTCTTAGTTGGTATGTAAAGCCTAGTAGCTTCCAAGATAAGTTCTTTGAATGCTTTCCATTTTGCATTTGCTGTTGGTAACATTATCAGTTGGTCCCACTGTATAGAATTTAAATACTGTCTCAGTCCATCGTAGTCGCCTTTACGAAAGCAATAACCCTTCCCTTTACCCATAATGGTAGTTACCTCTTTGAGTAAAACCCACTTCAGCACACTGTGATCACTGCCACCTAGTGGTTCATTTATCTGCAGATTCTTAATGCATGAAGAATCACTGCTGATAATCAAATCAAGAGTATTCCTCCCTCTAGTTGCCTCCCGAACATGCTGATGTAGAAAACAATCATCCAATAAATCCACAAAAGCCTTGTTAGTGTGTGAGTGACCAGCCCCCAAACTCAAGTCAATATCTGGGAAATTAAAATCTCCCATTATAAAATCTCTCATTATTCTTCTTCTTCTTGGTGATTTTTTTCTACTTTCTCTCTCTTACCCTCAGGGTAACTGAGAATTTTTTTTTTTTGGCTGGTGCAGCATAAGTCCCAGGCTTCCTTGCACCATATGGCTAATAATAATACTTTGATCATCTTTTATTGAATGACTTTGATGGGCTGAAAATGGGTTCCCTTAAGTTCACTTTTCAGTTTAGGGGAGACCAAGTCATAAGGGGCTTAGTTTGGAATAGGGTGCATGTTGTCACACAGGGATTTGTATTTGGGCCGGAAACTGGCGATCAGAGAGTACATTATATTGTGGAGCATTGTCTTGATGGATCATCCACCCACCCATCCACAATTCAGGTTTCTTCTTTCAAATTTTTTCATGTAGCCTTGTCAGAACTTCAATGTAGTACCTTTGATTGGCAGTCTGATTTGGTGGGACATATTCAGCCATAATAATCCATAATTGCTGGTGAGTATGGTGCATGTTCATGCACAGGAATTTGTTTTTTGGCCAGAAACTGGCAAACACAGAGTGCATTGTGTGGTAGAGCATTCAACCATCCTTCCAGAATTCAGGACTCTTCCTTCAGATTTTTTCAATGTATGTTTGTTTGATTGACTGTCTGATTTGGTGGGATGTATTCAGCTATAATAATTCCTTTAATATCAAAAAAACAAGAAACATGGTTTTCGTTTTTGATTTTGATATTCTTGCTTGTTTTGGTTTGGGTGATTGTTTTGTCTTCCATTGCATTGACTGACTTTTAGTTTCTGGGTTATACTGGAACAGCCAACTTTCATCGCAAGTAATTACAGTACTCAGAAAGTCTAGCTCTTTTGTTTTTTTTCCACAACATTTTCACAAACCTCTTATTCATTCTTTGATCTTCATTCAAAATTTTTGGCATCAGCTTCGAAACACACTCTTCTCATGTCTAAATTTTCTTTGTTTTTGTTTTTGTCCATGTTGAGTTCTGATGCAACCATTTAATCAATGTCGTTAGCCAGTTGACATTTTCATCAGTTTTCATGGATACTGGACAGCCTGGTCATTCATTGTCTTCTATATTCTCTCTTCATTCTAAAAATCTTTTATGCCATTCAAACATGTGAGCTATTCATATAGTATCTTCCCCATAATGTCTGTGAATGTCTGTGACAACCTCAAGGACCGTTCGGTCCTTGAGGTTGTCACAGACATTCTCTCTGATATGCCAGACAAGCTGTTCTTGCTACCTGGGAGTCTAAAACGCTGATGGAACTGATATTCGGGTGACACTCAAGTCAAAGTGGACCCAATTTCGGCAAAGTCCGGACGGTCTATGACAGCCAAATCCTCTGCTTGCACCTTCACGATGGTGGGACTGTTAGTAATCCTGGGTATAACCTTCATGCACAAGTACATGGTTGGTGACCACCCAGGTGTGAACCAACGTAAGCAAGGGTCAAGGTGTGGCGCCCACACCACATGGAGGAACGCCGCCCCTCTATGTTACCAGGCAGTACTAAGTGGTAGATGACTCTCATCAACCGGTGAAATACCACCACTTTGCTTATTGGAGGCTTGAAGTGGTGGAACCCATGTTTAGTCTCTAGAGCTAAGTTCCGGCCAACCCTTCCCTATCTCTTCCATCATGCAGTATGATTGATTTTTGAGGTTGTGATAAATGTCGTGGCGAGATCCAATATTCCTTACATTTCGAGGGTACAGCTCTAAAACGGTGTTCGCAGGCCGGCCGCTAGTTAGTACACCGGACTGAACCTATTGGTAAATCTCTAGGAAGCTTCCGGATCAGCTAGTGTATAATCTTGCTACCTCTACTCTGCCAGATAGTGACTGGAGGGAGTCCGAGTAGTGTGTATGCAGGGAGCATTGTCGAGGCCACGTTATGTCAAGGATCTGGGTATATTCTTACCACATGTACGCCATATCCAAAAATTT